>NC_045437.1:32997981-33138609 GCF_002776525.5 Piliocolobus tephrosceles
GGTGGTGGTGATAGTGATGGTGGTGTGGGGTAATGGTGGCAGTGGTGATAGTGGTGATGTGGTAGTAGTGGTGGTGATTTGGTGGTGGTTGTGGTGATGGGGGTGATGGTAGTGGTGATGGTGGTGGGGGTGATGGTGATAGTGGTGATGTGGTAGTGGTGGTAGTGATTTGATGGTAATAATGGTGGTGGTGGTGATGTGGTAGTGGTGGTGGTCATTTGATGGTGGTGGTGGTGGTGGTGATGAGGTAATGGTGGTGGTGATTTAATGGTAATGATGGTGGTGGTGGAGGTGATGTGGTAATGGTGGTAGTGATGTAATGGTAGTGATGGTTGTGGTGGTGGTGATGTGGTAATGGTGGTGGCGATTTAATGGTAATGGTGGTGGTGGTGGTGATTTGATGATGGTGTTGGTGGTGATGTGGTAATGGTGGTGATTTCATGGTTGTGGTGGTAGTAGTGGTGATGTGGTAGTAGTAGTGGTGATGTGGTAGTAGTAGTGGTGGTGATTTGATGATGGTGGTTGTGGTGGTGATGTGGTGATTTGATGGTGGTGGTGATGATGGTTGTGGTGGTGGTGGTGATGTGGTAGTGGTGGTGATGGTGTGGTAATGGTGGTAGTGATGAGGTGGTGGTGATGGTGGGGTGATGGTGGTAGTGGTGGTGGTGATGGTGGAGTGATGATGGTGGTGGTGGTGGTGAGGGAGGTAGTGGTAATGGTGGTTATGTAGTAGTGGTGGTAGTGGTGATGTGGTGATATGATGGTGGTGGTAGTGGTGGTGGTGGTGATGTATTAGTGATGGTTGGGTGATAATGGTGGTGGCGATATGGTGGTGGTGATGGCAGCAGTGGTGGTGGTGATAGTGGGGTGATGGTGATGATGGTGGTGGTGGTGGTAGTGGTGGTGGCATAGCGAGTAATTAACTATGAGAGGAGAGTTGAGAAGGACTCAAGAATGACTTACTGATTTCTGGCCTAGATATCAGTAAACATAGATGGCTTTAGTATCATTCCAAAAAGAAGTACTATAGAAGAACAGGTTGGGGTAAGAATTAGGTATAATTTTAATTTAGAAATGTTAAGACTGAAGTAACTGTTGGGCTTTTGAGGGTCAGGAGATAGGACCTGGTATTCTGAATGTAGATCTGGCTCAGAGCAATTGATTTAGGGATGTTTAGTGTATCACTGAGATGGCCAAAATGGCCTTGGAGATGAAAGAAGGTTCAAATCAGTTTTTGAGACAAATTAGTGAGGAAGCTAACTCAAAGCTAACTCAGGACAGTGGGAAGACTGTCAGGTAAGGATAAAAGCTTAGGTGGATTGAAAACATTGACTTTGTAAGGACATACATGTATAACGTTGAATTTTTATTTTAGGGAGTGCATAGCAGGCTAACAGTAAGATCAAAAAAGGGGTGTGATGGGATTGATCCAGAACCTTATCCAGAACTGCGGTAAGAGATTGGGGGAAGGCTAAGAGAAAGTTAGGGAGCAGCTGATGGATAGACCAGAATATCTGGTCTATTTCAGAAGGAAATTCAGCCAATGTTATGCTGACTGTGTGAAGAGGGAGGAGTCCAGGAGCTGAAGTCAAGCAACCGGTTACTAGGAGAAAGAGGGGAGAGAGCTGGAAGGTTAGCGAGCTGGCCTCAGATAATGGGTATGAGAGTGAGAGTTCAGAGCTGGAAGCGGGTGGAGGTGAGTAGGGCATTTGCTCATTTTTAAAAGCTTATTCTATCATCCTGGTAATTTAAAATGGAAGGTGTCCTGAAAAGTCAAAGTTTAAATCTGTATCTTTGATAAACAAGCTTACTAAAGAAAAACTAAGGGGAAGGGCACAGACAGTTACCTCCCAGAACAAATTCAGTTCTGATCAGGGCTTGATAATTTCCTTGACAATATAATCTGCAACTCTAACATACCAAAATATTGGCAAATAGTGTAATTTCAAAATAGTCATGAATATAAGCAACCAAATTTTCATATTCACAAAAAATGTAGATTAGACAAACACTGCATACATTGTTTTCCTGAAAGCATATGTTTTTATATCAATCCATACTCAACCCCCTTTGAAAAAAACTAGTAAATGAATAAGGAGGGTAACAATAAAACTAGCAAATAAGGGGCCTGGAACTACCTACAACCTGGATCGTTGAAGATAAAGTATTTAGGCTATTAAGTATATTTGATTTGACACCATTTTTTTCAGCTTAAAAACTCAAATCAGTGTGGCATAGACAGAAAGTGGGCAAGTATAACTTTTAAAAGGTCTTAAATGGCACCCAGAAAGAGGGAGGCAGGCTGATAAAATCTGGCTTATTCTATCGGGTTCATGTGATTGGCCTCATGAAAGACATCCAACTTGTAATGGTTCTCAATCCTGGCTACTTACTGGAATCGCCTGAGAGCTTTTAGAAATTACTGATGTCTGGGCTCTATTTCAAACCTGTTAATTCAGGATCTCTGGGATGTAGGGTCTGGGCAGTGATGTTTTAAAATCTCCCCAGGTGATTATTATATGCAGCTAGGGCTAAGGACTTTAGTCACTGAGGAGTAAATGAGATGCTGAAATTATCTTTTAGATCTAAATAACTTTGCATTTATAGAAATAGCATCTTTAGCCTGTGATGGAAAACAGGTGCCTTGAACAAAATAAATGAAAAAGCAACTGTATAGAGAAATACAAACCTTCTCAGAGTGCTGAATATTTAGGGGCAAGAGCTTGTCACAGGGAATAATTTTGTCCAGTGGAAAAAAATATTATAAATATTTTTTAAAAACAAATAAAATTTGTTGAGTTTACAGATCTATTTTCTAAGAGTTTATCTTACACCAGGGCCTCTGTTAAGAGCTCAACATATATTACCTGTGGAAGTTGTCAGAATCAAAACGGAGCAACTAATGTTAAGAAAAAACCCTGGTAAATACGGCCAGGGAAGGCTAGGAAGAATGAGTTCTCACCCTTGTATGCCTGATGATGAAAAAGGCTCTGCAAAAACCAAAACCTTGCACAAAGGATATTACAATCTTACTTTTGCAAAAAATACTTTTGCAATGACATCTGCCTGGCAACTTCCTGAGCAACCTTGGATTGGTGTTACCCTTGTTATTGATTTCTGCAGGAAATAATAATTATTTAAAAACAATTTTGCAATTCTCTTCAACTTTTTTTCCTTTAAAAATTTTCATTTTCTTTTAAAACCCCTCTCTTCCTTTACCTTCCTAAATATGCACATAGTTAACTGTTGCATACATATTCCCATTGCAATGCACTATTCCCAAATAAGCTTCATTTTCTTTTAGAGAGCCTCTCTCTGTCTGTTATTTAGGTTAACAGACCTTATTTAATCTTTTGACAACCCCAACTAGGCAGATACATAAAAAGTTCCAGTTCTATGACAGAAAACTGAATCTTAGAAAGACGTATAGGATCATACAATTAGTAAATGATGGTACTGAGTTCATATTCTAAAACCCCAGTGCTAAACCATTATGATTTACTAACTGATCAAAACATTTTCCTTTAACCGATTAAAAACACTTTCTCTCTAAACTGAAATTTATGCCTGGGGGTTGGATCACAAGTCCTGCTCCTCAGTTCCTTGCAAAATAAAATGCAAGCAACAAGAAGGAATTCTTTAATGGTTACACACTTAAAAGCATCAACACATCAGGTCTAAATAATTTATATCAACTTGATTAATGAAGTGAGTGTGGAAAAATTACATAAAAATCAGAAACCTGTTTTGTAACTACTGTCATGCCATCTCTCTGAGAAGCTCGTGTTGATAGTCAATGGAGAGCTAAATGTGAAAATGCATTATGGAAAGCACCATAGAAGCTATTATTAATTTTAGTTTTTCTCAAATTTAATGTCACTGAAATAATCTGGGCTGGGCTTTCCTAATAATTCCTCTTTTTCATGCTCAATGTCTAAAATAATATCATAGTGCACATCAACCAATCAAGAAATGAAGATGACGGCAGAAGGAAAAAAACCATTCAATCCAAAACTGTGACTTTGATGAACACTGAGAAGTCTTGACTTTTCATTTCACTAACTATATATAAAAAACAGATGAGGTGTAAATGCCATGAAAGCACAAACTTAGAACATCTGACTTCCCAAATTAGTAAAAGTCACGATTTTATAAAGTTGTAGATTAAGGAAACATACCCAATACCTTACATATGCCATTAATACAGACATTTCTGCTGTTGCCGCCTTCAAAGCAAGGGGTACCATCAATGACAGCATCCAGCATTTTCTCAGAAAACTGGCCATCTATGGGTCGGCAGTAGAGCTCACAAGGATGTGCTGAAGGGAAAAAAGAAGGCAAATCCTTGCAAGTTAGCTTTTAGCTCGGCATCCTCCCCTAGGATTCCTCTGTACTTATAACCCCCAAGTGTCATTTACTCTGACGATCCTATCTTTTTACCTGCTTGAGACACATCCTGAAATGTGCCTCAAGACACATTTCACACATTCAGGTGCTGAATCTAAGGATTATTTTTCCTTTTTGAAAACAAGTTTTATAATGAATTAAATTAAAAGATTGCTTTAAAGTACTCTATTCTTTGCTGTAAACGATGACTCCTTTCTATTCAATATTGAATTGTGCTGATAAAAATAAGGCACTGAGCATCTGGGGTTAGCTTAGAAAATAAGTTATTGCAACCAGCCATGAAGGACTCCAGGCAAGTGGGATGCCTGCTTGTTTCTTGCAGCAAAGTAAGTAGACCTCCAGGGGATAGGCATCCCCTCCCATAAGGCCAGCTCATTACTACCACAACCTCCATCACCACCAGCATAACCTGCCCCAACAAATGTCCTCCTCCAGTCTAAGAGGTGCTTAGATTGACAACCATGTGGAAACATTTTTTTGTTTCCACTGAAGCTGACCTGCTTCTCATAGTGCTCCATCCCATCAGCTTGAATCCTACACTGATTTCATTCTAAGGTTCAGTTTTCTACTCCATTGTGAATGAAGACAGGGTGATCTAGAGCACGGGAATATTTACTTAATAAAATACATACCCACATGTATGTACACAGAATAACCAGAAAGATAGATCACATTTAAATCATAGATTGCCTTAAACATTTTAATAGCGAACACACGTATGTGATAAGAAGAATTCAAATAATTTTCTTATGAATGTAATGAATGCTTTTCTTTAAGTGAAAAACACAACAATGTCTTCTTTGGCAGGGATTTTGGGGTCTCTTCTGGATGTGTTTATTATGGGCAGGGCTGTTAGTTGCTTCTTTGTGTGATCAGCTGAGGACTCAATAGTACCAGCCATAGGCTATTTGTCATGGGCCCACCTCACTGGGCTGGGCACCAAATGCCAAGACTGAGTGCACAATGATAGCTGTGTCTGCTTGAGGATGCAGTGATCCATGTGGCCAGGAAATAAAAGTGCAAAATTCACACAAATGTAACCATGAGCAAAAGCTCCAAATGCTGAAACACTGAACAAACGTGAGACTGAGGCCAAAAACATCTGTTCAGAGCTTAAAAGAGATAAGTGAACTAGCTCAGAAGCAGAAAATTAGATATCACATGTTCTCACTTTTAAGTGAGAGCTAAACATCGGACATACATAGACATAAAGATGGAGATAGACTCTGGGGACTCCAAAAGCAAGGAGGGTGGAAGGAGGGTGAGGGTTGAAAAATTACGTATTGCGTACAGTGTTCAATATTTGGGTGCTGGGTACACTAGAACCCCAATCCCTACCATTATGCATGTAATACCCAGGTAACAAACAAGCACATGTGCTCCCTGAATCCAAAAACAAACAAACAAACAACAAAGCTTATAAGAGAAAGATATGGCATATGTATACATATGTAACAAACCTGCACGTTGTGCACATGTACCCTAGAACTTAAAGTATAATAATTTTAAAAAAATTTAAAAAAAGAAAGATAAAAGCCAATATGTAAATAAAGAAAACCAATGGATTTCACATAAGGTGCAGTGGATAAGCTGTCTGACAAGATAAAGTCAAAATGAGTTGAAGAGATAATTGGATAAAGAGCCAGTGGAAAAGTGTCAAGACTCTGGGACAAAGCACGACTTGGGATTATTGTGTAGCTCTATTTCTGGCAGCATGATTAGCTCTGTTACTGGGCAAACTGGAATAGAAGTACTAAAGGGAGCAACCTGGGAACAAGTCTATTCTCCTAACGATGAGAACATCAATCCAGGTGCTGAATTCAAGGATTACTTCATTAAGACTTTGGTTTAAACTTCAGAATTGGATTTTGGATTTTGTATTTGGAATATATAAAGCAAAAATAGAAAGCAGCCTTGAATAACTCCGGAGCTTTTCTAAGGAATCATCTGTTTCAAGGCTACTGGGAAGAGTCGGGACCACAGCATGTTCATTGCCGCAATGGAATGTTTATTCAGAGAGAAATGGACAGATTCACTAAGTTGCATTTACATAATGGACTGCTATGCAGCCACTAAAAGGAATGAGGTAAACCGGTAAACCACGATGCCATGATCTACTCAGTGAATCAAGATGCAGAATTGGCAAATTGTGGTTCTATCTGTGCGCAAATGAAAAACTGCTGTTAGCAGGGTTATCTTGGAGGAATACATTCAATGCAGTGGGATAATAATAATTCATTTTTGTTTCATTCTATTATGTGCACTTGCATTTTTATAAGACACATCTATTCCTTTTAAAAATAATAAGTCTTGGCCGGGGGCGGTGGCTCAAGCCTGTAATCCCAGCACTTTGGGAGGCCGAGACGGGTGGATCACGAGGTCAGGAGATCGAGACCATCCTGGCTAACATGGTGAAACCCCATCTCTACTAAAAAATACAAAAAACTAGCCGGGCGAGGTGGCGGGCGCCTGTAGTCCCAGCTACTCCGGAGGCTGAGGCAGGAGAATGGTGTAAACCCGGGGGGCGGAGCTTGCAGTGAGCTGAGATCCGGCCACTGCACTCCAGCCCGGGGGACAGAGCGAGACTCCGTCTCAAAAAAAAAAAAAAATAATAATAATAATAATAATAATAATAATAATAAGTCTTGGCCCTCACACAGGAAAACTGGAAAAGTCTTCTTTCCCCAGTGATATTTATGACGCATCTCCATAAAGAGAGGCCCTAATTTCAAAACTTCCGTCCACCCTGTTTCCACAACACAGGACTAGTACATGCTTTAAGGTTAGACAGGTTAACTGAAGTACACTGTCCACAAGAAACACACATGTGTGTTGACTGTAAGTATAGTGGTTTATGGAGTCTTAGAAATTATCTAGGAAATAACATTTGTAATAACAACAATGACAGCACACAGATCCTCTGCTGCGACTCTCCCAGAGCTCCCACCACCATGACCTATAGGTGTGCCTCAGGCCAGGGAGAACGCTGTGTTTGAAAGCAGTCATCCTAAATGGAAAGTTCAGTGCTATTGAAGGCTTTTATGAGGCTGAGCCTGAGGCCCTCCTTCTCTGTCCTCTCCTTCTCTGGCCTTTGTCTTTCATGGTGCTCTGGAAGGGCTCTCGTTATATTATTAAGTTGTCCTGTGACACAGGGATCTACAGGAGGAGGCAAGGGTGGTAATGGATGGTCTTAATTCTTGGGAGTCATCACTGGTATCAGAGATTCTCTGTGCCAGACATCAACCTTGTTGAGTTCATCATCTCTATAGAGTTGAGTACTTTCCTCGTCTCACATTTATTCCCCTGCCCTGATGCAGCCTTTTGTAGGGTCATGTGATTTTTTGCCCTCTAGCTTTCAAGAGCTTTCAAGTCCATTTATAATTCAGCTAAGTGAAAGCTCTAAAACTAATTTACTAGTGAACTCTCACCCTCACATTGTCTGATTAATCCTCTCAAAGGGAACTTAGGAAAAGAGAAGAACTTACCGAATCAAAGTTCGCATTTTCAATTTTGCAGAAACAGGGTGGCTCAACATTTTTGGATAATGATCTTAATAAGTGATAGAAATGAAAGCTCTAACTTGCTAAAAAGAATGAAAATATTTCTTAGGTAAGGAAAAGTTTCGATGCATTTCATGTTTTGTGAATAGACTGGAATGTGAGTTTCATCATTTTAAAGAATCCAGTTTCTAAAATCCATTCACAGGCAGGGCTTCATGGGCATAAGACCTGTGCTTTTACCCAGGACCTCACACTTGGTTGAATGCTGTTGTCTCTGTCTTGCAATTCTTAATCATTTTACCTTTGAACTTGTGCTCGGTAAGGGAAGGCCAAAATGGGAAGGCGGTGTGCACATGAAGAGAAGTGGTGTGCACCCCTGCTGCTCCTCAACAGAGCCCAAGAAATACTAAACCTCAAAGCAAAAGGCATAACTTAAAATGTTTTATTGATGCAAGAAGTTATGTTTAACTTAAAAAGGAAGCTCAGCTTAAGGACTAAAATCAAATCGGCTTGGGGGCAAAAACAAAAATGAAAACTTGTGACTGTATCACAGCCCAAAATCAGTCAAGTAATTACCAAGTGTCTGAACTCTTTGGCTAGTCTAAAATGGCATTCTTGTACTTTCTAATACGATAATCTTATTGTAATCCCCACAATACACAGAAATAAGTATTAGTGAAATATAAGAAGGCATTAAAATGAATATATTCTATAGTAACCATAGAAAGGTATAAAAACAAAAGTAGAAATAATTTTTTAAAATGAATTAAACCCTTGTCATTGATGTTTTATTTTAATTTTATTTTTTATTTTTAAAATTTTTCTGTAGAGGCAGGGTCTTACTTTGTCACCCAGGCTGAAGTGAGGTGGTGCAATCATTGGTCATTACAGCCTCAAACTTCTGTGCTGAAGCGATCCTCCCGCCTCACCCTCCTGACTAGTTAGGTTTACAGGCATGCACCACTATGCCTGGCTGTCTTGATGTATTAGATTAGGGTAAGTGCAGTACCCTAGAAATAGAAATAGAAAAAGAGTTTTCTATTTACTGTGTAGTTTTAAGTTCTGTCTTTTGGTTAAGATGCTTAAGAAGTAAACTTAGAATCACAACTTAAATTATTTAAGCAATATAATAATTAGTCATCAATGCTTATATGTTTAGAAAACACTGGTTTTCAAGGGCAAGATATATAGGTTTAATAAACTGAGCCTTAATCATAATAAAAAGAGTTGTTGGGTTTTCCACCAGAGCTCCTGGCTTATGAAATAATCGAAGGTTTTAAAGACATGAACATTGCCTTAGGGAAAATTCAAAATTCAGTGCATTGGTCCTAAGGAAATGAACTTAACCCAGTCCCTGTGTGTTTTTGTGGTTAAGGACCAGGCTGCAGAGTCAGGCCTGGGCTAACTCTTGGTTCTATCTCATAGTCTGAGTTTGGGCAAGTTACATAGGTCCTCTGAACCTATTACCTCATCTCTAAAAATTGGGTCAAAAATAGCTTTCCTTGAAGGGTTTTCTTGTGGAGATAAAATTAGGAAAAAATATATAAAGTGTTGTATAGTATCACTGTTCACTGAGGGAGTAGAAAACTCTGCTGTATGTTTATTTTATCCTCTGGTGATTTCTAAAAGGATGCCTGGGAGGCTGTAAGGCACTCAATATCTGGCACAGAAAAAATGCTCCATACATCCTTGTTGATATGAATGAACTACTGCCAGGGATGCCTGTTAACTAAGCAAAATAGCAACTCTGTAGACAGAGTATAATGGGGAAAGTAATCAGTGTGCTGTTCAAGGTAGTAGCTATTCAGGTTAGCAGATAAGTCATTGTCTGCTAATGACCAAATAATAGCATAGGAATCTGTAAAGAAACTACCGGGATAGAGGATGAATGCTGATAGACTGGGTAGGAAGTAAGGTCAGAGGGTGGCAAACTTCATCTGAGTTAGAGAAGCAAATCAATCACTCCAAAGCGAGCGGGATTGATGTCAACTTGTGTAACTCTCACTTCTTTAGTACCTATTGCTTTGCTAGTCAAAAAGTAGGCACATGATGAATGCTTGTAAACAAATTAAAAGCAAAGCTGAATCAAATCTTTTTATTCCAAGTCCAGCTACTTGAGCCATCAGAGTTAGATACACACAAATCCAACCGCATATCTGGGAGGGGGATCTCACACTAAGCACATGTGATACCACTGGAGCAGCTATGCTATCTTAGCTCTGACAGGCTGCTCATTCAGAGTCTACAGGACCATTGACCCAAATAGTTTTAACAAATTGAGAATGTGCAGGATATACATATAGATAGCACGGACTGGATGTGCCTTTCATCCCTTGGTAATTTTGGAGTACACCTGGGTATATGTATGAGTTTTCCTGTATTCAAATGCCTGACTCAGGAAACTAAATTGCACCAATAACCGAGTGGTTTTCCCCTCTAGAGCATAAATGACACCGAACAATTGGGGGCAAGGAGCAATCATTGCCCTTGACAACTGAGAGCCATCAGGGTATTTTGGATACCTGAGCTGAGCAAAGCACTGCAGAATCTTTCTTTCAAAAGCTATTGCATAAGTCTAACAGCCCAAATATACGATTCTCAAATCTGTGATTTGTCTTGTGTCCTATCACCCTGGATTTTCTGGAACTCAAAAATCATGAACCATTTGATTAGCTATTTTTTACTACCTTGCCTTAAATTTCTTTAACACAGGAAAATCTTTTCTGTTTCATTTCTTACTCAGATAACAACAAACAACATGAATATGTTTTTAGATGTTGATCTCTAGCTAACGGTCACTGGTTCTTCCTCATTTTAAGGAGATAATGTGTCTGGAAGTTTTGCCAAGGCCACTGTTCCATTCTCCAACTCCATTATGTCCCTATCCCTCTTGTGCAACATTCAGATGTTTGATTTTACTTTCTACCCTTCTTATACTTCTGTACATATAAAAATGTTGATTTCTGGCCCAGAGCTGGCTTTTGTTCTTTCATTCCTATTTTCTTGCCTTTCCGCCTGTTATTCTACTCCCACTCGGAATGACTCTACTTTGAATGCCTTCCCTTTTCTTTCTTCTGGTGGAAAGACTGCTCATGAAAGCATGAGTAGTCTTCAGAATCATCAACTGCTTCACTGGAAGCCTTTTTGTTGCAATTACTTCAAACCCATAATGACCTTCTCTTCTGAATTTCTGAGAAAATCACAGTTCCTCGTGTCCATCAACAAGCAATTAGTTACTGAATTCCTACATGTCCTATTAATGGCTCAACTGCACCTCAGCTGTTTTGAAGTGTGTTTTATAAACTTCTTTTATCTCCCACAAAGCTCAGACGGAGTTGAATGTATTCAGCCTTCAACATTTACTGATCAACTTAACCAGGTCAGTGTTTCCATCTTCTAAATTACAAAATTCCTGGGGTAAAATTTTCTTTGTTAAACTTGATATGGATCACAGAAACCTTGAGTGACAGACAAATGCTTTGAGAATGGCTGTTTCCTAGATCTGAGATACACCATTACAGCTCCTTACCTGGGTTAAAAATGGGAAACCAGTGGTAGAGTTCATTCTTGTAGGGAACAGTGTCAAATTCACTGCACTGCATCTGCCGAAATGTTGGTACCTCTGAGCGACAGGGGTGAACGTTGCACAAGCGATAGCGTTTTCTTTCTCCAGTGCAATATTTTCCTCCAAACTTTGGCCTACAAATGAAACAGACAAGCTATTCTTTTAGTTTGCTTAAATGCCAACATTTTCCTTTAAAAACCCTGTGGTATCTGGCCTTGACAAACGATGTCTTTCTATGCCCTCAAAACTTACCTTTTAAATAAATGCTTCAAATTTTACACATTTTTTCCTTGCCTGCCAACATTTCAGTCCTAATGTACAGTAGCTTATTTTGAAATAGTTTATATATCATTTCCACCTATATATCCCTCAGCTGAAATCTATGCCAAAAAGGATACATTTTCCTTCCAAGTATGCTCCTTCTCTGATTCATATTTGGTGAATTAAAAGTGGTCAGATTTCAGAATCATCCATCTATGCCTTCCTTGGATCCCACAGTCAATCAATTGCCTGGTCATCAGCTGTCTACTTACATTTGTTTCATACACTTCAACTTTACAATAATCAAACCAGTCCAATTCTTATCTTCATTCCTATCTCTACTTTTAAAATTCTTATCTCCATTTCTATCTCTACTTTTAAAATTAAACCCACAGTACAAGCAATTATCAGGCTAAATTTTCAGATGACCTTAATTATTTTAGCTTCTGTTTTAAAATATCTAATGGCATCCAATGGTCACATCAGCCTCCTGAGCTTGGCATTCAAAGGCCTCACAATCCTGCCTTAACTCACCTTAACAATTTACTTCCCACACTCTGCTTCTTGTTACACTGCTCCAGTGGTGCCACCTGCCTTATTTACTATTTCTTTTCTGGGCCTTTGGATAGATTTTTTCCTCCCTTAAAGTCTCCACATGTATACATATTGCTCATGCTTGAAGAACCAAATAAATGCTACCTCCCTCATGAATCCTTCCTGGATTTCCACCAGAAGTAATTTTTTTTCTCCTCTTCAGCGACACTTTGTGTGCCAGTTGCCTGCACGTCCTGAACCTATCATTCCCAAAGATAGTTCTTTGATGGCACAATCGAAGCTCTGTGCCCTCTGTGGTGCCTAATAGTACTTTGGGCATAGAATGCTCTTAATAGATATTCAATGGGTGAATAAGTTAATCTTACTTTAGAAAAATCACTCTTCGATTTTTCTTTCCTTTGTGATACACTTGAGGGCATAACAGCCTTACTGTCAGGATCAATGGATCACTCAGAATGGGAGAGGGGTTTACAGCTCTCAGAGAGGTGAGGAAACTATCCTTTGAGAAGGTTCCCAGGCATGGCTTCTGGCCTCCATCTTGCGGCAGTATCTGAATCGGGGAGTGTGCCTCCTATTGCAGGAGTGCCAATAGTCTGGAGTTTTAATTTGGCATTATCTTTTTGTTAGGTGGATCTGAACAAGTTACCTTATTTCTCTGAGCCTAAGTCTTTTTTTCATTTGTAAAATGAGCATAATAGTTTTTATCTCACAAGTCGTGAGTACTGCGTGAGACAATGCACACACAGATTTAGTAGAGTAGCTAACACAGAATGAGAGCTCAATAACTGATAGCACTCTTTTTTTTGTTATTGTGAATAATAATCAATCAGTATTTATATACTACCATGTGCTCAACGCTACGTTCAGGGAGAAGAGAGTGCAAATGAAGGTCAACCCATGCTCTATGCTTCCTAGAAGTTTACAATTTAGTTGAGGAGAAAAAAATAACCTATATAAGAAATGAGAGAAAATTTAAGACAGGAGTTATGTATCACAGACTGGAAGTACAATGAAAGTTTTGTGAAGGGGGAAAGCCATGGAAATGAGGCTAGTTGGGAAGGATTTACAGAAGGGCTTGTAAGATCACTCCTGGAGAATGGTCTTAAAGGATGGCTGGAAAGTGCTTCTTAGTGCAAAGGCAGAAGGCATGTTGAGTGAGCAGTCCAGATGAAATCATATTCCAGAGACACAGAAAGCCAGAACAACTCCACAAAGGATACAGGTGGTAGTGGCAGAGCCAAGATTTGAATCGTCATCTTCCTTGATCCAAGGCCTGAGCTCTTATCCACTGTGTTATACTGCCTGACCACGAAATCCTGAGAGACAGAGAACTCAAATCCTGGCAGTCTTGTCAAGTACTGGTTGCAGCTGTAATTCTTGTTGGTTCTGCAGTACTTTGTTCTCCTTGAATGCCCATGAGATTTTCTATACCTCTCCTCCCTCAATGTGGCCTGAGTAAGCTTGTGTTCCTCGCTCATGAAAGAGCTTTGACCAAGGCAGCTCACATAGTAGGCTCCTCATTTGTTGACTCCCTGTAGGAGGTACCAAGAATTGTCCTTGCTATTTACGGTTAGGCTGGTTTTCTGTTTGTGATGATGGAGTCACACTCTATGACCTGGTATCTCTCCAATTCATTTCCATCCAATCAATATCACTGACAGCCTCTTATGAGCCAAGCTCTGCTGGGTTCTCACTAGATAGTTGACCTACAGCAAGGATGAGGTCCTAAGATCAGCTGGCTCATGCAGTGGCCTGACTCTGTGACTTGAATCACAGATCTGAATCTATGATGTGGTGCCACTGGCAGTGTTAGCAATGAATTTAAGCAAACCGACAATGAAGAACCGGCATGTCCACTCACCCAAAGAGACTCTATGACAAACTGTGGCCTTGGAGGTGAGAATTAGAACTACCTTTCTCCTGAAGCCAGGTTAGAGATTCATCCTTCACTTCCTCAACTAGGAATTCCCTTCTCTGGTAGCCACAGGTCACTGACCAGCCTCCCAAGAAGGTCACACACTGGTGGTGTCTGAATATACAGCATTGACAATAAGTCTCAGAGCAAATTGCCTTTCTTTTCTGATCTCTCAAATGAAAATGGAAATCACATTTCTGGATCACATGGAAACAAACTGTTAAATGACAATTTTCTCTAAAAATAAAGTACTCTATGAGAAACTCTTGGTTTTGAATTTTGGAAGTCACAGAAATCCAATATTTAAATGAAAACAACTTTCATCAAAGGGTGAAATTTTGAAATAATTTTGTGAAGAATTTCCAAATGCATGTTTATAAATGTGGTAAATGATAAAGATATCATAATAACTACTGTTTATTGACACCTTATTTTGTAGTAGATATTGTGTTAAATTCCTTACACATACTAACTTATTAACCCTTAGAAAAAATATATAATATATATAGCACATATATGTATATATGTAATGTATACATGCATATATATACATATATACATATACTTACATATAAATACCATACATCTATGTAATACAGTTATTAACAAAAAGGAGAAATAATCTTTGGACCTGAGATACTGAAGGATAAAATCACTTTTATTGCTTATCTTTTAAAAAATGTGACTCTGACTCTTCAAAGTAGATAAATGCAAATCTAGGTAAAAGAAACAATATAATTTCCACTTAAAGGAGGTATCACATATACACTTTCAAGAAATTACTTGGGAGACAGTATATCAGAAAATAATGAAATTAAGAATGTAATGTGTATTTGGAAAACAAGCAAGTTTAAATTTACCTCATATATAATATTATCATACAAATAGAATATATGAAAAATTAAGCAATTTGCTTAAACAATTGAAAGTCACTTGTAAAATGACATTTACAGAATCCTTAACAGGCTACTATGGAACTTTAGGGCTTATAAAAATCCTTATCTAAAAATATTAAAAATAACTGTCCTCAAAAATGTATCTATTTTACTAGTTGCTTAAGGAAATAAATATTCTCATAACATTCCATATTCATTATCATTGAAAACAAGCTATAATCTTATCAGCAAAATTGGGTTTCACTAATCTCTACTGATAAAATGGAGTTATTTAAAAAGATTTAATTGCATAATCTCCTAGAGGCTTTCACATCGATTGCACATTTAAAATAAATTTGCTTTATTTCCCCAAATGATAAAATCAGCTTACTTATCCAAGTTTTAATAAGAATCCAGTGCCAAGCCAAAATGAAACAACACAAAACAGAACCACTTATTTTCCCACTCTCTGTGGATCTTCTTGTTCCTTTTTGTCCCGGGGAACCCATTTAATTTCCCCGGAGGAGGCTTGGGGTCACTGAGGTCATGCCATTCAAGACTGCTCCCACCCCCAATCCCCAGCACATGTAGAGGGAAGGGAAATACATTTATGTGAACTCACTCAGGGTTGTTGCAGAGCCTCTCTGCACTCTGGACTCCAGCCCCACAGGTCCTGGAACAGTGGGACCAGGGTGACCAGCGGCCCCAGCCTCCAGGGATGCTCTCTGGTTTCTTCCCCACCATGATGCACTTGCCTGCCATACACCACTGGAAAGAGAAGAGACAGAAGATGGCCGTGTCAGCAAGGTTACCATAGCAAGCTGAGCCAAGAGTCCTAGAAGTCTAAACCCAATTCCTGCGAGCAAGCCAGCTTTCTAGAGTCACACATCAAATGTAAAACAAGGAGGGGCCCATACAAGTTTCTGCCAAGAGTCTTGAGTTTTAGAATGAGAGTTTCAGGAACGGAAGGAAACTTTACATTGCCTAATCACAGAGGTGCCACACAGTGTGGATGGCAGATTGCGCCGGAGATTGTAAATCAACATGCTACTTCGTTCATTGAGAAAGTCTTGTTATGAAAAGCATGTCAGCTTAGTATGCTTAGTAACATAGTTGCTTAGTAACATAGTTGATTTACTTTCTGGTGCATGATCCTTATCTTGTTGCAAACCACAATAGTTCACAGACTGGCACAGCGAATAGCACTTCTTTATAGCTCTCTGGGTACTTAATGACTGCAGCAGAGAACTCATCCTCTGCAAAAAGTCAATTTCACTGCCAAAACACACTAGTTGTTAGGAAGTTCTTCATCATATCAAGAAAAAAATTCGCTTTCCTTTAACTCTAACCATTGTTTGCAGCTCTGCCCTTTCAAGCAACCAAGAAAAAATCCACTCTCTTCCCTCTTCAAGGGAATCCTTCCACAACTATCGGTTTAGGAGAGTGAATATACAAAAATGAAAACAAAGGGAAATGCTACGTGGTTGTCATGAATAACCACATTTCCTAGAGGATTCGGACGTGTTTTATTGCCTGATAATCCTTTTTGTCCCCTTATTTTTTTTGGCCACTGTGCATTTTGTCCGGGTTCAATAATCTCAGTGAGGGGTCCCGCCACACTCAAGCTGCATAAAGATGCCCACTAAACACATAAGCTCTAGGCCCACAAGAAACCCAGTCTAGAGGATATCAAACCTCTCTGAGTTCTGTGGTGTCTGACTTGCCGGCTTAGTAAAGTAGCAGAACTTCAAGAAATGCAGTCATGTCAGATTATGAGAAAGAAGATGATAAGTGGCCTAAATCCGGCATTTTTGGGAAGAAGAAGCTGCTGGCTTATCCTTTTCAATCTTCAATATGTGAGAAAAAAAGTCAAAAGGAAGGCTGATAATAAGCTTAGGAAATGTTGACCATAAACTCCATAGAAGTTCATCAGGGAAAGATGAAACAGATGTTTTGCAAGTGAAGCATGAAACTGAACCTCAGCCCTCCCTCCTTAACTACCTGCTCCCAATGCAGGTTTGCCAGGAGTGGTGGATGTAGGGTGCTCTCCTCTGGCTGGTCTGACTGTATGACCTCCATCCACTGCTCTTCCCTCAGAGAGAGCTGTCCTCTAGGGCCTTCTCCTCAGCTCCTCCCAAGAACTCTGCCCACTGCCCTCCCACCTCATTCTGTGGCCTGACACATCACCTTCTTCTCACCACATTGAGTTCCATCTGCAGCAGCATCCAGCTTAGAGCGACAAAAGCCCTTCACGGAGCACCACAGTGTCTGGCAGATGTTCTAGAAAACAAATTGCACTTTTTTTGTATTTTCAAAACGTGCCCCAAAGCATTTCTATAGTTATGGTAAAATATACACACTCATCCACACACTCATAATAAATGCCACTGTTGCTAGTGACTAAGAGGGACAGAAAGTAATCATTACAGTTTACAGTTCAAGCTTAACTTGGACTTTATCATCATTCATAAACAATGGTCTATAGATCATACTAGGTAATACGGAAATGAGGGATAAAACCTATTTTCTAAGGGTTGAGAGGGTCATTTCTATATGTTTGGCACAATATCCAGCACTCATTGCCCTTGGGAAGGGTAACTGGTGATCGTCTATGAAAGGTAAATCTAAACTGTGGCTGGAAGGCAACCTGATTACTAACAGTTGGGGGTTATAATTTGAGACTGCTCAGTGAAGAAAACGGAAACTCTTCCATCTAGAAGGCCTCAGCTTGTTCACTTTTACCTAAAGTAGTCAACTGGTTTCAGTTTCTAGGAAGAGAGCTGCATATTCCTTCTTATTTCTGGACAAAGGAAGGTTGGCAGGATTCTCAGATGCCATCTGAGATGGCTTAGCTGCTTCCATCTATCTATTAGTATTTTTTTCTGTCTATTCATCTTCCATAGTTCTGTCCACCTATTGTGTTCTACACTGCATGTGTTTTTTCATCATATGACTTCATATTTTAAGCCATTTTAGAAAATTATCAATCTTTCTCTCTCTAAACTTTGCCTCTCCTTTCTTTCCTTTTGGAACCCATAATTGTTGCTGATGGACCTTCTTATTCTGTGTTTTGTGTTTCAACCTCACTTTCATATTCCTCAGCTCTCAATCTTCTTGTATATGAAAACTGAACAAACTTTCTCCTCCATCACACACCCCTAAGAAGCACCCAAATGGGATGGGAAGTAATTTTCTCAGTTCTAAATTCCAGTTGATTGATTTTCTTTTCAACTGTGTCAAGTCTGCTCTTTAACCCATCCTCTGAATTTTTAAGTCAATAACCACACTTTCCACTTCCAGAAGTTTTATTTATTCCTCCTCATATCTGCCTTACATATATCTTATGGTATTTTTTTCTCATATACAATTCATTCTTATATATTTATTTTATTATACCTATATAAAAATTCAAATTTTGAAAGTTCTTAAGGGCTTATTGTCTCTTCTCACTTAGCTGAAGATAAACTACATTAGATTTTGAATTAGAGGCTGAATTATGAACTCATCTGAAGGGTGGCTTTTTTTGAGATGGAGTCTCACTCTGTTGCCCAGGTTGGAGTGCAGTGGGGCGATCTCGGCTCACTGCAAGGTCTGTCTCCTGGGTTCATGCTATTCTCCTGCCTCAGCCTCTTGAGTAGCTGGGACTACAGATGCCTGCCACCACGCCTGGCTAATTTTTTGTATTTGTAGTAGAGATGGGGTTTCATGGTATTAGCCAGGATGGTCTTGATCTCCTGACCTCATGATCCGCCCACCTCGGCCTCTCAGAGTGCTGGGATTACAGGCATGAGCCACTGCACCCGGCCTAGGGTGGCTTTATCTATTGGAGTTTCATGCCACCTTGGTTGAGTGTTGGTTCCTCTGGGCCAGTTTCACCTTTATTTCTAGGCATCCATGGTATCTCCAGGCCAAATGTTTTATTTATTATTATTATGATTATTATTGCAGTGAAGGTACTCAAGCTATACAGGGTACAAATTTAAACTCTAGATTAGCATGAGCATGTCCTATAGTAAAGAATTTCCAAGTGAGAAAGTTATTCTCCAATATTTCCACACACCCCCCACTTCCCCACTAGAAACCAGGCTGAGATGAAAGATGCTTCTCTCTCATCTCTCTTTCCTTTTGGTTGATTTCTTCTAGTTCATCCTTTCAGTGAAGCATAACACTATGAGAATAGCAGTTCATGCAAAGGTCTCGGTTCTAAATCCGGGCCCTGTTCAAGGAGAATACATCATTGTCTCTTCCAATGTGGATGTGAAAACTCACATAACTCTCCTGTTATCTCCACTTCAGCCTCAATATCTATTCATGCTTGTCACTCCCCCTTTTATTTTTTTTCCTTCTTTCTGTGGATTTCTTTTACTCTAAGTTCACTGAGCATTTAGAAAGGATGATTTGCTAGGCAAATGGTACACAGAAACTTTGTACTATTTTATTTCAATTTATTTGGAGTTTAAACTATTTCAAAATAAAAAGTTATAACATAGATGATGCAACATTTTCTGGTATTTTAGGGTGTTGTTAATATGGAAAATGATGAGGTTATCTTGGCTGCCATATAAAGGGATCTGAAGTCTTCATTCACTTATCTATTGAGTGCCTACTATGTGCTAGGCATTGCTGAGTGTCAAGGATAAAAATTTCCTCAGAGAGCTGACATGGTAGGAAAGGAGACAGTCCAGTAAACAAGAACCTAAAATACAGTCTAATAAAGCTTTGACATAGGAAATTCAGGATAGGATATAAAAGAATATTTAAGCTGAGACTCAAATGATGAGCAGAAGGGATGATTCCGAGGAACCAGAGTGTGCAGGATTCTAGAGGTTGTGGAGAACCCAGCACTCTCAGAGAATGGAGGCTGTTCACGACAGATAAACATGGAGTGCAAAAGAGGAGCTGACTAGAGATAAGTAGGGTGTCCCATTTCTAGTAAACAACAGGATACCCTGGAAAACGCTTACTTCTATAAATCTTCTAAAATTGTGCATAATATATTTTAAATGTTTTTTTAAGTGCATCCTTGAGTCACCAAGAAAGTAAGGAAACTCCCCAAAGGCTAAAAATGTCTTCATGTGTAAATCAGAGGTAACACCACCTACCACACAGAATGTAAGGAAAAAGAGAACAAATAAATACCAAAGTGCTTTATAAGATTCTGAGTTATTTTAAAAATCTGTGTTCATAGGTTTGTTATTTTACACAAAATACCAAATTTCAAATGAACTCCAGTACTGGATTTTGATGTACTATTTTATTTATAGCTATGTTTCCCTTTTAACAAAGATACCATTAACAACACATTTGTTCAGTGTTCATTTTAAAGGGTAAAAATGTTGTCTTATAGCTCCTTCAATAAAACACCATAATTCAGGTCAAATGCCAATTTCCTTGTACCTCCTTTGCTAAGTCAATACAAGGAGGAATACGTTTTGTTTCAAAACAAAAGCATTTGATTATAAAAAGGTCTACAGTTTATAGTTCTTACTGAATTCCAATTCAACAGCATTTACTAAAGGGACTAAATAGCTATTTATTTTGTAGCATTTATCATATTGTGTTATAAATATTACTTGTTTCTCTCAGTAGATAGAGCAACTTGAGGGTAGAAAATAATGTCATATTCCTTTGTATATCAAGTACCTAGCCTTTGGCTGGTTCTTTGTAGAGGTTGGTGCCCAATAGAGGACAAATAAACAGAAGATCTGTGTTGTGACCAGCAGAGGAAAAAAAGCTATTATAATTTCAGTTAGTTTTATGGTCAGGGTGATAAAAAGAAACCTATCGAACTGAAAGCAGGATTTTAATAGGCTCCTTTTAGGTTTTTCTCTGTGAATAAAGCTAGTTCAAAGGTAGACAAATGTATACTAATAAAACAATTTGATGCAAAGAGTTTGGAGCATGTTGTCAAGACAGTAAAACAAAAATGACATAGAAAACAAAAACAAAAACAAAAAAACAAAAAAAATGTAGCAGAAATGTTAATCTGGAGATGCAAACCTAATTACATAGATCTTCAATTTATTACTCACTTAGATACTGGAGACAATGCCTAGGGCCTATGTAAGGTAGGAAGTTGGAGACCTTCATATAAGACCTTGAGTAAAAGGGTGATCTGAAATCTAGGTACACAGAAAACTTGTCTCTTTTGACTTTAACTCTAGAAAGATTGGCCAGATATTACTCCTAAGAGTTGGTATCCACACTCGCCCCCACGCTGCTCACGAAGTCAACACAACATCAAACCAATTACCTTTTAAACTGACCCAGAGACAGAAGTGAAAATTTTCTCTGAAAGAATGTGCTAGCCATCTGAGCCCTAAAGGAAAACCTGACATAAAGTTTTATAACTAAAAGCTCACAATAAAAGCAAAAAATCACGAAAGGAAATAACACATAATATGTGAAGAAACCCCAAACAGGAGAAACAGATGCACATAGACTCTGAACACTGAAATTACTCAGTATAAATTGCAAAATAAATGTCACATGTTATTAAAGAAATAAAAGATTATATCGAAAGTTTAAAATTGGGAACAAAATACCATGAAAGTGAGAGGAAATTCAGAAAAATGATCAAACAGACTTTTATAAATAAAAATATGATAAATGAGATTAAAAAGTCAATAGACAGGTTAAATATAATGTATAATTGGACAAATCTGAAGAGAGAACTAGTGAACTAGAGGATAAAGATAAATTATATAAAATACAGAGATACAAAAAGATGAAAATACGAAGGAGAGGCTTCCTGGATAGGGAAGATTAGTGATAAAATTCAGTATACATATAATCAGTAGCAGATTACAGAGTGAAGGGCTAAAACAACATTTTAAAACATAAGGCCAGAGGGCAAGAGGAGAGCAAATTCTGAAGCCTCTTCTTAAGCCATTTTAGGAAATTTGTACTTTATTGCAAGAAAATAGGAAGGCCATGAGATATTCTACTCACAGAGGGGTATTTATAAATCCATTGATAAATGGATTTCCACTTAGAAAGGTTACTTAGGCTGCATTTTGGAAAATGAATCAGAGTTAAGGGGAAGCATTCAGACTCTACCAATCAGGAAACTGCTATAGTCATCTAGGAACAGGTGGATTTTAGAAATATTTAGGCAGGGCACAGTGGTTCATTTCTGTAATCCCAGCACTTTGGGAGGCCAAGGCGGGTGGATCACCTGAGGTCAGGAGTTTGAGACCAGCCTGACCAACATGGAGAAACCCCGTCTCTACTGAAAATACAAAAATTAGCCGGGCCTGTTGGTGCGTACCTGTAATCCCAGCTACTTGGGAGGCTGAGGTACGAGAATTGCTTGAACTGGGCAGACGGAGGTTGCAGTGAGCCAAGATCATGCTAGTGCATTCCAGCCTGGGTGACAGAAAAAGACTCTGTCTCAAAAAAAAAAAAAAATTAGGAGGCAGAATTAGCATAACTTGGTAGCCAGTTAGAAGTGAGGGGTGAGGATTTTTGTATCAACTTTGCCTTCTCTGTTAACTTTGCTTGTTCTGTCTAAGCATAGTTATTTACTTTCCCCTTTAATCTTTTTTCTATGTTTCAGTTTGAATTTATCTCACTGTATTAAAGTTTTTATGCCTGCCTCTTCCACCATGAGCTCCTTGAGGGCAGAGACTTTGTCTTATTAATTTTTGAGTGCTTGTATTTTCTTCTTATTCAGTACATAACACAGAATCTGGCAGGGATTCAGCGAGACTTGCCTTGTCAATATGTATGTGTTAACACAGATACTTTTGCATTATAAGGGATGAGTTCAGAGAACAGACAGTTTCCAAATCACGAAGGACTGCCTCAAAAGGAGCTGGGACTTTATCCTGTGGTCAGCAGGGACCCACAAGAGTAGACCATGGTTAGATAGTGTTTTTAAAAAATAACTTGAGCAACAATTTGAATAGGAGGGAGATTAGGTAGGAGATAATTACGATAGCAAGGAAAGATGATGAGAGACTGAACTGAGGCAGTGACAGTGATAATGAAAGAGACAGAACAGAGCTATAGATTCTTCAGAAGGTACAGTGTCAAATCCTGAATTATTATTTGGACATTGAAAATAAATGAGAACAATGAATTGGTGAATAAATCCTATTTCTACCTTGGGAGTTGCTGGTACACTTTAGCCAGATGTGAAATTCAAGAAAGGGAGCAATTTTAGGGATTAAGTTAGTTGCTATGGAGTCTGCAGGTGTGAATCACTGTGAATCCTGAAAATCACTGTGGAACAGCCTCAACTACCACCCATTTGCAACGGAATGTAGGGTTTGTAGAATACCAAGGTGGCAATGTCAAGGAATATGACTCCAGCTTAATTGTTTTGCCTTACAGACATACCTTGACTTAAATATAAAGCTTCTATTTCTGTATCTGGATATTCAAATTTCCAAATATTGCCCTGGCCCTTCCTTCAGCATGCTGGAGATCTGAAGCCCTGCATATGCCCAAGAGGTACTTAGTACCCAAGAGGTACTAAGATAGCCAACACTTACTTCTACTTCCTGACAGAAGGTAGCATTGGGTCCATACTGTAGCTGGCACTGGTGGTGAACATCATAGATCACTCCGGGCGCAATGACCTTGGACTTCAAGCCTTTCTTTTTGGGTATGTCATCAAGACAGAACCCCCAGCCTCGGCTGAAAACAAGTTGACGGAAATGAGAGGAGTTGTTTAGGATTCCCTTCACTTTGAGCCTTTCATTCAACAGAAACTTCCCTCTGGTTTACTCTTTGTCTTAACTTTATGTTTTACAAGGCAGAGAACCCTCTAGGCCCAAGGAGGGAGTTATTAAAGAAAATGCAAATCATACCCCACAACATAAACTTAGTTTATCTAGAAAATACAAACCATGGTAAAATTAGAAAATCATTATCCTACTCTCAATGAGGTTTGAGTGACCACTCTGATCTCCATTGGGTGTTCCTGCCAGTTCCCAAGGACTTAATGCATAATTGGCTCATAAAAAGTTATTTTGGGGCAACAGCAATCTGGGATAGGACAGGATGTCCACCTGCCTGTGGCCAGAGGGCAGAGCCCATGTAGACCTCAGGATCAGAATGCAGAAGTGAAATCCGCCCCTTCTGATGCTACCCTGACACTGTGGCCTGCGAGATGGAACCTAGCCTTTTCCAGGCATCAGCCTCTCTGTTAAAACTCAATGCAGCTTCCAATTTATTATTATTATTTTTTTATTTTTTTTTTTGAGATGGAGTCTTGCTCATCACCCAGGCTGGAGTGCAGTGGCGTGATCTCGGCTCACTGCAAGCTCCACCTCCCGGGTTCACGCCATTCTCCTGTCTCAGCCTCCCCAGTAGCTGGGACTACAGGCGCCTGCCAACGCGCCCGGCTAATTTTTTGTATTTTTAGCAGAGACGGGGTTTCACCATCTTAGCCAGGATGGTCTCGATCTCCTGACCTTGTGATCCACCCACCTCGGCCTCCCAAAGTGCTGGGATTATAGGCGTGAGCCACCGCGCCTGGCCGAACTTCCAGTTTAAAGAGACCCAGGTGAGGGTATCACAAGACACTGTCACTTACTCCAAGAAGCGGGTGATGTACTCCTCGCTGCACTTGGACCATGTCAGTGGGGTGGGATCGTACTGGAGCTGGCGGGACATGATGTAGGGGTGTCTGCCCACGGGCTCACAGTCATTTTCTTTCCCATCATGCTGGATGCCAAAGCTGGCAGGGAGGAACCAAGCACAAGAAGAGCCAGCAGGCTGGCATTAAACAGGAAGAAAAACCATAGTTTCCCGAAGATCATAATAACCCACAGAGAGCCATATTTGTACAGGAGGCAACTGTTTTCAAAGTGAGGCTTTGAAGTTGGAGGGCATAGCTAATTTTCAAATGAAAAAGTACAGGGAGCATTGTAGGCATGCTTTACCTCAGATATGCATCCATGGGAGCCATGCAGCTAATTCAGAAACTTCTTCTTGGCAGATGGCTAAGAGCTCTGTCTGGCTTTGTTTTTATGAATCAGGAGTCAAGAAAGCAAATCCTGCCCCCAGCTATTTGCTTTCTCCTGCTGCAGTAACCACAGCGCATAGCACAAACAAGCAAAATCTTTCTTCTCCCTTTTTATCATAATTTAAGAGAGCGTGAAAGGAGAAGCCTCTGGGAGACTTTGTCAAAGCCTACAAGCTTTGAGGGATTGATGTCTTTCTACTATTGCTACAGGAGTCCTCTAACAGGGGACACGTTAGGGAGACCTCCTAATTCAGTAGTGAAGAGCAGCATTTTTAAGACAGATGATCTGTATTTAAACTCTAGCCTTGCCACTTAAATGACCTGTAAATTAATAAAATTTGCCTCATTTTTCCTCTCCTAGAAGATGGGGTAATCATCCTAGTGCTACAATGAGATCTGAATAGAATAGTTTGAAAACCACTTAACAGGGTACCTGGCAGATAATAAGGGCTTCATAAATGATAGAATTAAAAAAAAAAATTCTTGTTTTCTTTTTATCACGATCTAGCTTATTTTCCTTTTCCATACGAAAAAGTTTAGACTTTGAGATTTGTCAACAGTCATATAGCTTGTTAGTGGTAAAACTAGGTTTCAGACACAGATCTTTGTGCTCCTAACACAGTGCTGTTGTCCATGTGTCACTTGGTCTGTTCCCTGATGTTCCACTGCCAGGGCTGACCCAGTGAAGCAGCCTTTAAGGGCCTTGAAGAGCGTAACCATTCATCATGGCACAAGGGTGCCTAGGGAAGACAATTCAGAAGCCTTTCTTTATAAGCCATGTTCTCAAGATCACCCAAAGACACTTTCTGAGATTCCCAGAACTCTCTCCACTGGGGTGGACTTTGAGACACCAGACATCTAAACCTGGAGACCTTGGCTCAAATTTCTAAATCTGCATGACCTTTCACTCTTTGTAGTGAAATTCAACTCCTCTGACTGGGAGGCTCATATCCAACTTTAATGAAACCTTCTGATCAGTAGTAGAAACTCTTGCTGAGAAGAGTCGTTGGGGGATTCGGGGATTTTCTTGTATTTTCATGCATTACGGTATTATCAATGTACTTAACAAACTCTAATCACATTCCACATGAATATAAAACTCAAAAAGGAGTCAGAGCATTAATGTACAAAGCTCTTACCACTCACCCACAAGGAACGCGATTCAATGAAAGCTTCCTTCTGAGCAGGCTTTCCCTAGCCTGTTATAAACACAGCCCCACCCAGATCATGAAGTACTCTACACATTTGACTGTTCAGTAGTTAAAATCCTAAACTGCAAGCAAGATTCTAAAAACCTACATCAATAATGATCTTCTTAGCTGTGGATATGTCAATACACCAAGTCATATAATCTAGGGACCTCACAAATGGATTTTTAAGTTTTCTCTCAAAATAAAAGTAAAATTATTCACTTGGGTGATAGCACAAGTTACTTTCTCTTTTGCATTATACACAATCAGTGATGAAACAAACAAGTGTGCAAAAAACAAAGGGATATCTTTGTTATTAAACTATGATGAGTATCTTCTTGGGATATTGATTTATTATATTTTTCTCCTTATGGTCTATCTCAGGCCATTTCATTGACATCTCCAATGTTTCTCAGTTTGATCCACAGCTAATTAGAATTATACAACTAAAGAAATAAATACCTGAAAGGCACCTTAACATTTTTTTTCCTATTCTTTATTTTTATAGATTCAGGGGGTACATGTGCAGGTTTTTTACATAGACATATTGCGTAATACTGAGGTTTGGGCTTAGTGTACCTATCATCCAAATGGTGAACGTTGTACCCAATAGATTTTCAACTCATTCTCCTTGCACTCTCCCCAGCTTTTGGAGTCCCCAATATACTCATTGTTTAGCTCGCACTTGTAAGTGAGAATATGAAGTGTTTGATTTTCTTAGTTATTTTGCTTAGGATAATGGTCTCCAACTCCATTTATGTTGCTGTACAAGAAATGATTTCATTCTTTTTTATGGCTGTATGGTATTCCATGGTGTAAACATACCACATTTTCATTATCCAGTCATCTGTTGGTTGATTCCTTGACTTTACTATTGTGAATAGTGCTGCAATAAACGTATGAATGCAGGTATCTTTTCTACACAATAATTTCTCTTCCTTTGGGTACATAACCAGTAGAGGGATTGCTGGGTCGAACGATAGCTCTAGTTTTAGCTCTTGAGAAACCTCCATACTGTTTCCCATAGAGTTTTTGCTAATTTATATTTCCAACCACAATGGTGTATAAGCATTCTCTTTTCTCCACATCCTCGCTGACAGCTGTCATTTTCTGATTTTTTAATAATACTCATTTTGATGGGTGTGAGATAGTACCTCATTGTGGTTTTAATTTGCATTTCTCTGATAATTAGTGATGTTGAGGATTTTTTATATGTTTATTGGCCACTTTTGTGTCTTCTTTTGTAAAACGTCTGTTCTTATCCTACTCCTACTTTTTAATGGGTTTTTTTCTTCTTGTTCAGTTGTTTGAATTCCCAATAGATTCTGGATATTAGTCCTTTGTCAGATGTATAGTTTACATCTATTTTCTCCACTCTGTAGGTTGTCTGTTTACTCCATTGATTATTCCTTTTGATGTGTAGAAGCTTTTTTGTTTAATTAAGTCCCATTTGGCTGTTTTTCGTTTTGTTGCATTTGCTTTTGAGGTCTTAGTCATAAATTCTTTGCCTGGACCAAAACTCCAAGAGTTTCTCCTAGGTTTTCTTCTAGGATTTTTGTAGTTTCAGGACTTACATTTAAGTCTTCGATCAATCTTGAGTTAGGTTTTGTATGTGGTGAGAGATAGGGGTCCAGTTTCGTTCTTCTGCATGTGGCTATCCAATTTTGCCAGCACCATTTATTAAATATGGTGTCATTTCCCCATTGTATATTTCTGTCAACTTTGTCAAAGATCAGTTCTCCCATTGTAGATGGGGTCCCCAACATATACAATGATGTTAGGGATAGTTTTGTTTCTTTCTTTCCCATATGTATGCTTTTTATTTCCTTTCCTTGTCTTATTGCACTGGCTGAAACTGTTAGTACTATGTTGAACAAGAATTGGTAAGAATGGACATCCTTGTCTTGTTTTTGATCTTAGGGGAAACATATTCAGTGTTTCACCATTAAGTATAATATCAGGTTTAATTTTTTTGTAGATGTTCTTTATCAAGTTGACAAAATTTCAATTTCTGAGTGTTTTTTATGATGAATGGATATTAAATTTTGTCAAATGTTTTATCTATTAATATTAATCTAATAACGTGGTTTCTCTTGTTTAGCCTGTTACAGTGGTAGATTATGCTGATTTTCAAATATTGAGCCAGGCTTGCATCCCTGAAATAAATCCCACTTGGTCATTGTGTCTATTTCTTTTTTTCTTATATTGCTGAATTCTACTTGCTAATATTTTGTTAACTTTTTTACATCTATATTCATGAAGGATATTGTTCTTTAGTTTTCTCTTTTGCATTGTCTTTGTCTGAAATTAGTGCAAGGGTAATACTAGCTTCATAAAATGAATTAGAAAGTGTTTCCTTCTCAACCACTTTATTTAGTTTATGATTCTGGGTTGTTGACAGGTTTTTTCTTTTAGCACTGAAAAATATTGCACCACTTCTTTTTTTTTTTTTTTTTGAGACGGAGTCTTGCTCTGTCACCCGGGCTGGAGTGCAGTGGCCGGATCTCAGCTCACTGCAAGCTCCGCCTCCCAGGTTTATGCCATTCTCCTGCCTCCACCACTCCAGCTAGTTTTTTGTATTTTTTAGTAGAGACAGGGTTTCACCGTGTTAGCCAGGATGGTCTCGATCTCCTGACCTCGTGATCCGCCTGTCTCGGCCTCCCAAAGTGCTGGGATTACAGGCTTGAGCCACCGCGCCTGGCCTGCACCACTTCTTTGGGTCGCCATTGTTTCTGATGAGAAATCCACTGTCACTCCAATAGTTTCCCTCCTATAGATGAGGTATCATTTCTCTCTTGCTGCTTTCAAGATTTTCCTTTCTCTTTAGATTTCAGAAGCTTAACTATGATAGGCCTGGGTTTTTCTTTGGGTTTAACCTTGTTGAGTTTCTCTCAGCTTCTTAAATATGTAGGTTTATGTCTCATCCAATGTGCAGAATTTTCAGCCATTTGTTCTTTGAGCACTTTTTCGATGCTATTGTCTTTTTCCTCTCTTTCTGAGGCTCCAATGACATGAACATAAGATCTTTTGTTATATTCTCATGGGTCTCTGAAGTTGTATTCAATTTATTTTAGTCTCTTTCTCTTTGTTTATACAGATTACATAATTTCTATCGTTCTCTTTTCTAGGTCATTAATTCTTTCCTCTGTCTCATCCATTCTACTGTTGAGCCCTAGTGTTCACCAAGCTTTTTATTTACATTATTCCATTTTTCAGTTCTACATGTTTGACTTTTCTTTATGTCTTTTATTTCTTAGCTGATATATTATTTTTTCATTTGTTTAAATGCTGTTGGTAATTGCTCATTGAAGCTTTTTCACCATGGCCACCTTGAAATATTTGTCAGCTAATTCTAAAATCTCTGTCATCTCTTGACATTCTTTTTTTTTTTTTTTCATTCAGTTTGAGATATTCCTGGTTCTTGGTATAATGAGTGATTTATATTGAAACCTGGAGGTTTTTATATTATGTTATGGATCTTATTTAAATCTTTGGTTTTAGCTTGCTTTTCTGACACTGCTCTGGAGGGGAAGGGAGTGGGGCCACTGCTTCATTACTGCCAAGCCTCTGTAGATACCTGAGTTGTGAAAGGGATGGCTCCTTGTTACTGTCTAGGGGTGGATGAAATTTCTGGCTCCCCATGTAATTTGTCCTGATACCACAGGGGTGGGGTAGGGGAGCCCTCATTACTGGCCTATAGGGATCAAAGTCTTAGTCCCTAATTGGTCTTTTTGACACTGCCCAAGTAGTGGTGTTTGGTGCTTTGTTATAGCTCCACACAGATGCAAGTCTAGGCTTCCCACTCAGACTTTGCTAGCATAGAGCCATCGTTTTACAGTTTTTTCTTTCCTTTGCTGTTCACCTGGAGTAGAAGAGTTACTGTCTAAAATTTTCTGTCTTGTTAGACTGTCCCTTTCCTACTCCTTTGGATAGAGATAACAGACTTATGTGGGTGATTTTGTGTGTGTGTGTGTGTGTGTGTGTGTGTGTGTGTGTGTGTATTTCCAGGTTGTTGCCATCATCAGTTCCAAGTCTGGCATATACAAGAGAAAAGAAAAGCCAGGGAATTCACCACCATGTCACTCTTCAGGTTCTGTGGTTCTCAGCCTGCCTTCCTTCTCTCCATCTTTCAGTCTTCCTACGTTTGTTTTTGATATAGTGTTCAGTGTTTTCATCATACTAAGTAGAAGGCATATGGAAAAGTATATATATTCTATCTTCCATGACTTAAAACTTTTTTTTTCTTTGACTTAAAACTTTTTAAGAGGTGGCATTTAATGCCCCTGAGTAAGCTATTGGTAACAGATACTACTGGTACCTGTTCATAGACTCACCACTAGCTGACTTCCAGCTGCTAGTAAAAGCATCTCTTTACCTGGGATTTCTCCAGAGCCAAATTAGACTGCTCTGCTGAAAGTATCAGGGAATTATTAATAACAACCTCTGGGAACAGCCTTTAACCAATGACTTAAGGGTGTTGGTATATAAAACAGCCCAGTTCTTCTTACCTTGGGGAGGGTAACTCTGAAACGTGTGTTGTATATCGTTCTCGGAGTTTGTCCGTGGGATTAAGGTTCAACTGCTCAGAGTGGAAGCTGCGATAATGAACTGCTTATTGTCTACCTTCCCTGTTCTGTTTTACACCCTACTTCCCTACTGCGATTTCCTTTACCTTCCAAATAAATTAATTGTTCTCAAATCCTTGTCTCAGGGTTGACTTTTGTTTTCAGTTTTATTTATTTATTTTTATTTTATTTTATTTTACTTTAAGTTCTGGGATACATGTGCAGAATGTGCAGGTTTGTTACACAGGTATACATGTGTCATGGTGGCATGCTGCACCCATCAACCCATCATCTAGGTTTTAAGCCCCGCATGCATTAGGTATGCCTTTAATGCTATCCCTCCCGTTTCCCCTGAACCCTGACAGGCCCCAGTGTGTGATGTTCCCCTCCCTGTGTTCATGTGTTCTCACTGTTCAACTCCCACTTAAGAGTAGGAACATGAGGTATTTGGTTTCTGTTCCTGTGTTAGTTTGCGGAGAATAATGGCTTTCTGAATGAACTCAAAGACTGTTCTCTAGTTCTGCCTCCAGTATTCTTTAATTCTTTTACTTAGAAACTTGATATTTAGTTAAAGAGTTCTTTTAGGAGCTAGATCCTCACTGTTTTCATTCATAATTTGAAATAGAACAACAATAACAACAAAAATATAGGATAAAGAAACTTTATAGTAGCTTTATTTCCACAATGCATCAGATAATTCTGAACGAGTGTTCAGTTTAACCTCACTATAATATCAAAGTGATTCAGGTAGTGACTCAGTTCTAGTCTGTTAAATAATCCACCACTCCCAATAACTACTAAACATCTACCACTATTTGTTTTTAAGTGTTCAGGGAAATTGTGCCCAAGTAACGTTACCATGAGGTTCTTAACTTTATTAGAGAAAATTTGAAATCTGAAAGGAGGATCACACTTGCTGTTAGCTTTGTTTACTTAGGTGGCCTTCCTTACAAAGGTGATGTGTCCATGCCCAGGAAGTTAAGTCAATGATTGCCTCAAAAATTGGGCAACATTGCTTTTGAAGGACATGCTTAACATATTCCTTGTTACAAGATCAGGTTGAACTTGAGGATGGAAAGAACCCATCCTTGGAACACAGAAAGTGAGGATTCAAGAATGTCTTTTATCAAGCAAAGTCTTTTCCACTTTTCTTTGGTTTGAGTATACCATTGTTGGGATGACTTGAATGATAACTTCTTAGTTTGAGCCAGTTACAGTCACCTAGCGTTGTCTGGTCAGCAGGTGCTGTTCACAATGATGTCTTGACTGAAGGCCACAGGAGCCATGTCCTTCCACATATCAGAACTGGGGACTCCTGTCTGTTTGTGCATAACAATAACTTAACATGTTGCCAGGTTTTATTATCGACATGCCAACAACTATGGCCTAGACTTATCTAGATGGCCAGCTCCCCTGCATCCCTAATTATTATTTAATGAAAGCAAGTCACTTAGTTTCTCTATCTCTGAATTTTTGACAACTAAGGATACTGGAATATGTCACATTTATCACCAAGGCTTTTTTGGTGAGAATCTAATAAATCACCTTAAATATTGCCTAGTTCAACCTACTAGTTTTATAGATGAGGAAACAGGTATAGAGTGGTGAAGAGAATTATCTAAGGTCATAATACTGGTCAACAGAAAAGTCAGAACAACAATTCCTTTCTCCAATTCTCAAGGCAATGCTCTGGCTTTATAATACAGGTAAAATTGTTTTAGAAGTGTTATATTAGAAAAGTGGTGAGCAAGCCGAAATTAGAGAGGCCAGGAATGGAATAATTCAGTCTCCAGTGTTTTTCCCAATCCTGCCTCTTTTCTAGTTGTGCACTAAGAATATTCCCCAGCATTTTTCCTTCTTCAAAGGGAGGAGATCCAAGCTGGTGGATACATGACAGGCGGGGGATATAGTTCAGTGGTTCATGTGCCTCCCCACCCAGTTTCATATTAGTATGATGCTCTCTTATTTGTAGTTAGCAAATATAATGGCAAATAAAGTTACAAATAAGCTAAGATCTTTCCTCCATAGAAACCTCTGATATCTGGTGGAATTCAGAATCTCATTATATTTTCACTCAAGCATTCTGCAACCTGCCTTCAAGGAATTCACCTAATCAAATTCACATATTTTTATGAACTACGTGGACATCCAGTTAACTGGTGTTCATGTTAAAGTCTTTCCAAGTTTACAGCAGTTTTCAATTTTTTATTTATTCCATGTCCTCCTTTAATAAACATAAGGAAAACGGGACTAACAGTACTATCTATTTCAAAAGGTTGTTGAGCAGATTCAGTGATGCAATAAAAAGCACAATGGCACAAAGTAAGGGTGCAAAAATGTTAGGTTTTGTGGCTTTTTGGTGATAGTAACATTATCATTTCATAAGAACTAACCAAGGGTTATTCCTCAATTAAACAACTGAGTTGAAGCTTATCTCTGTCCTTCCTCCATTCTAATCCAGAGAATTGGAGTGGCCTATTTGGTTCTGTGATATGTGTGGGTGTATGTGGTCTGGGCAGTGGGACATTGGAGCCTATGAGGTGTGCTATTATCCCCACTTTACAGATGAAAGCAGAGGTTGAGGAGGGTGAGTTGCAAGCCACATTGTAATCTGAGTCTCCTGACCCCCAATTTGAGGTGCATTCCATTCTCTCTGCTGATACTGACACATGAATATGGTGAGCAGTCCTCCTTATCATTGGCCCTTTACCTGTGTCCTAGCTCATGGGCAATTGTGAAAGCCAGGGGGAGTCCCGAATCTTCATTGATGTTACAACTGCGGTGAGGCTGACACATTCCTGAAAGGTGAGACAGGCCCAGGGTCTCGCAGGGGCGATTGAAACCAGCACAGATGTCCTTTCTGAAAGCAGAGAATAGAGAAGCTCAGGCGCCCAAAGAAACACCTGGAAAAACCTTCTGGAAAAAAATCTGGGTATAAACTCATTCAATATGGTCTATAAAGTATGCTTGGCATTTTAAAAAAAGTCTACATGAATGTAGGCAGCAATTTTGAATTCACTAAGATGATTCTGATTTTACCTTTTGATTATTGAATTTCACCAACACAGAATGTGGGAAAATGTAGCAAATGTGTTATTTTGAGCTTATTTTGTTCTGGATCTCAGGACGTCAAATTACATGATTTGGCCAACAAAAGATTTTATTGAAAACTGAAGTTAATTTGAACTTTTAAATATGGAAGAAACAATCAGCAGTGACTGGAGTTTTTCAAATATGAAAATCCTTTTTAGTCTTTCTGAGGTCTGTGCTCGAAACTCATCTAAGAAGTTCTTTTTCCCATTCCTGAAAAAGACAGTTGGTCCCATCAACCTATCCAGAGATCTAAACATTGTCTATCCAGCCCCATTCTACTAACAATATTGCATATACGAGAGAATGCATGCCTGCATGTGTATGTACACCTAGAATCTCAGAAAATACTAATTATGGCTTTTAAATAGAAAAAACATGCTCCCATAAACTGGTAGAGATTATTTCAATCACAGACAAGAGTTTCGAAAGAGTCATTAATTAGTCATTAGGTTTTCTTTAGCACAAAAGGAGCTCTTTGCCAAGAGTGACTAGCAGAAATGGCCACAATGTTCTGAACTCTAGTTAACTGAACACCAGCAGCTAACGGGGTTTGCGTGGGCACCATTTCTAGCAACAAATGATCTCCTGCTTTTTTCATCCATTGGGCCATGGAAAAGATCCAGACTTTGAGAACCCATGTGAATCTTATAGGACAGGAGAGGCAGGCCCAGTCTCAGCACATGCACCACAAACTCAAATCCGCACTCTCACTAGCAGCAGCAGTTACTAGGGGTTCAGTACTGGAGAGCAAGATTATACAGCCCAATCATTTACATAACTTCCAGGTCTGTAAGAGAACCAATCAAACACTTTTCTACCCCTGCTGCAGAATGTACTTGTTGTTATTTCATTCAAAAAGCCCAGGTCTGCGTGAAGCTGCTGGAAAAAGATGAGTGGTGCTCATTGCTGATCCCCTGACTTTCTCATTTTGATATGGCAGGAGGTCAGGCACATTAAATACTGATTATGGAGTGCCTATGAAGCGTCCAGCACTAAAGAGAAAAGCAGCTAACAAAAGAATTATAGGAGCATGGTTCTTACAGGCAAGCAGCTTAAGTTCTACTTCGACCATGCACTGGGCCATTATGTAACAGAAAATATGCCTTGGCTTGCAGCAGCCACTAGTTGCACATGTGGAACCCACATTGGGTGTGTTCCATGCCAAATCCTCCTTCTCCTGAATGCTGTTCTGTAGAGAACTCTGTTAATGTGGATCTCAGGATAGTCTCTCAGAGCAAAGCTCAGTCTCATAACTCCCTTCCTTCATGATCCTACCTATTTTTTCAGGCAAGTGGTTTTCAATGAGGGTGGGTGATTTTGCTGTTCATCCCCTTCTAGGGGACATTTGGCAATGTCTGGAGACAGTTTCAGCTGTCAGAGCTTGGAGGAGAGTGCTACTGACATCTCATGGGTAGAGGCCAGATATGCTGCTAAATATCTTACAACGTACTAGACAGACCCAACAACAAAGAATCATCAGCCCCAAATGTCAATAGTGCTGAGGGTGGGAAATACTGCTATAGAACTTGAAACGCTCTCCACTGTCTAGGAGCTGTTGAGGTTCAACACACTTTTATGCAAAAAGACCCCTGTACTAAGGAAGGAAAGTGACTATAAGAAAAAAGGAGAGCAGATCCTTTGTATTCATATGGGGTAATAGCTAAGGGTATGGCTGTTGGGATCAAACTACCTGGACTTAAGTCCCAATTGTACCCGTTAACAGCAATGAGATTTTGGGCAAGAGATATAACCAAGGCTCAGTTTCCCTATATGTAAAATATGAATGATTAATAGTAGCCAACTACCGGTGTTCTTGTGGGAAGTAAATGGAACAATGGCTGTTCTAATAGACATAGCACAGTGCCTGGCCCATAACAAACATTTCACACATGTAAGGTATCATTAACTCACCCATTTCTTCAGGTGAGAATGACAGGAGCATCTCATTCTGCTCTTAGGGAAAGGAAAGACTTTCTGAGACACAACTTAGTGGCCAATGCCATTCCCTGACTTTGGGGTTCTTCCCTATAGAAGTTTCTGTCTGACTGAAGCCTTCACCTGGTCTCTTGACCAGGTCCTCAGTGTCCCCAGGCTGTCTGCTAGCTCCCCAGAGCCCCTGTGCTTATATTCCATACCCACGCTATTTCTCAGAGGAGCTACTGATCAACCCAAGGTCTCTTAGAACCTAATGAACCTGTCACAGGCTTGTGTCAAAAACTTCCTATGGGATACATTTGCATTTAACCAGCATTTTAATACTTTCACTCAAAAGAGTGATTCTGATGACTGGAGTTTTGGATTACGGCAAGGTAGACATTTGGATAGGGTGGGGGCTGATTAGCCTTCCTTGTAGGGATTCTATGCATTGAGATGATCTTATCACAGGGCCAACGTGTTCACGGGCAGCCTATCCTCCACAGGGACAGTGCACACCAAGGGCCTTTCAGTGCTTGAGGTTCTCTGTGGTGGAAGGGCAGGGCCAAGAGGCCTCCTTTACTATACATCCCTGGATTTCTGGACAAATAGGCATAGGGATCCCAAGAAGATTTTACTTTACCCCATTCTAATATAAGCCCTTCTTTCATCTAGATTAAAATAAGTGCCTAGTATATATAGGTGCTCAATAAATATTTATTGAATCAATGAGCAAACATAGCCTTCAAAGAGCAAGAGTTGATCAAGAAAGTTCACTGGATTTTTACAGCTATGAGTCCTGGAAGGTTTGATGGTTCTTATAGCACTATAGGCTCTATTTGTGATTAGAACAAAATGATATTTTCATGGGAGTAGAAGGGAGAAAGGTGTAATCAAACCAGTCTGCCTACTCAGTGGGGACCTGCTCCCCATATCCTGTCCTCAACATCAAACAGTTAAAAAGTGGACTGTTTTCTGTAAAGATATTTCATGTTTCTACATTGTAGAAAAATAAAATAGCAAAGGACTGGAAAGCCCACTGGCTAAAAGTAGCAAGAGTCTTTAATGAGGCTCTGTAAACAAGCTTCCTGATTGTTTATAGAGCTACATGAAGAAACCAGTTTTAAAAAGGAAATCATCAGTGGGATAGGAAAGAGGTCTGCATTTTGCCAGCAGATGCAGTTTATTCACAACGAGAGCTTTGTCATATTAGCAAGTTTGTTAAGCTGTTTCTTCTACTGACAGGGAAGTCAGGAGTTGACTAGATCAAAGACACTGTCTTTACGACAGCAGCAAAGAATAGTGAGAATGTCATGGGTTTGAACACCTGGTAAGTCTTTCACCTGCCAGCCCTCCCTGCTTTCCTGCCCCTGGGTTCCATATAGTCTCTGGTGTACCTGGTGAGAAGGACAGCCACATCGTGATGAACAGGATTGAGGTCACTCTTGGGATTGATACTCTTCTGCCACTTGCAGAAGCTAGACAGTGTCTTCTCTGCATGATGAACTATTTTCAGTCCTTGCTGGAGAAAGAAGAGGAAGAGATTAGCATGGGTGAGCTCACTGTGGTCAGGGACCATTGCATTAGGCATTCGTCTCCAGAGGCGTCCAAGTTGGATGAATTCAGGGTGGGTGCATCAGACATTTGGCAGTCATGTGTCAGAGGCCAACTGACTGCTCTTTACTAATCTTCTGCCTTAAACACTCCCACTCGAATGACCTCCACTAGAAGAACCTCAAGGGGAAAACTCCAAGACAGAAATTACCACTGGGACAAGCAACCCTTGAAGAAAATTTTAAAATATATTAGCAATAACCAAAAGCTATTTGAAGGTCTATTTCTGTGTCTCTCTGCATCCTAAGCCAATGCAATATCAAAGAGGCATTCTTATTTCTAATGCAAAATAAGCAGATTGTCAACAAAAGTTTTTTCTTCTCATGAGACATCCTGCAAGGCTAGGGTTGCACTGGATGTTTTCTAACCCTTGAATTTTATCTTGGTTTGACACTCAAGGGTGAAGGACAGTGGATGACAGAATCTCTCCTGGCTGCTGACCAGTTAGAATTGGTCAACTGACAACAAGTAGGATGCTATAGTAGATGCCCCCAGCCTGCAGTTCCAAGGGCTTCTGAGGCCCATGCCAGCCCTGTGGCATCTGCCTGGCTGGTAGCTACTATTGGGGCTAGGAGAGAAGGGATTACTCCAAATTATCTGGATGAACACTTGTTGAATGGGGAGAAGAAGAAAGATAATCAGCTCTTTAGGGGCTCTGGTTTAATTTGAATTTCTAAAGGAGAAATTACTTTCCCTTGCCTCATTTCTTCAGGGCCTCCACATACAGCCATCCCTGGTACAGGATGGATTCCACCAGGAGGATGATTAACCTCCACTGGCTCACTCTCATCTGAGCCTTGCTCTGGGCTCGGTCCAAGAACTTCAGGACAGTCTCTGCATCAAATTATGAGCTTGCTTCTCTACCATTATGTATTTTGCTGAGGCCCACACCCAAATCATAAATGGCCTGAGGGGCTTCAGTTATGTGTCAGAGGCATTTTTAGGTCTCTTCATCATAAGTAACTATTATAGACCAGTTTCCTTTTGTGAAAACACCAAAAGGTGGCTCATCATGTGTTCAAAGTCACTGAGCTGCTCAGCATAAAGAATTTAGATGGAAGAAATCGACTTCATTATTTTAATAATCTTCATCGTTACATCATCCAGCAGCATGATATATGGTAGAGGAATTCTGGGGGACGAGCTGGGAATGAGGGAGTCAGCTTCCAATTCAACCAGCCAAGCTGCTGCTAGATTAACAGTCCTCCCTAGATGGGAGCAAACATGCCCACCCATCATAAAAAACTGGCCAGGTGGCATGAATCAGGAATAAGGGGAAGGGAAAAGAGAAAAGGAAAGACAAAAAGGAGGGAGGAAGGAAAGGGAGGAGAGAAAGGAAGGAAACATTTCTTGATCATTTACTATGTGCCAGATACTTTTACATATGCTGTCTCTTTTAATTGCATCTACTCAGTATTATCTGTAAAGAAGGCATTGTCATTTTTATTTTATAACAAGGGAAATTAAATCTCAGAGAAGTGAAGAACTAGATTAAGGTCACTTAGCTCAGATAACGACTCAAAGAATATAAGAAAGGTTCCTAGATAAAACTTGGAGTTGTAGTTGGTCACCAACCTCACTGGGAGGGTGCCTCAGTTCCATCCTTCAGACAGGAAGGCATATTATCACATAAAGCATCAACTATGATCGGATATTTTTCTGGTCTGTTTTTAACCCTACATTTCTTTGTTATGTTTTGGGAGAGGTCTCTTAGAGAACACTCATTAACTTAACATTACCGTTTACAGTTGCCAATAGTATTACCACTTACAATTATTACAAAAAGTGAAATAGTTAGGTATAAATTAACAAAACATATACAGGATCTGTATCCTGAAAATTATAAAATGCTGCTTAAAGAAGTCAATGGCCTAAGTCAATAGAGAAACATATTGTGTTAATGGATTTGAAGATTCAACATAATAAAGACATCATCTATTCTCCCAAGCTATGAATGTATAGCTTTATTGCAATTCCAATCAAAATCTCAGCAAGTCTGTTGTAGACACACACACAAGCTCATTCTAAAATTCATGTCAAGTTTATTTAGAAAGTTCCAGGTTTCAGATTAGCTAAAGAAATTCTGAAAAACAAATAAACTGGAAAGAATCACTTTACCTCATATTAAGGCTTACTATATAGCTGTAATAGCCAAGACAGTGTGATATCGGTACAGGGATAGTCACATCGATCAATGAGACAGACAGGGGACCCCAAAAGTGGCCCACCTAGACATGCCCAACTGATTTTTGACAAAGGCAAAAAAGCAATTCACTGAAGGAAAAGATAGCCTTTTCAATAAATTATGCTGGATAGCAAGAAAACAAATAATCCAATTGAAAAATGGGCAAAGGACCCAAATAGGTATTTCTCAAAAGAAGACATACAAATGGTCAACAGATTATATATATATATATATATATAAATTCAACATCACTTATCATCAAGGAAATGCAAATTAAAACTACAATATGATATAGTCTCATACCTGTTAAAATGGCTATTATCAAAAAAGATGAAAGATAAGATTTCGAGAGGTTGTGAAGAAAAGGGAACCATTGTACACCGTTGGTGGAAATGTAAATTAGTAGCCATTATGGAAAACAGCTTGGAGGTTTCCCAAAAAATTAAAACTAGAACCACCATATGATCCCACAGTCCCATGGGGTATATATCCTAAGGATATACAATCAGTATGTCAAAGAGATATCTGCTATGTTCACTGCAGTATTACTCACAATAGCAAGATACAGAATCAACCTAAGTGCACATGGACTGACGAATGGATAAAGAAACTGTAAGATATACATATCATATATATTCCATTATATGTATATAGTGGAATACTATTCCACCTTAAAAGAGAAGGAAATACTGCCATTTGTGACAACACGGATGAACTCTGAAGACATAAGTGAAACAAACCAGGCACAGGAAGACAAGTACCACATGATCTCACTTATGTGGGATCTAAAAAAATTAAACTCAGAAGCAGAGATCAGAGGCTGGAGTAAGAGCTGGGAGAGGTTTGTCAAAGGATTCAAAATTTCAGTTTAGATAGGAGGAATAAGTTCAAGAGATCTATTGTACAACTTAGTGACTGTCGTTAATAACAATGTACTGTACTGTACACTTGAAAATTGCTAAGAGAGTAGATTTTTAAGTAGTCTCATCATAAAAAAGCAAGCATACATGGTAATGTATGTGTTAATTAGCCTGATTTAGCCAGTCCACAATGTACACATATTTCAAAACATGTCGTACATAAAAAAAAATACAATTTTTGTCAATTAAAAAATAACTTTAAAACGTACAAGAGAGAAAGAGAGAAATCAAGAAGAGGGGCCTAAACAGAAGCCAAAGCCATGGGCAACAGCCAAGAATTACACCAAATGTGAGAGAAAGACTTTAGGTGGAAACCATGCATGTTGTGCCGAACCTCTATTAACCTCAATAGGGAAGACACCAGGTTCAAGAGGCTGAAGAAGAGACCCAAGGCCAGCAAATGAGATGCCATGTCTTATTAGGGGCTTACGTAATGGGGAGAGAGTCCAGTGGCAGGCTGGACAATATAGCTGCCGTCCCACCATCGATCCCTCTGCCTCCCATAAAGATTTATGGGGATCACATCTCTCAGCGGGGAGATGAAGCAGAAACAAACATAAGGTCTAGAGGCAGGCAGGGAAAACATAAGGCCCATTCACACTTCGGCTATCACAGGAAATATCCTCTCCCATATCACAGGAAATATCCTCTCCCATATCACAGGAAATATCCTCTCCCAGGGCATATCCCATAAATGACTTTGTAACTTTACTTCATCCTCTCCATTTACAAAGGGTGTACACCAAGTAACAAATGGAATCCTCTATGGGGTATTTAAACACCCCAACATTCTGTAACGGGGCCTTTGAGTCTCTAAGCTCAGTCCTGCTCCCACACTGTGGAGTGTACTTTCATTTTCAATAAAACCCTTCATTCCTTCCTTGCTTTGTTTGTGTGTTTTGTCCAATTTTTTGTTTAAGACGCCAAGAACCTGGACACCCTCCACCGTTAACATACACAGTCCGGTGGCGCAGGGCTGGCCAGAAAAACTACAACCACCTGCCAACATCATGTAGTCTATATAGTATTTTCACTTAATAACCTCCTGCTAATAACCTCCACCTGGCAACCTTCATTTACTCCAAAACTCAGGGCCTCAATCCCCTGTACGGCCTGTGTTCCACAGGATGGGGGAGAGGCTCCAGTGTTTATCATAGATAAGGAACAAATCTCTGGGGTGACTCCTCTCGATTCCCTAGCTTGCAACACACATTCACGTGTATCTTCCATACAGGGTCTTTTTATTTATTTATTTATTTTTTATTTTTTTTTTTATTGAGATGGAGTCTCACTCTGTTACCAGGCTGGAGTGCAGTGGCGTGATCTCAGATCACTGCAACCTCCACCTCCCAGGTTCAAGGGATTCTCCTGCCTCAGCCTCCTGAGTAGCTGAGACTACAGGTGCACGCCACCATGCCCAGCTAATTTTTGTATATTTAGTAGACTCAGGGTTTCACCATGTTGGCCAGGATGGTCTTGATCTCTTGACCATGTGATCTGCCTGCCTTGGCCTCCCAAAGTGGTGGGAATACAGGCGTGAGCCACTGCGCCTGGCACCATACAGGGTCTTTTTAAGGGTATGCTTAAATTACTGCGATTAGGTGTATTTATACCAGATTAATCAGCTTTTTTATATATGTGAGTCCCAATGAGGTTCTACATAATAATAAATCCACATTTCATGCTTAGCACGTTATGGCTTATCAATTACTTCCATATTTTATCTTATTTGATTTTGTGAAAAACTGTGTGAAATATTAATAGTTAGGAGAGTGATGATTAACCCTGTCTACTGATAAGTAGAAAGTTTACTTTAGTAATTAGAATTGATCACTAATGGCTCGCAAGTGGTAAAGCCACAAATAGCACATAAAGCTTAAGAGTTACCACTTACTGAAACCCCGTCTTTACTAAAAATACCCAAATTAGCTGGATATGATGGCGCACACCTATAATCCCAGCTACTTGGGAGGCTGAGACAGGATAACTGCTTGAACCCAAGAGGCGGAGGTTGCAGTGAGCCAAGATCACATCACTGCACTCCGGCCTGGGCAACAGAGTGAGACTCTGTCTCAAAAAAAAAAAAAAGGTTTCTCACTTACCAAGACTCACACTTGAAAGAGTAAATATACAACCTCATTAATAAGAATAATTCTGTATGGTTGCAATTGGTTACCCCATTGGTTGTATCTGTAGCATTTTTGGCATATTTGCATTTTCCCTAGGTCCTCCATTATTTTATATGCACCTCAAAGACTATATTTTCTCTATAACTCTCTACTTTGCTATGGTGGATGGGAAGATACTGAAGCCCTGCTGATGATTAAATAACCTGAAAACTTACCAAACTCTGTTTAGAGCCCCAATAATGCCTAGCATGGTTCTAAAACACCTTATGAATGACAGCACTAATTAAATCAAAGACTTCTAAAGATAACTGGATAATTAAATATCTATGTATGTTCTATCTTCTAAAAATAATTAGATAACTAAGGATCTCCTCAGTTCTCAGCCACATTCTCCTGACAGCTGTCATTTGAACTGGAGTGGAACTTGGTACCAGTTAAAAAGTCATTCTCTATTACTTAGGCTGCCAGAGGCAAGATAGGGAAGCCCAAAGGCAACAGTTTTGGGGGGGGAAAAAAAAAGAAAGTTAAAAAACAAAAATTCCTGAGCTCCTTTGAAAGACTTTTGTCAATTAACTTCACCATACTACTACACGTGCTTCCAGTATCTTTCATCCTAGCATTTGTTTGAATGTGTGCAAGATGCTAGGAAGCAAACATGACAAATTCTCACCCCAGGCAATAAGAAATAAATGACACAGATACTCCTTGAGTTACAAATTAGTTACGTCCTAATAAACCTGTCATCAATTGAAAATATCATAAGTCCAAAACGCAATGAATACACCTAACCTACTGAATATTGTAACTTAGCATAGCCTACATTAAATGTGCTCAAAACACTTACATTAGCCTACAATTGGAAAAAAATCATCTCATACAAAGCCTATTTTACAATAAGGTGTTGAATATCTCATGCAATGTACTGAATACTGTACTAAAAGTGAAAAGATCACATGGGCACTCGAAGTATGATTTCTACTGAATGTATATAATTTTCTCAAGTCAAAAAATCATAAATGGAACCACTGTAAGGGGACACCTGTATTTGTGTTTTGACATTTAGTAGTCCTGGCATCTATTTTTGCCCAGGAATCTGTTCCTTGATGACTGATCTACTGATTGACATTACAGTTAAATCTGCCTTGGAGAATTTTTTTTTTTTTTTTATGAGGCAGGGTCACCCAGGCTAGAGCGCAGTAGCACAGTCCTCCAGGGTTTAAGCAATTCTTGTGCCTCAGCTTCCTGAGTAGCTGGGACTATAGGCCTACACCACCACACCCGGCTACTTTTTCTATTTTTTGATAGAGATGGGGTTTCACCATGTTGGCCAGGCTGATCTCAAACTCCTGACCTCAAGTGATCCACCTGCCTTGCCCTCCCAAAGGGCTGGGATTACAGGCGTGAGCCACCACACCCAGCCTCTGGAGGATTCCAATCAGATACTTAGATGATTTGTTCCTCCCTCTTACCCTGCAAGTCAGTCACCATTTATCAGACCTGTAACTTTCCCACTGGTGATACAAATTTAGGGCAAATATCTTGATTCAATAGCAACTCAAGTTTTCAATTTCTTTGTTTTTTGGGGAGAAACTGCAGACAGCAAGCAGAGTCAACCCAAAATAAAAGGTGTTCAAACTAAAACAATAATGAAACATGCATTTTAATAAAGATATGTAAAGTAAACAAAAATGGGGCTTTGCATTCATTTGAAAATAGAAAAACAATGGTCTGAATGTAATCAATACAATTAGTTGGTGGACACAAACTTTCGAACAATTGTTAGAAATTTTATTCAAAACTTTAGAATAAAATTGAACATGTCTATGTTCAGCAAATCGTAATTCTTTACAGTCCTCCCGGGATTATTATGGTTATTTCTAAAGCTCTTTTCCATAAAAAAAGAATACTCTTTCTCCAGTCTTTCTCGTGTTTTCTACCGCAGTCTTTTGTTTGTTGCAGTGATATCATCCAGGTCCCTGAAACTTTTGACAACATTTCACGTTGCCCATGAGGATGTTGCCCATGGGGATGGGGAAGCTCTTACCCAAGCCATACTCAATCTGTGAAACGTTCCACAGTGAATCCAGTACCAACAGGTAAAGTCCAGGCATCACGTAGGATATGTTATTTAGTTCTACTGTGTGTGTTTATTGTGTGAATAGTATGACCTGGGAATAATTCCATTCGCTTTTGGAATACATCACTATATTTGCACTCTATAATGTAGATCTGTTAAACTTTTACTTAAATTAATATTACACTTATTCTGCACTTCTTGAATATATGAGTTGAAGGCCAGAAGGTGTAGTATTAAAAGAAAGGCAAAAGTCTTAGATTAAGAAATTCGTAGTGAAAAATTCAAATCCAGATTATAAAGCATTATTTGCACTTGGGAAAAATAAATATATAGTGCTGGAGCAACTAGATATCCATAGGCCAAAAACAAATAAACAAAAAAAGAGAGAGAGAGAGAGAAGAATTTCAATCAAAACCTCACAGCTGGTACAAAAATCTTGGTAAGATCATAGACTTAAATATAAAATGTGAAACTGTGAAACTTCTAGGAAAAAAAAAACATAGGAAATCTTAGGAACCTAGGGATAGGCAAAGAATTTATAGACTTGACACTAATAACTAATAAAAGGAAAACTGATAAATTGAATCACATCAAAATTAAACACTTTTGCTTTGAAAGAAACCTTATGAAGAGGATAAAAAGATGAGCTACAGTGTGGGAGAAAATACTTGTAAACCATATATTTGACAAAGGACTTATATTTAAAATACGTAAAGAGCTCTCAAAACTCAACAATAAAAAAATAAGAAAATAGACAAATATCGTAAAGAGACACATCACCAAAGAGGTTATACAAATAGCAAATAAGCACATAAAAAGATATTCAACATTACTAGCTATCAGGGAATTGCAAGTTAAAACCACAGTGATGTATTACTCACATTTACCAGAATGGGTAAAATAAAAAATCATGACAACACCCAAATGCTGGTGAGGATGTGGTAAAACTGAATCATTCATGGCTGGTGAGAGTGGAAAATGGTACAGTCATTATGGAAAAACAGTTTGGTAGTTTCTTAAAAATACTACATAGGTGGCCGGGCACAGTGTCTTACGCTTATAATCCCAGCACTCTGGGAGGCTGAGGTGTGCAGATCACTTGAGGACTGGAGTTTGAGACCAGCCTGGCCAACATGGTGAAACCCCTTCCCTACTAAAAGTACAAAAATTAGCCCGGTATGGTGGCGGGTGTCTGTAATCCCAGCTACTCAGGAGGCTGAGGCAGGAGAATTGCTTGCACCCGGGAGGCGGAGATTGCAGTGAGCCGAGATCGCGCCACTGCACTCCAGCCTGGTGACAAGAGCGAGACTCCATCTCAAAAAACAAACAAACAAACAAACAAAACCCTACGTAGGCAATGACCATGTAACTTAACAATTGCATTCCTGTGCCTTTATTCCAGAGAAGTGAAGACTTATATAAGATCTAGAAGATCTTGTAACACTTTCTGGTATGATCCTATGCAGATTACTCACTGATTATATGTGAGAACTCGTACCTTTGAATCGAAGGGGACCTGCAGTCTTTCAGAGGAGTTACAGTGGGTAGGAAGAGCCCATGCACTCACACAACCATGCACCCACATACTCACATACCCATACACACCCACATACTCACAAACACACACATATCCACATACATACACGCACACAAACATACACACATACATACATACACACACATCCACATACTCACACATCCACATACTCACATACACACACACACCCACATGCTCACAAACACATATCCACATACATACACCCCCCCATACATACACACACACCCACATACATACCCACACACCCCCACATACTCACAAACACATATCCACATACATACACACACACCCACACACATATACACACACATACATACACACACATCCACATACACACCCACATACACACACACACCCACATGCTCACAAACACATATCCACATACATACACACCCCCCACATACATACACACACATACATATACACACACATACATACACACACATCCACATACATACCCACATACCCACATACACACACCCACATACATAAACACACCCACATACATACATACACCCACATACTCACATACACACACACCCACATACATACACACATCCACATACTCACCCACACACCCACATACTCACATACACACACACTCACACACATATAAACCCACATACTCACATACACACACACATCCACACTCACTCACATCCACATACATACACACATGCATCCACATACATACACACATACACACAGATCCACATAATCACATACACACACCCACATACATACACACCCACACACGTATACACACACCCACATACTCACATACACACACCCCCACATACATACACACAGAGCCACATACATACACACGCATACATACACACACATCCACGTACATACACACACACATCCACGCTATTCTACATCCACACACTCACACATGGATACACCCACACTAAAGTTAATTAAGATCCCTAATTAAATAGCCATGAATATAAAAGCTTATTAGAACTGAAGCAGCTACACAGGCGGAAATAGAGCTCTTGTTCTCCCTTAGCTCACAGAGTCCCTGGCAAGGGCACACTCTTGAAAGGGGGATTTTATCAGATCTGAAAAGCTCTATCTTTCAATATGGTCCTTTTATACATTGGCTTAAATCACCGTTTTGAAAATCTTACATTCCAATCTCTGTGTGTCTGTTTGGAAAAAATGAATGTTGACAAAGGTCCAGTCTCCCACATTCCTGAACCAAATTCAGCGTCAGCAAGGACCCACCTTCATCATTGTGGAGAAAGTCATCTTCCAGATGTTGCATTCCAAATGCTGCCTCCAGTGTTTTCATCATAATTGAGAGCCCATTTCCCTGAAAGGCTCCAGGAATTATGCATTTAATAGTCTCATTTAAAGAGTGAGGGACAGTACCTTAGCCAAGTCACAAAGCAGGCAATGGCAGAGCAGGACTTGGAACACAGGTTTGCAGCTGTGAGTTTAGGACTAGTGGTTTCCAAACTATTGAGGACTTCTCTAAACTCTGCTTTGAATAATTGGAAAGACTTAGCAATTAACCAATGAATGATTATGGCTTATTTCTACTCTTCAACCTCACAGTCCTACCCTCAGTGAGGAGACAAACAGAAAAGCAGATAACCTCTTTTTTCGAGATCCTTACCTCTGTCCTTTTCTTACTCTCTGTCCACTTCCCAGGCTCCTCTGTGAGTCCTTCTTCTTCTGCCTTTCCTTTGGTTCATTGCTTAGTTCACTCTCAATCAGTCATAGTTTTGGAAATCACTCCAAAATATGATTGTTGGCTCCCACATCTGTATCTCATTCCAAACCTCTCCCAGAGTTCAAATTTATGAACCTAAATCTCCTGATGGTCACCTCCACAGGTACTTTCAACTCAGCATCCCCGAAATCCTTTCCTCCGACTTCAACTTGCGATTGCCTTCTGTGGTTGCAGGAACCACCATGAGCCCAGTTGCCCAATCTAGAAATGCCAGTGTCTTGTTATCTCCCTCTCCTCCCATATCCTGCATCCCAATCTGTCATCATGTGCTACTAATTTTACCTCCTCTACATCTTTGCTACTTACTGTCCTTAGCCCAAACCTTCATTTTATGCTTGGTTTACAATATCCTGCCCCTTTTCAAATCCATCCTCCTCACTGTTGCCAGGTGGATCAAAACAAAAGTCTGTCCATATCATGACCCATGGCTCAAGATCCTTCGAAGTCTAGCCTCCAGGAAGCTCTCCCTTCATTTGCAACCTCACAGTTTATGCTCCAGCAACAACTGCTTGTATTAGCACTCCCTCAGATCCCCCTCACGTACTCCCACACACCTTCCTTTCTTCAACATGTTCCCTCCTCCTAGATTGCCTTTTTCTCTTACCCCCTTTAACCCATTCAACCTCTACTCATTCTTTAAGATTTAATTTGGGCATTTCCAGGAAGCTTTCCCTGCCCTCTAGTCTGGTTTAGGTTCCTGCCAATATACCTTCTTCAAACTTGGTTCACAGCACTTCCTGTGCTAGGTCGTAATAATCAAATTGTATGCCTGTTTTCCTCTTAGCTCCTCCAGAACAAGAATTGAGGTTTATTCTTCTCCTTGTCTCAGGCATTGAATATATCCTGGTTTATAGCAGGTATACTGACTGACAAAACTGAGGATGCACACCACCCATGAAGGAAAAGAGAAAAGGAAGAGAATATATCCATTAGGCCAGGAAAAGTGAAGACTAGGTGAATGGGAGGTTTTGTGATAAACTAACAAAGAGGCATGTTCTCCTATGGGTCAGGGAAGGGGCAGTAAAGAGGCCAGAAGTTTGAGAATTCAGTAGAAAATCTGCAATAATAATTCCAGTGCCTGTAACAGGAACTGCTAGTAGAAGATTCTACATGGGTGTCTCATGTTTCTGCATATCATCTGAGCAAAGACATAGGTTTTGTTCTGGAGTATCCTTTGAAGGATGTTGTAAAGGAAATAGCCTTAGAAGATAATATTTTTCCAGGGAAAAGGAAAGATTTACTTTATGTCCATAATAATAAAGGTGATGGCTTCCTCTGGGGCAAAAGTTGAATAAGTTTGCTTACAATCTATTTTAAAGGATTGGGGCTTTCTTATTTTGGGGGTCTTAAGCTGGGATAAAACCCACTGTATGCATAGCATACACTTGGGCTGCCTGCAACACCCCAGTGCAACTTATAGAACAAGAGGGACAGGTGCAAACCGATGCTCATGTCCCATTATGCTGTGAGCAATAAAGTCCTTGGTCTGTGACTCAGAATTTTCATGTCTTCTGCCAGCATTGCATTCATAAAAGCATGGCAGACCAACTTGTTAGCTTGCAAACAGGGTAAAATCTTAGACTGCTATGGCTTGAATGTCCCCTCGAAAAATCATGTTGAAATTTGATTGCCAATGTAAAGACATTGGGAGATAGGACCTTTAAGAGGTGATTAAGAGCCCTTGTAAATGGATTAATGGTTATCACGGGATTGAGTTTGTTATTGAAGGGATGAAAAGGATGAGTTCAGTCCTATTTTCTCTCTCTATCTTGGATGCTTGCTTGCCATGTGATGCCTTCCACCATGGAATGACACTCACCAGATGCTGGTGCCATGCTCTTGGACTTCCCAGTCTCCAGAACTATGGGCCAACTAAACTTCTGTTCTTAATAAATGACCTAGTCTGTGCTATTTTGTTATACAGAATGGAGCAGCAGGTGATGGACTAAAACACAGACCCTGCCTAGTTCTTGACAGGAATAAGGAGGATAACAGAGAAAAGGTGATCAAGCAGTAGTGAGAACCACGTTAAGGTTGGACCACCTGAATATATGGACAGGTCTGCATGGTTGTTGAGATTTCTAGCAGGAGGGCTGTTGGGGAAGGATAAAAGAGAGGGAAAGAAGCTGAATAGTAAAATAAAATCTCAACATAGGATATTCTTCTTATATTCCAGTTTTGCTATAAGAGTAATTCTGGAATAACCTGAGAGATAGTCATTGATGAGGGGAAAAATGCTAGAGCTTTAAGTCTACTCTCAAAATCTTTCTTGCTTTCTTCCCATTCCTATTTAAAGTTCCTCGTGCAGACAAAGCAAGTGCACAATTAATTGGGTTGACGATTACCTACAGCTTGATACTTTGCCCCTGTGTAGAACTTCCATCTGCAATATGTGACATTTAACACAAATTCAGGGACAGTGTCTTTTCTATTAAATGTCACAGAAAGCTGTAATTGAGCACATTTTTTTCAACCTCTTCAGCGTCTTAATCTCCAAGTCTCAGAAGGGGTTAAGTCCAAGAAACACTCATTTAATTTACAGAATGCTCTCTATCGCAGGAGCCTTGAGAATAGTAATTAGTTATGGATTAAAATGAGGCATCCCTAAGCACACAAAAAATGCAACAGGACTTCAGAGAGACTATGATGGCTCACAATAAATGTGAGGGAACTTGTGGTAAACATTTTCCATAAAGCATCCTGGAAACTATTTGAGCATGTCAAAACAAACCCCCATTTTTTTTTGCAAACATTTGCCTCATTTCCTCATTTTTCCTCATTTCCTTTGCAAACAAAAATAGATTCCTCTTTTTGTTTTTTGTTTTTTTTTCCACTTCATTTTCTCAAGCTAATCCAATTCACTTTCCACTTTCCCTTTTCTATACATTTGTGTATGTGAATTAACGGGACAGGAAGCTGACCTAGGGGAAATCATAAAAAGCTCATAAAATAGCTCCACATGGGAAATAATTTTGCAAGAACATGCTTCTGTTATAAATTATTCTCTCTCTTTGTAAGCTCTCTCTATAATGAAAAAATCTTGTATTGATTTCTCTTGGAATTTCTGATAGCAGTTTTTGACTCAATGCACAATCTGACCATGCTCTGCTAGTCAGACTTACGCTACTGAAAGAAAGAGGATGAGGACAGAAGAGACAAGCTGTAAAAGGTTTAGTCTGAAACTTCTCATGTGTCTAAGGGACAACTTATCTGATTACCAGAGGAAAGGATACTTTTTTTAAGGTTCAAGGCCAGCTTGGGCAACATAGTGAGACCCCATCTTTTAAAAAAAATAGCTAGGCATGTGGCAAGTGCCTGTATTCCTAGCTACTTGGGAGGCTGAGGTGGGAAGATGGCTTGAGGCCAGTAATTCAAAGATACAGGGAACTATGTGCCACTGTACTCCAGCCTGCTTGACAGAGTAAGACTCTGTTCTGTCTTACACACACACACACACACACACACACACAAAGAATAAGTCTAAAAATTCTTTGCCAGTATTTTTGATATTTACCCTGAAAGAACAATACAGACCCACACATCAGCTGTGGGGAGGGATAAACCACCAGCCTAAATTTTTAAAATCAAGAGGCTTTTAACTCTAGAGTTTCCAAAAAAAAAAAAGTAGACTCAACACTAAACCACTTTCAGTACACCAAGAATTTCTTTGTGAAAGTGGTTGTCTCCTTCCTGCTGCTATCAGCCCTAATGCTGTACCTTCAAGCCAGCCCAACACCATTAGACTCCTCTGCTGGATGGCATAGTCACCAAGGATAGGATTCACTTGGCTTCAACCAACTCACTCTTATTCCAGTTTTGTCTCTATCTTGTTCTTAAAAGAAGTCTCCAACATCTTATGATCCTGATTTTGTCCTTTAGGTCTTTTATTTTCCTCCAAGGATTTTGAAGTCCTTGTGAAATGAGCATAGTATTAATAAGCTTACAGGGTTTTTGTGGGAGCTAAATGACGATGATGATGATAAAAAGAATAAGACTGACATTAACAAGTAACACTTACTGAGCAGTTTCTACAAGCCAGATACTATGCTAAGTATTACATGAATGAAGACTTTTGATTCTCATGACAATGCTATGAAATATATATATAATTATCACTATTTTACAAAATGAGGAAATGGAGACATGGACAAGTTAAGTAACCTACCAAAATTATATGGCTAGCAAGCAGTGGAACTAATGATAAATCTGGTACTCTCCGTGGTGTCAAGCTGCTCACAAGAATTGGAGGGAAGAGTCTAATCCCATCCCTAACCCCCGGGCAAGAGGGGAGCGGGGAGGGGCCATCAAACAAATTGGTCTAAAATGGAAAGGGCTTAGAGGTCAAGTTTGAGTCCAAGTCCTAGGAGAAAATTAAAAGGATAGAATTTGGGCCATAAAATGAAAATCAGAGCTCAATTAAGGGATAGACAGGGACATGACAGGAGTGAGAGCAAGCTGGCTCCTATCTGAACCCACTGTCTGTTTTCTTGGCCCATGGTTTCTTAATATGTTTGACATGTCTTTTCAGAACATGGTTTTGTGTACCTCAGTTACCTCAGTTTCCACTGCTTTGAAATATGACTATCTAGCCTATGAGAAAGCCTCCAAATTGTTGTTCCAAAGTGAGTTTTACACCCAGTACTCCAATTTATTCTCAAAATGTGATGAAATCCCGTAGCGGTCTTTAGATGGCAGTAACGGACAAACAAGCTGCATCTTTTGTGTATACCCTAACCTCAAAGTTTCTTGAAACTCACCGCAGAAAAATAAAGCCCCGAATGGTGTAACCCATGAGACGTATTTAGAATAAGAATGATAAGAGTGATAGAAAGTCACTGATAAAAGGAATCTATCTCAGAGACTCAATCTCGGGATTCCCTACCTCACACACTTTCCACAGAGCCTGAGTGATCTCTCTAATTCCATTTGTTGGTTTGGAATAATCTAGAGTATCCTACAGGATTAGATCCAAAGTCCTTATGTAGCCACAAGGCCCATGGCAACTTGGTTGCCATTGGCCCTGGTTCACTGACAGACTGCTGGCCTCATTCACACACTTTCTCCTATGTAGTATTTGAACAAATATTTATTGAGGGTCTATTATATACCAGTGAGCAACACCAAACTCAACTTCTGCTCTTAAGTCTTACATACTAATTGAGGAAACTGTATCAATCAAATAGATCTAAGATTACAACTGTGAAACATGCTGTGGATGAGAAATGCAGTTTTATGGGAGTCAATAACAGAATCTTACTCGGAAAGGGGGTCAGAAAAGGCTTCCTCATGGAAGTGACGTTGGAGCTGTGATCTGAGAGATTAGGCTGTTAACTAAGTGAAGACAAGAAGACAGTCCAGGCAACAACAAGACCAGAGGCAGACCTTGAAAAACCCTGATGAATAAGACTATTGCTACCTCTCAAGAGCAAAGGCAGGAATAGCGAGAGATGAGAAAGGGAATCAGAAAACCACTGGACTAAACTAAGCCAGGTGTGAAGGTTGCAGAAGGGGTAGCAGGAGGGTGGGTATGATCAGATTACCATTTTCAGATTATCCTAACTACATTGAGGAAACAAGATGAAAAGAAATTTAACTGGTTTTGAGTAGATCAGAAAGTGTATATCACTATAGTCCAGAAAAGAGAATAGTGTAGCTTTAATTGAAGTGATATAAATGGAGATGGTCAGATAAACGGTCAGTACCTGATAACAGACTTGACATGGGAGGGAGAGAAGGACGTATCATCAGTGCATCCAGATTTCTGGCTTCTGCAACTGAAAGGATGATAATGTCATGTGCAGACATGAGCAACACGGGACAAACTCAAGCGTGAGTGGAGATGGGCAGGTTTTGATTGGCTGCTTTCTCTCCTGCCTCCAGCACAATCACTTTGTTTCCTTTGTATCACAACAAGACTTCTCAGCCTTCCATTGTGTGGTCCAATATCAGTGATATGTCCACTGCCTGTCTTATGCATAGTGCTGGGTTAAGAATAAAGCCACTGTCCATGCAGGTCCCTCCACCTGGAATTTCCTACCTGTGTTAGTCCATTTTCACATTGCTATAAAAGAACTGCCCAAGACTGGGTAATTTATAAGGGAAAGAGGTTTAATTGGCTCACAGTTCAACACAGCTGGGGAGGCCTCAGGAAACTTACAATCATGGTGGAAGGTGAAGGGGAAGCCAGGTATCTTCTTCACATGGTAGAAGGAAGGAGAAGTGCCGAGCAGAGGGTGAAGAGCCGCTTATTAAACCATCAGATCTCATGAGAACTCACTCACTATCACAAGAACAGCAAGGGGGAAACCAACCCCATGATTCAATTAGCCTAACCATATCACTTCCTCACTAGTTAATTCCTTTTTATTTTCTAAAATCCCATCTTAGACATCAAAGTACCCTTTCCTATTGCAGTACTTTTATACTCATGTGAATCTCAACTTGAATTTTCTGTTTGTGCTTTTGTGCAGTAGACTCAAAGTTCCTCAGAATCAGGAAATGGGACTTCTGTTCATATTTGCATCCCTGGTGCTAGCACAGGATTTGACATACGCCTAATGATCCACAACTCTCTTCTCATTATGGATTAAGAAAAATGGCCATGGAGCAATGACGTAACTTCCTTAGAGTTGTTGAACTCAGGTCAACTTGCTCAAAGCAGTCATAGCACTGAACCTCACACTCTGCTTCCTGTGCCTGCCATGGTGACATTAGTTAAGGACTGGAATCATTGCTGTCTGTTGTTGGGCTGCTTATTAGTCACACATGTGAAGAATGGCTTGAGCCGTTTCCTAGGAGTTAGGAAAATGAGAATTGTGGACTGCAATTCTGCTGTTAACTTGTGAACCCTGTACCAATTAGAGACTCCATAAAAGCTTGAATGAGGATAATATTTGGCAACTGGGAGGTAGAGAGTCATGGCTTCCTGAAGCAAGCCGTGTGTGTCTCTTTACACTTGCAAAACCAGTTTGGTAGAGAAGAGGAGAAACAATGTGACTGTGATGGAGTCAGGGGGCAGTGGCCAATCAAGCTCCTTCAAACAACTTCACTGGCATCAACATGCCACGGAGATGCCCTGGTGACATTATTTCTCAGGAATGAAGAGATGTGGAGTTTAAAGGGGCCTGATCCATGGAAGCCACATTATGAAATCCTACCAGTGGTGCTGCTGGGACTACAGAGGGTCAAGATTTTTCCTTCTGTTTTATATGACAGCAATTCAAACCCAAGGATTTTTCCTTCTTACTCCCAGAAGTAGCTTTCTCTTTGTTTTTCTTTTTTTGGTCTGAAAATGCTAAATGTTTCTTCACATTTGTATCTAGGAATGCCTATGTGTTCAACCAGCATGACAAAGAAAATTTTTTCTCCAAAGTATCAAAGCATGCTTTTCAAAAGTCAAAAACACAATTCTCATATAAATATATAATGAGCACATGTTCAAGATGTATTTAACTCATTAGCGAGGAGACAGGCAAGATAATTTGGTTCCTTAATGAGGGGATAGGCTAGATGGCAAAGCTGGTTCAAAGGCAGATGTAAAAAATTGATGCAGCTATAGCCAGTGGGGGAGAACTGCTGAATGAGATTGCTAAGTTAGATACAAAATTAGACATCAATTTTTCTTGGTCTGGTTCCACCAACCAATACAACCATCTTCAGAATTATCTTCTCTGCTGGACACAAATCATTTTCACCTCTACTAGGCAAAAACCATTTGTACCCTATCATTTACTACATGTCAACATCTAACTTTACCACATCTGTGCCCCAATCAATGGTAAACAACCAGTTACATTTTCATAGAGGTGTCTTTAAACCTTGAAAGGATATATAGTTTTCATGTTAATAAAAGACCACAGGAAGGGAAATGACATACCCATTGGTATTCCAAGATACCCAAAGTATGTTTCAGGTGACAAAGGGAGATGGGGTTACAGGGGAAAGAAGAAAAAATGGATCCCCACTCCACAGATTGTTTTAAAAATAAACTTCTAACACACATGATCATGGAGACTTTTCCTGTCAAGAAAACAATAAGCCTTCCCTTGGCATTTTGACTGCAGGTCTCTTGCTGATGGAGAGATGAATGATGCGGTTCTTTACATATCCCAGCTGCTGGTTAAGCTCTATAGATTGCAAGGGCATTTCATCAGTTGGTTGGTCCTACCATTCATTACATTTCACTTCATTCATTCATTTGTATCCCAGGCACTGTTTTAGGTGTTGGGGATCTAACAGAAAAAAGACACATGGCTTCTGTCCTCATGGAATTCACATTCTGGTAGAGGTGTGATAGGCAAAAAAAGAGTAAACAAATACACAGAATCATGATGAATTCTGAGACTGCCATCATTCTGTGATGAAAAGCAATAAGAGGGGTCTACTTTGAATGAATTGGTCACTGAGACCTCTCTGAAGAGGCAGCATTTATGGAGCATTTACGGAGCATGAGGCATGAGGCATGAGAAGGTGCCAGTCATGTACAGAACCAGGAGAGGGATGTTTCAGGCATTGGGAACCACAAGTGCATAGACAGTGAGTGTGAGAGTAGGAAACAAGGAAGAGAGTAACATAAGCAAAGACCAGAAAGGCAGATGGAGGCAAGATCATGAAAGTCTCCACAGGTCACAGTAAGAAATTTTGAATTTGTTCTAAAAAAGAACCAGAAAGCCATTAAAGGGTTTTGTGCAGTGCAGCACCTCAGTTTGTATTTAAAATGATCAATTATGGCTGCATTTAAAATGATCATCCATGGAGAATGAATTCTGATGCCAAGGCTGAAAATAGGAAGCAACCATTTGGGAGTTCACTGCAGTAGCCTATGCAAGATATGATAAGGCCAAAACAATGTGATGACTGCAGAGATGATGAACACTAGGTGGTTTTGAGACATATTTTAGAAGTAAGACCACAGTGGGCCTTGTTATTGGATGTGGAAGATATGATAAAAGGAATCAAGAATATCTCCTGGGCTTATATAACCAATGCATAATAGTACTGTTGGGTAAGGTGGTGATTTGGGGAATGGAGGTGGCAGAATTGAGATGATTTAGGCAGGGAGTAATCAAGGTTCCTTTCTGGATTTATTACGTTTTCAATACTGAATGGACTTTGACACATTCAGGTGGAGATTTCAAGTAAGTAATTGGATACAAGCCTGAAGCTCAACGAAGACATCTTGGTTGGAGATATCAATTGAGAGTCTCAGGACATAGATGACATATAAATCTCTTACATTTATATAAGACTTATATTTATATAAATGTAAGTCTCTAAGAATAGATGAAATCTCCAAAGGTAAATGTGCAGATAGACAAGAAGTCCCAAATCTGAGAGACTTGCGTTAAATATGCAAGAAGTAAATTAATAGTATCAAAGGTTCAACATTTCCATGTTTTTCTTACCTTTTACTGAAACCATCCAACCATGTCATGATTTAGTCTATTTCTTTTGCAGAACATCTTTGGTGACTGTGGTGAGTCTTATGTTTATGTTATTAGATGCAATGACTGTCAAGAGATTCCAACTACGTATATTTTGGAAATGTTATCCATATCCATATCCATATCCCTCTCAGTATCACTGAATTCCCAAGAGAATAACACAGAAATAATATTTTCCTTCTCAATGGACTTCCAAACACTTTCTGGTACCCTCTTTCTTGTCTACCAAGAACTCCCCTGAAAAAAGGAGGTAGGAAGTGTGAGGATATATAGCAGAACAGTGAAGGGAAAATGTTACCTCTTCTTCTTCAAGTAGAATGAGCCGAACCACAACAATGTGAATTGCATTGCCAATGCTTGGGTTATGGAACAACCCGGTGACCTAGGGTCAGAAATAGAAAACCATTAGCTCCACATGAAGAGATAATAAATAAACACCAGAGGAGATAATAGCATTGTAATGCACATAAAATAAAGGTTTTCTTATAGGTCAGAAATGTTTAGTGGTATGCTAAGAAGAGTGAAATGTGCCCATGGCTTATTCCACATTACAATATTTAAAGACAATCTTTCAGGGTGATTGCTTGGCTGTGTGTTTGAGGGATTAACATTTTTCTTTTCTTAACCCAGCCCACAGTGTTCTCCTCTTTTATTATCAGTTACTCAGGCAAATACCTTTTTCCATCTCAAAAGGACTTACATCCTCTTGAAGACAGACGACATCAATAATGCAAATAGAAAGCTTTAAATTAGGAGTCACTAACTTTATTCCAATTATATTTCTAACTACTTTGAGGAAATTATGTTCTAGTTCTTGGCCTCAGTTTACCCCTTTGGTTTACTAACGTAAACTGATGAGACAAAGCTGCACAAAAAGGATTGAGTCACTTGGTAAATACCTACTAGAAATATGTAACTAATAAATGATAAAATGTTCCCAGAACATACAATTTTAAGGGAAAGACTAATTTATCCTGAATTTTCATCCATATTCATCCTTAGGCAGGTACTAGTTTCACATATATATTTACAAAAATAAGTTAAAAGGACCAAAAAAAGGCCTTTCTTATTTATGTAAGCATTTTTTTTTTTTTTTTAGATGGAGTCTCACTCTTTTGCCCAGGCTGGAGTGCAGTGGCGCGATCCCGGCTCACTGCAACCTTGGCCTCCCGGGTTCAAGCAATTCTCCTGCCTCAGTCTCCTGAATAGCTGGGATTACAGGCACCCGCCACCACGCCAAGCTAATTTTTGTATTTTTAGTAGAGATGGGGTTTCACCATGCTGGTCAGGCTGGTCTCGAACCCTTGACCTCGTGATCCACCCACCTTGGCCCCCCAAAGTGCTGGGATTACAGGCGTGAGCCACCGCGCCCAGCCGTATGTAAGCATTTCTAATGATATCTATTCACCAGCTGCCCCAGCCCCCATGTAGTATGGCATACCATGTTCATGATGGTGAGGATGTAGGACTCCACATTCTCACTCCTATGGTATTCAATCATCTTTGTGTCGGCCACCACCAGTGTCTCCACCCATCTCTCCTTGCTGATGGAACGCCGAGAGAGGCTTCTGCTTGGCAAGTTGTGCCTCTCCCACTTCTCCCGCCATAGCTCTTGCTTCTGGGAGATATTAACACTATCTAAACAGTAAACAGAAGACAACGGTCTACCTCTGTATATGTCTCATATATTATCTACTTATGTTTGTAAAGATGCAAGGCCATAAATTTAATCTACTTTAATAATATAAATGCAATGTCTTTACACACATGACTGAAATAGACCAATTTAAATGAATATGACCAAGAGAAATTTGAATCTTACAGAGAGGTTCAAAAAGTACTATAAAAGTGTTTATTACCTACTACATTAAATGATGTCTTCCACTATTGAAAAGACATAACCAACAATGGGAACTTTCTCTTTCTTCTCCTCCTCTAAATTATTCAGTGCCTACTGTGTGCAAGGCAATATACCTGGCTTTAAAATGCCACATTGTTTATCCTCATGAATAACTTAGGTACATATTCTTCTCTCCATTTTGCAAATGTGGAAATTGATGCTCAAAGTGGCTAATTAAATAACTTTCCCAAAGCTGCGCAGCCCATCAGTCAGTAAAAGATTCAGTATTTTCTATGCCCTAAAATCATGCATTTTAAAAAATATACACCACACTGTTTCCTACAGAGTAAACATGTAAAAAACTGTAGTATATATAAGCTGAAAACCTGCCGAAGGTTCCAGGCATTCCACTTGAAGATGGCACAAAAAGAGGTGGAAAAGATCCAAAGAAGGACAGCAAAATTATCAAGGTGACTAACAGATTTTAGTATGAAAAGGATTTGATATATGAGGGTCATGGTTTGGAAGATGAAATCTAGGAGAGGCTATAGAATGACAAAGAAAGTCAGACAATAGCTTCATGGAATCATTCGCAAAATCCCAGAATACTGTAAGTAGGGAGCACGTTCCAACTTGAAAGAGGTCTGTTCAAAACCAAAATGAATAAAAGGCTACCTCACACATCAGGAAGCAAGTACTTAACCCAAGTGGAAGTCAAGTCTAAAAAGTTCCAGTGGGCTCAGAATGGCTTAGGGTGCCAAGGAAAGACAGGCTGACCAGAAGAGAGTAAAGAAAGAAGCCTGGGCTGATACAGGGGCAGCGCCTGGGTCTTTGAAGATTCCTACCAGGATCACAGCCACGAACACTTCCTGCCTCTCCCTCATCTGCACCCGGGGCCCCTGGCAGGGGCAGAACATCGAAGCAGAGTGGCAAACCTCATGTCCCCTTCCTAATCTTGGGTAATGGCTATCCAGTCTGAACTTGAATACTTCAGCAGGAGGAGGGGACACTCAACAACTCACAGGGCATCTTGTTCTATTGGGAAATTCTCGACTGCATTGAGCTGAAACCTGCCTCCCCGTCATTCCTCCTTGTTAGTTCTGGTCCTGTTCTCTGAAACATCTAGAACTACACCCCCTCCTGAGGCCCCGCCTCAGAACCTGAGTTGGAACAACTAACACCATATCCTGCCCTCTCCCCTGGTGCTCTCTAGGCTGTGGGAGTTGCTTACATTGATTTGTGTGTAACCCTTCCTGGTTCCTCAGTTTCACTGTCCATATGAAGTTAGAACACGTTTGGTGATATTGACAAAAGAAATGATACATCATCATAGGTCTAAATAAATTCAAACTCTAGCATTGTGAGTTTTACTTCAAAATAATAATGCTGTACTTTGATATAACACTTCTGAGAAATAATCCGGGATTATGTAAACTTTGGAGGGAAGTCCTGTGAAGATTTAAAAACGGGGAGATGGTTAACCCCTCATCTGAATGGAACCATTTTCTAGTTTCCTTCTCCACTCACTTTGCATGGGGAAGCATGAATTCCGTAAGAAATATCAAGATTTTATCAATGGTTTCTAACTTTCTGAATCCCCTCCCTTATTCCCCCATCAGCCTTTTGTCCCTTTTTTGAATCTCATGCGAAAGTTTTCAAACCACCATCTGCTTTCAGATGTCTCTGGATAAGCCAAGCAGCCAGCCCCCTTTGAGCCCACGTGGGTTGGTGTTTTCTGAAAGGGCTGTTACAGGTTGGGTTGAGTACAGGAATTGGGTCAATGTGGATTCGGTCCCATCTTTCTCTCAGGCCCCTCCTATCTTGCTGGGCGGGGACAGGTCTGCTGTAACCCGGAGGCTGCTCCGCGCCGTCCTGACCTTGTGTGTGGGGGTGACTGGCAGACAGTTTTCTCACCCAGTGCCCTCACAAAGCCCTTGGGGCCTTAGCCCTTCTTCTCCCTTGGCCCCTGCAGGCTCAGCCTCCCTCCCCTGGGTGCCGGTCCCCTCACAGAGGCTTCAGCTCACCTCAGCAGGCAAAGACTGTGCGGTGCACAGCCCCTCATTAAAGCAGAGTCCTGCGCTCCTGGCTGCAGCCTCTGTCCTCACCCTCAGATATCTACTGTTAGGTGCTAGCAGGAAGCTGTCATGGGTGAGAAATATGTAGAAAAAAGAAGTAGTTTCTCTGCTTCCCTTAGTCCTGTCTTTACTTACTTCTTCTTTACTCTCCCCTTTTTCTACCTTTTATCTCTCAGTGTTGACAAAGAGAGTTGCTAGGCACTGAATGTTTGCATCCTGCCCAGACGCAGATGTTGAAGCCAAGGTAATGGTATTTGGAGGTGGGGCCTTTAGATGGCAGTTAGGCTGAGATGAATTTGTGACAGTGGAGCCCCCATCATGGGATTAGTGTCCTTATAAGAAAAGGAAGAGACATCGGAGCCCTCTCTTTCTCTCAGAGAGAGGAGACAGATGAGAACACAGCAGGAAGATACATGCATCTCTCTCTCTCTATATATATATTCTCTCTCTATATATAGGCACTGAATATATATATATTTATTTATTTTCTCTATATAGGCACTGTTAGTGTGTGTGTGTAAATGTATATATATGAGAGAGAGAGAGATAGATCTTGGACTTGACCTTGGACTTCCAGTCTCTAGAATTGTGAGAAATAAATTTCTGCTGTTTAGGACACCCAATCTATAGCATTTTGTTATAGCAGCCTGAGCTAACTAACACACAAGTTTGTTTGTTTTTTTTTTTTGAAGACATCTTTAAAGTCCAAGTTACTTTCATTTTTTCAGCAAATAGGTAGTTACTCAGTAGTAAACAGTTATATAGGAGGAAATATGGAAATGAGAGATGGGGTCTGCTAAAGGCATGTATCTATGTAAACTTTTTCAACAAAACCTACATTAAGCACTTATTAAAGTTCAGGTCCTATACTAAGCACATAGCACCATACCTCATTTAACTGTGCCAACAAATCTATGAGATAAGCCCTCTTATGATCACCATCTTATAGATGAAGAACTTGAGGCTCAAAAAGATTACGTAATTGTCCTAAAGTCACATAGTAAATGACAGATTCAGTCATCTGTGTGATTTCACTACAGCAACAACGAACATTTATACAATAGGTTTTCTGGGCAAGGCCTGACTTACTGAATAGAGACAAAGAAGTATGTGACGTGATCCTTGACTTTACGCAATAACCAATCTATTTCTGGGTGATGAGACATAAACACAAGAAAAATTGCCATCATTGGGGTTCAAGTAATTCCCAAAGAGAAATATCAGTTATATTATAGATAGTGCTGGAAGCTTTGCGGAAGTGGTAGGATCTGAACTGGGCCTTGACAGGACTGAGCTGGGGGAGAGGACTGTATATATGTGGAATGACTCTGCAGAGTTCTAGTGAAATCTCAGATTTGATGGAAGAATTGTTTCTACTAAGCAATTTCAGAAAGTACGAGAAATCAGCCCTACACATTTATCTCCAAAGCTGATGACAAAGACAGCTAGTTCTTTGGGTCAGGTGAGGGGCTGATGATTCTAGGAAGCTCGCCTGACTGTTCCCCACCATACACATCACTGCGTTTAGAGACCCCTCTTCTCAGCTGGCATAGCTTCTGGCCACACTTCATCCGAGTACTTTTTATATTTCTATAATTTCCTGTTATTTAAGGAGCTTTCTAATTAGGCTTTAAGCAACTAAAGGGCTAGAAAAACATCTTCTTTGGCCTTTGCCCCAATCCTAATACCATAACAGGCAAAAGTGGCACGCAGTAAATACCAAATGCACAAGCGAAGAACTGAAGATGAATCAGAACCAATGTATGAACCATACACAAAGAACTGCCAGGTTTGTCAATTTTTTCCATTTGATGACTTTTTTCATTTAAGGAATTATCCCCACTGAGACCATGATGTGCTTTTTTCAAGCAGAGAAATCCAGCCAACTGGGCAGCTTAAGTAAGGAAAATTTCCAGTGCTGAGAGAGGACACAGAGAACTGACTTTCCTAAATGGAAGCTAACAGAGTACAGATGTCTGTCCCGCATTGGCTGAGGTGTTCAGTATGCCTGAGCACTAACAGAACAGAAGTCCTAGAAGATCCCTGGAAAATGCAATTTACTGAGTACTTTTTCCTTCCCCAAGTACTGCAGGCAGCTCTTCACAAAGCTCTCTCTCTTTAGGGATTTTGCAGGTAGCAGAGCCTTCACCTACTGCTGATCTCTGAGTCAGTGTCCACTGCAGAGAGGCAAGGATCATATCTTGATGAAGCCACATGGAGGAACCTGGAGTAGTGCTAGGGAGCAAAGAAAGTGAACACAGATGGCGGAAGACTCTGGAAATTACAAAGTTTCCAGTACATTCAGGAGTGCTTTTTAACGTGCCAGTAGTTTCCAGTTTGAGCAAGGAGGCTGTCTATTCCACTTAGAAAATTGCTCAAGGCTCTGCCTCCAGCCTAACCCTTCCCTTATCTGGATTCTCTTCTACAACTTTATATCAGATTTTCAACAGAGAAGGATTTCTGCCCAGTCAATGCAGCTTGACCACTAACTGGAAATTGGCCACTAATTACTACTGCCTTGTTTGAGATCCAGCTTCTCCCAAGATGACCTTATCAAGTTGATCTTCTCCAGCCCACACTGCAGCTTCCAGACAAGTGAGACCTAGTACCCTAACTGTCCCACCTTTCTCACCACCTCTGCAAAGTTTCTGAAACATGACACCTGGACAACAACACAGCAACATAGCTACTAACAGCCACCTGGGATCTAGTGCCTATCAAGAGCCCAACTGGTGCTAAACACTCTTGGATTTGATCATTTATCTTAATTTTCACAATAAAAACATGTAGTAAATCTTATTGCCATTTTAAAATGAGAAAGCTGAGGCCCAGAGAGGTTACAGAGTTTATTCAAAGTCTCATAGCTAGTAAGCAGCAGGACCAGCATTTTAGCTGGGTTAGTGTGAATCTTATCTAACTTAGCAGCATGGAGATGGGGATGGGATTTCTGGGATCACCTGCCTAAAATTTTCAGCATGAGGAATGGAAAGGATCAACTCAAAAAAAAATCATCTATAGAAGAAGTTGGACCCCAAACCAGCTGAGTCCTACTCCTCCAGGTCCCCACCAGGCTTCAGCAATGCATGAAGGACATTTGTCTAGGAGTGCAGTAGGAGGTAGGTGACCTTTTGATACTAGATTTCTGGAGACAATGTTCTGTTCTTTATATAACTCAGACAAGTGCTACTCAGGGAAGATGTTCTGGACCCAGGGTTGAGGGCTGCAGAGATCGTATCAGGAAAAAAGAAGGAAAGCATCTTAAGACTAATAGGTCCTATCCAGGCCCACTATTGATAGCTGCTCACTCCCCATGCCTACTGGCCTGGCCCAAACCACCTGTGACCTTGGACAAATATTACTATCTCTTCCCCTGTCTAATGAAGAAACTGAATCGAATTCCTATTTTTGTGAGTCATGGAACCTTTCCTTCATACAAAGATTATGCAAAAAGTAAAGAAGAGAATGAACTCCAAAGTTGCTGGGGTCATGACGTGTGGTGGGTGGCCCCAAAGGAGATTCCACATGGTGCATCTTTAAACCACCAGATGACACCATCTCTGGGGTTCTTCCAGTTCTAGTGTTCTCTGAGTTGGGCAAACACACCTTTCCACTGCCAAGGCATAATTGTGAGCTATCTGCTGCATGCTAGCATTTACTTAGGGCTACCACACACTTGCACCCAGACCCTCTTCTTGGCAGGTCATTGTGGCCTTCCCCAGCAGAGTCGAACACCAGTGCAGGTGTGTGCATCCATTAGCAACAACGGCTGAGCAGCCCGAGGGGCCCAACTCCCCAGGCCAGCTTTGGGTAGATTTGAAGGGTCTCCGTAGGAAGCTCATTTTCACTCCACAAAAAGTTTACCTTGCTAACTGTGAGCATAGAAATTTTTTTTACACTTAAGTAATAGACTATTCATTTCTCAAAACTGGCCACTGTTGAAGTACAAACAGCTGCCTTTAAAGAAAGAAATAAAGCAACCTGAGTCTAAGTGTTAGAAACTGCTAGATCCCCAAAACAAGTACATCCCAGCTTAAGGGTATGGACAAAAAGTATAAGCACCTGAAAAAAAAAAAAAAAAAAAGAAAGAAAGAAAGAAAGAAAGAGATGTATTCCCAAAGGCTGGATGGTCCTGCCTGACACTGCACTCACTTCATTCAGAATATGTCAAAAAGATGGAAATGGTAGATCACTTGGGACACATGACTCTTCCTAAAATACCAACATAATTACATCAAATATAAGTAAAAAGTATGTTTGAAAATCCTTCCAGAGAGTCAATAATCTGAATGAGTTGAGAATTTATAATGAATTTATATTAAATCCATTATTTATACATTTATATTAGATATAATAATGGATTTATATTAAATCCATTAAATTTATATTAAATCCATTATTATTTTGTTAATTATCTATTTAACATTTGTAATGCAAATTCCACTGATTTGAGGTCTGACCCCACACACTTTTTTCTGTTCCACACTCTCTCATAGAAATGTGCTGATGCATTTCTCACAATGAAGACCAGATGTGGAGGAGGCTGCTGGGGGCAGAAGTAAAATAAACAAAAAATGAAGTAATCAACCAAGTGGATAATGAGTCCCAGCATGCTTAGACGTCGATAGAACTCTGCTGACACACTTCCCTTAGCTTCATGACTGAGGACTAGGGAATAACTCAGGGACTTTCACGCTTCACCCAAGCCTCCCAAAACATTTCTTACAGTTTCTATGTCCATGTCCTCAATGGTGAGCTGGCCATTGCTGCAAGGGTTCAAAAAGAGTTTACTCCTGCACAGTTACATTTCATGTAGGGTATAAAGTTTCTACCAACCTATAAAAGAAAGACTACCTATATTGTGACTCTCCTGCTGGGAAATTTAGTACATGTTTACAAAGCTCTCTAGACAATGAGTCTCACTTTGTTTTTAGAGGTCCCATTAATACCTAGTGTTCTGAGGAACATCGCTGGAAAAAATACAACTTTTAGGGGATACTAGCTCAGGAAGGAAGTGAGATTCAATGAATATTAAAGTCTTTTCATATTATAAGCCTGTCATTCTATGGTGATCTATATGGAAATGAAGGGGAGCAAAGTCTTATCCAGGAACCATAGAGTGGGAACACAATGCTTTCTTCTTAAGGTTCTCCCTGGTCTTAAGGACAGTTTCCATCTTGCCGGACCAGAAATACTGTTAGTTAAACAGAGCCACTAGGGAAGCAGGCGAGACATGGAAGAGAAGTCTCTTGGAAAACGGAGTTATATTCCATCTGTGGAAAGATAGGTGATGGACCAGCAGGGAGTCATGCTAGCATTTACTTAGGGCTGGTCCTGAGCTTCAGCAGGACCTTCCAAAGACAAGACCATGCTGGAACTCCATGTCTACCTCCTTACACATCCTGGCAGCACTTTTAGAGATTACTCACTAAGACCTACAAGTGTAGTATGTGCTCAATAAATACAGTGCAAACTGCGTGAGAGGCTTTTCTTAACGTTCATACCAACCTAAGGCTAACTATTGACCTATGGATAAAAAATGAATTAGTGCTGTCTAAATAGATCTGGACTATCCTAAGGTGAGACCCCTCTCAGTGTCCCTATCCCACTGGCCCAGACCCTTCTCTGTTGTTTGTATCAAGTCCTTAAAACTTACCAGGTCAAATACTGAACATGCCTGAGGCAATTTGTGCCTTCCTTTATGATGACTGTGTTAGACTGCCAGTTGTCCTCAATATTTGTTCTTCCTCTCTTCCTCCTTGATTTTTTTCTGGGTGCATGGCTTCCTAGAATATAGACTAAATTTCCTTGCCTCCCTTGCAGTTAAATTCTGACCAATAAGACACAAGGGGAAGGGCTACATGTAACTTTCAGAATTTAAAGGGAAGGCAGAGCCCCTTCTCTTCCTTTGCCTCCTTCCTGGCCTGAATGTGGATGGTTTCAACAAAGTGGATGCCAGATGTTGAAGAAGATGGAATAATATAGAAGACAGACAATAAAAGGAGGCTGGTTTATCTCCTGATTATGGAGATAAAACCTGGGATGTTTTATTTCCAAATTCCATTTATATGTGAGAAAAATAAAAGTATTTTTCAACTTGAATAGAAGAGGGCTGTCTTGTCTGTTTTGTTCACTCCTTTTACCCCCAGCACTTAGAATAATTCCTTCTACTCAGTAACAATATTTTAAATAAATCAATCTTATGTGAGATTTTCTGCCACCCAAAACCCATATTATCCTAAGTAAGTGACATGATGACTTAACTCTCCCCTTCATGTTTGGAGGCACTATCTCTTCTCAGAGTCCGTAATCCTACGAGTGAGCTGCTTTCATCTCCAAGTGACAGCATTCGATCTGTCCCCTCAGATCAGCAAGTTGATTACGTATAAATAAACAGTGAGTTCTCTTTTACTACCTTCAGTCTGTTAACATAGGAATAAGACTGATTTCCCACAATGGCTTCCAAAAATAGAATTTTCAGAGAAGTCACATATTTACTCTTGTTCTGGAGAAAATAGTCCCATGAGTCCTATGTGTATCTTCTTAAGAGAACTGAGGGTTCCAAGGTTTAGTTGAGAGGGAAAGTGGACACTATACTTGGAAACCTCATATGTTCTTTTAAATGAAACAAGAAAATTCTGGGTGATTCCCACTGGACTGCTTATTTAGTAACACTCTCTCCACTGTCATCAAAGGGTCAGCAAGTCTGTTAGTCAGAAGCCTGCAATTCAAATATCTCTGTTACTGCTACACCCAGCTCACGCATAACTGCTTGATATTTCATTTCACCAACTTGACTGCAGGGCATAAACAGATTTAAGTTCTTCCCATACTCCCAGATTGACAAACAGTAACTTGGTGAGTCAACAATAATCAAGCTCAAAGTCAAGAGTAAAAATTCTGTATAATTAGAGAATATATCATAGAGACCCTGAGAAACCATCTGCTCTGTCTTTCAACAGACAGCAACAAAGTAATTCCATACTGATGAGACTTCAATTTTAAAGAACATGAAAGAGATCATATTTACATATGGCTATATTTACATAGATACAAGTTTATTGCATACCTGCGTACACATGAGCATATTTACAATTCATTCTAATTATCTAATTTCATAAAAATACAATGTCCTACATGCCAACTTATTATAAAAATAGTATTTTATTCATTCAGCTTTTAAAATGTTCTGTTTGAACTAAAAACAAAACACACATGATCAACTCCATAGATGCAGAGGCAGCTTTTGATAAAATGCAACATCCCTTCATGTTAAAAATCCTCAACAGACTAGGCATTGAAGGAACATACCATACAATATAAAGAGCCACCTATGGTATATCCACAGCTAATATCATATCAAATGACCAAAAGCTAGAAGCATTCCCCTTGAGAACCAGAACAAGATAAGGATGCTCACTCCCACCAATCCTATTTAACATAGTACTGGGAGTCTTAGCCAAAGCAATCAGTCAAGAAAAAGAAATAAAAGGTATCCTAATAAGAAGAGAGGAAGTCAAACTCTATCTCTGTTTGCAGATGATATGATTCTATAGCTAGAAAATCCCACTGTCTCCTAGATTTGATCAATGACTTCAGCAAAATCTCAGGATACAAAATCAATGTACAAAATTCAGCATTTCTATATACCAACAACATCCAAGCTGAGAGTCAAATTAAGAATGCAATTCCATTCACAATATCCACCAAAAGGATACAACACCTAGGAATACAGCTGACCAGGGAGGTGAAAGATCTCTATCACAAGAATTACAAAATACTGCTCAAAGAAATCAAAGATGACACAAACAAATGAAAAAGCATTCCATGCTCATGGATAGGAAGAATCAATATTCTTAAAACGGTCATACTGCCCAAAGCAATTTAAAAATTCAAATTTCTTCTCCAATTCTTTTATTAATGTCTGACCTCATAACATAAAAACTAAAGGCTATTCTCCCAACCATCTAAATTGCTCCTCTAGCAAGAGCAATCACACAGTAACCTATATAATTACTGAGAAATATAAACCTATGCAATTTGAGTTTTCATTGATTTCTTGGTTGTTTAAAAGGCAGAAAAGTAGACCTAGGGAAACATGCAAAATCAAGGAGAGAAAAATTACCCTTTTGGTAATAAGGCTTACTACCCTTTTGGTAATAAGCCAGCCATTCCTCTATGACAGTACCTGACAAGTAAAAAGGTTAGAAAATCAGAGCCAGCATTTCTATTAAGGAACTACTGACACATAAAGTATAAAGGGAAAGACTGAACACAGAGAGCCACAGGAACGCACTTTCCGGTGAAAGAAAGAACACTTTGGTCTAGAGAAGTCCAGGTCAATATGGCGGCTGCCAGTTACATGCAGCGATGGAAGCTTGAAATGTGCTATATACAAAATGAGATGTGCTGGCTAGATTTCAAAGACTCGATATGATAAAAAAGAATGTGAACTATCACACTAATAAGGTATATTGATTACATGTTGAAATAATAATATTCTGGATTATCTTGAGCTAGGAAAAGTATTAACATTTATTTCACTTGTTTTTTCCTTTTCTTCATTTGGCTAGTAGAAAGTTGAAAATTACTTATGTGACTTGCATTGTGACTCACATATTTGTATTGTAGAGCACTTGTTTGGAGCTCAAGACACTTGGATATCCATCTAGGGTCTCCTAGTTATTTGGTATTTTACCTAAAGTCAGACTCACATAATTGCTGTAAGAAAGGAGTCAAGCACCTTACTTGCCACATAGTAAAGTCACAGTATTATTATTCTGTTTTCTTCAGTCCTATCTGCAACTAAAGAGATGAGGTCCATAATAGATCAAAACTCTAATTCCTCTTGTTTTCAGTTAAAGTTTATTTAATTCTGATTAGGGACAGCCTTGTCTTTAACCAGCCTGGCTGTTTTATCCTTACCCTCACCTTGTGAAATGGCTGCCTAGTTACTCACCCACTAGAACAAAGTGACAAGAAAGCAGAATTCAATTAAGAAATTTTTATCAATTATTTTTTCATTCTCTTTTTTAAAGAGAGAGGGGAAGAAATAGAAAGAGAGAGAGAGCGATCAGTAAATTGTGACATAGAGATTTAAAGAGTAACTTCCCGTCCATAAACGAATAAATAAAATGTCATATATACAATACAACAGAATATTGTTCAGCCTTATAAACAAAGGAAATTTGGACACGTACTACAAAATGGATGAATCTTGAGGATGTTATACTAAGTGAAACCAATCAGTAGCAAAAGGACAAATACTGTATGATTCCATTTACATGAGGTACCTTGTGTAGTACAGTTCACAGGGGCAGAAAGTAGAACTCTGGTTTCCAGAGGATGGGAGTAGGGGAGGAAAAGGGAAATGGGAAAAACTGTTTAATTTGTACAAAGTTTGGGTTTGGGGAGATGGAAAAACTGGAGAGGGATGGATGGTAATGATGGTTGTCTAACAATAGAATATACTTAAAGCCACTGAACTGTACATTTAAAAATGGTTCAAAAGGTAAATTTTCTGTTATGTATATGTCACCAAAAAGAAAAGTAACATCCATGGTAGATGGTGGATGTCGAATTGAATACAGATTCATCCAATTTCCTGCACTTTAATCGCTGCATTGACAAGTCCCATAGTGTCCCTAAAGAGACTCAATCCTTAATCACGGATTCACAATCACTAACATGTGATTATTAAGGTGTTAATGGTTCAGTACTTGTAATTGGAGTTATCAAAATCAGGGTTTTCTGACTGTCAATTAATAAATTATAATTAGCCAGAAATTCCATTGTCCAAAACCTTTCAGTTGTCCAAAGCATTCCAGTTAAATGAAGTTTGACAATAATACAAGTTGAAGATTCTTTTCTGGGACCCTAACTGGATCCTTGATGGCAGTGTGGTTGGTTTTTCCCTCATCTAATTAGAGATAGAGGTCAGGGATAGTGTCACAGCTGGCGAGGGCAGCAAGAGTCTCCTGACATCATGCAGCTGGCTTTCCAGGAAAATCAAAGGAAGGGAAGTAAGTCTGCACTGGGAGGCGGCTTCCAAGACTAGAAAAACTATGGAAAGGTTCAAGTTTGAGTTGATTTTTTCAATAGAGATATTGACTAAAGCTTCATAACCTCTGTGATGTTATCAATACTGACAAACCAGTCTTGGCTTCACCTATGGGCCTCCGCCCATTCCTGCCCTCTTGAAGCTATTAAGAGTTTCCTAGGCAGTTCTTTTTGGCTTAATATGGTCAATGTGAAATGCTGTTCTTCACAGTTCAGCTTGCTTTTTTGGACTATACATTTTAAGCATCTAAATTTTGTTGTCTAATTCTTTCACTCCATTAATTCCTTGTTAGCCCAAGAAAAAAAGCTTTTTATTACATATCTCCCTCTCTAACTTCTCTCTAACATGTAGTTTAAAGCCGCTAGTCTTTAAAAATAGGAGTTCTGGAATGTCCTCTTCTCAAAAATGGGATAATGAATTCAATATACTTAAACTGTGATATTTAATTAGGCATAAGGTGTTGTGTATGTATTCAGAAACTGCCGGGCTCTCTACGGAAAGATAAGGTACAAATAATGCCTTTTAATCTCAAGATGTTCTCTTATTTATCGGAGGAGACAAAAGTCATACGTAAGAAACAGAATCACACAAATGATAAATGATTAAATGTCACTAAGAGTGAAGAGAGGCATTTAAAGGGAAAAAGAGATCAAGGTAAACTGAATTCAATGAGCACCTGTTTGTTTCCCGTTGCCATGCCAGGCTCAGAAATTACAGAGATGAGTAAAAGCAACTTAACTGACATTAAGGGACTCACTATCTAGAGAAGCAGATTGTGTGATATGCTGAGGTTTCTCTTCAAATAACCTGATCAATCTTTGATTCTTTAATTCATAGCACCCCCTCCTTTTTCCCTTTTTCTCCTTTTTTTCCTTTTTGCCTTTGTTAGATGCCCAGGCATGCCACAATACCAGGCTTTATTAGTACCGGCTCACATTCCTTTCCTTATTTGGAAAGAGGACTTTCTAGCTTATCACAGACGCCCCTTCCCCTTTCCTCTCCACTTTCTTTTATGTGCCCACCTTATCTAAAAAAACCCAAATGTTTAGCCAACTGGAATTAATTTAGATTGTACAGCCTGACCCCGGCCAATGGGGAAAGGGTACAGGGGCAGGACTTGCTTCAGGAATAAAGACTCTCATGCCCCTTTGTTTGGATATGCTCTCATGGCGACTGGCTAAGGAGGCACCCCTCTGCGCAGAAGTAAAATTGCTTTGCTAAGAATCCTTTGTTTGAGTGTTGACTTTCCTTAGGATTTTGAACGTTATTCCTAACAAGATGGAATAGCTTTACTTCTTAGGGTGGTAAGCAGGTCTTCTGGGATGTGCAGAATGCAACTAGATGGAGGAGAAGGGAGAGCCAACTGAGTAAGCAGGATGAACAAATCTGTGGAGAGAAGAATGAACGTCTAGCTTTTTGAGAATTCAGAATAGCCTGGATAATTTCAAACTGCCCAATTCTAAGTTATTTCTATTTGCCAAGTGATCAGGGGATATCAGCTCTCCTTTATAATGATGTCACATTTTGCTTATTAAGGTCATCTTATCTTTCTTATTTATTTTTTAAATTATACTTTAAGCTCTAGGGTACATGTGCACAACATACAGGTTTGTCACATATGTACACATGTGCCATGTTGGTGTGCTGCACCTATTAACTCATCATTTACATTAGGTTATCTCCTAATGCTATCCCTCTCCCCTACCCCCACCCCATGACAGGCCCCAGTGTGTGATGTTCCCTTTCCTATGTCCAAGTGTTCTCATTGTTCAATTCCCACCAATGAGTGAGAACATGCAGTGTTTGGTTTTCTGTCCTTGCGATAGTTTGCTGAGAATGATGGTTTCCAGCTGCATCCATGTCCCTACAAAGGACATGAACTCATCCTTTTTTACGGCTGCATAGTATTCCATGGTGTATATATGTCACATTTTCTTAATCCAGTCTATCATTGATGGACATTTGGATCAGTTCCAAGTCTTTGCTATGGTGAATAGTGCCACAATAAACATATGTGTGCATGTGTCTTTATAGCAGCATGATTTATAATCCTTTGGGTATATACCCAGTAATGGGATGGCTGGGTCAAATGGTATTTCTAGTTCTAGATCCTTGAGGAATCGCCACACTGTCTTCCACAATGGTTGAACTAGTTTACAGTCCCACCAACAGTGTAAAAGTGTTCCTATTTCTCCACATCCTCTCCAGCACTTGTTGTTTCCTGACTTTTTAATGATTGCCACTCTAACTGGTGTGAAATGGTATCTCACTGTGGTTTTGATTTGCATTTCTCTGATGGCCAGTGATGATGAGCATTTTTTCATGTGTCTGCTGGCTGCACAAATGTCTTCTTTTGAGAAGTGTCTGTTCATATCCTTCACCCACTTTTTGATGGGGTTGTTTTTTTCTTGTAAATTTGTTTGAGTCCTACAAAAATCATCTTATCTTTCTGAATCTACACAAGCTGGGATGATGAGAGGAATCCAGCAAGCCTGCAAAAGGTCTGCAGATAGAGGCTGGGCAGGAATCCTAACTTTGCTGCAAAGTTTCCATACAGTGGACCATTCTCATGTCCCTAACTGAGCAATAACTCACTCATCATGGTTCCCAGAAAATAAATATAAAAATAGAAGAATGCCAATGAGATAAGCTGAAAAAATGTAAAGGCGGAATGAGTGACATCTCTATATTCTTCTCAATAGTAATATATTACATTCAGATATTGCTTTACAGCTCACAGCGCCCATGCCTTTAACACAGTAGTTACTTCTTCTAACAACCTAGGGGTAAGAGAGCAGATATTACTAGCCCCATTTTTCCCCAATAGGTCCATTACATTTTTAAAAGCTTAAATTAAGCCCAGGCACAGTGGCTGATGTCTTTAATCACAGCACTTTGGGAGACCCAGGTGGGCAGATCACCCGAGGTCAGGAGTTTGAAACCAGCCTGGCCAACATGGTAAAACTCCGTCTCTACTAAAAATACAAAAATTAGCCAGGTGTGGTGGTGCATACTGCTAAATGGCTTTTGGAAATAAACTCACTTACTTGTTTTAAGTAAGTTAAAAATATGTGGCTCGGGGTGGTGGCTCATGCCTATAATCCCAGTACTTTGGGAGGCCAAGGTGGGTGGATCACCTGAGGTCAGGAGTTCAAGACGAGCCTGGCCAACATGGTAAAACCCCATCTCTACCATAACTACAAAAATTACCCTGGTGTGGTGGTAGGCACCTGTAATCCCAGCTACTTGGGAGGCTGAGGCAGGAGAATCGCTTGAATCCGGGAGGCGGAGGTTGCAGTAAACTGAGATCACACCATTGTACTCTAGCCTGGGCAACAAAAGTGAAACTCCATCTCAAACAATAAAAAATAAAAATAAATAAAAATAAAAAGCTTAAGTTAGGAGGCCTAGACATATAGATTAATGGAACAGAACAGAGAACTCAGAAATTGACCCCCACAAAGATGCCTAACAGATTATTGACGAATGTGCAAAGCAATTCAAAGGAGAAAGGATGATCTTCTCAACTAAGGTGTTATAGTAATTGGAAATTAACAGGCAAAAATCTTTAAAGAAAAAACCTTGAACTAATATTTACTTCTTATATAAAAATTAACTCAAAATGGATTAAGAACTTAACCATAAAATATAAAACTATAAAAATTTTTAGAATAAAATATAGGAGAAAATATTTGGGATGAAGGACTAGGCCACAAATTCTAAGACAGTCTATAAAAGAAAAAAATAATAAATTTGACCTCATCAAGTTTACAGTTATTTTCTCTGCCCATGTGAAATCTGGAGTTTCATTTTGGATTGATAAAAAGCTCTAAAATTGATTTTGGTGGTGGTCGTACCACTCTGTGCATATGCTAAAAACCACCAGATTGTTGTACACATTAAAATAGTGAATTGTATGCAAATTATATCTCAAGAAAGCTTCTACTAAAAAGAAAAAGCCCATTTGAGGAGAATGAAAAGACAAGCTACCTACCGGGAGAAAATATTTTCAAACTATATATTTAACAAAGGACTAGTATCAATAATATAAAAAGACTTTCCAAACTTAAGAGTAACAATACAAAAACAAGGAAAATACACAAAGAGAACTGAAGAGGATATCCAGATGTCAAAAAAGCACATGAAAAGTTAGTCAACATCATTAGCTATCAGGGAAATGCAAATTAAAGCCACAATGAGATGTTGCTACATATCTATCAGAATGGCTAAAATAAAAAAAAGTGACAACACCAAATGCTGTTGAGGATGTGGAGAAACTGGATCACTCATATACTACTAGTGGAAATATAACATAGTCTAGGCACTCTGTTTTAACAGTTTGGCGGTATCTTATAAAACTACACATTCAATTACCATTCGACTCAATAATTTTACTCTTGGGCATTTATCCCAGAGAAATAGAGACTTATGTCCACATAAAAATCTGTAGCAGCTTTATGCATAATAGCTGAAACCTAGAAACAACCCAAATCTGCCTCAACCAGTGAAGGATACATTCATACCGTGGAAGATTACTTGATCATATAAAGTAGAACAAACTCTTGATGGATACAACAACTTGGATGACTCTCCAGGAAATTATTATGAGTGAAATGAGCCAATCCCAAAGGGCTACACATTTTATGATTCCATTTATATAACATTTTTAAGTGACAAAATTTTAGAAATTTTAGGACAGATTAGTGGTTTCCAAGAGTTAGGATGGAGGGATGAGGGCATGGTAGGGAGGTGGGTATGGTTTTAAAAGACCAACATGAGGGATCCTTGTGGGGCTGGAGCTGTTCAGTATATTGACTGTCAGTGGATGTACAAAAATATACTTGCAATAAAACCGTATAGAACTAATTACACACACACACACACAAGTACAAGTAAAATTGGGGAAATCTGAATAAGACCAGTGGATTGTATCATTGTCAACATCCGGTTGTGATACTGTAGTATTGTTTTAAAAGATGTTATCATTCAGTGAGACTGGGTGAGGGGTACATGAGATCTCTTTGTATTATATCTTACGGCTCTATGTGAATCTACAATTATCTTGATAAAAATTTTATTTAAAAGGTATATGTCTAGGCTCATACAATAATAGCTTAAACAAAACCTACATGTAACTCCTCAAATTTCTAGTGCAGAGCCAGTGGTGAACTACAACTCTGGCCCAGACAGCCCTTCTGTATTCCCTTCTTGAGTGGACTTAGCACCAAGGATAGCAACTTCTGAGGCATGGAGATGAGGGAGTGAAAGAGAAAGTGACAAAAACAGCATATACAATATAATCCCAAGCCGGGGAAATTATAGATATGAGCATAAATAAATGAAAACAAGATAAAGTTAATCAAATACAATTAGCCTATGAAAGGGCCTACTGGGGCTGTCATCTACTAAGGGATTTTTTCCAGGTTCTACTCCCCAGCATCTGAGCACCCTAAGAACCTATGTCCACTTGTGGTTTCCCTGGTGCTGCAGAGCTACTGCTCTCTTCCAAAATCTGTTCTTTCCTCCTTCCTTACTAGTTGAGCTCTGGCTGCCTGGCTATTCTTTTCATTAAGTATGACCCAATGAATTCCATCTGCACTAATTATAGACTGACCAGGCCAGTATTCACTTCTTTCTCTTGAGCTTTCCCTGAAGCTCAAAGGGGAGTGCCATTGACAATCACCCCACCCACCACAGCATAGTTCCTGGGAGCAGATCTGAATCAATAAGAAGTTACTCAAATCCTAACATCTAGAATCACTGAGAAGTTATCTTCAGATCTTAAATGGTCAAAATATAAAATAAAATTAAACAAAACAAGCAAGCTCATCCAGGCCACGGCAAAGGTGTTTTGAGACTGCCATATAAAGTCAGAAGAAACCTAACAGCCTTGGCCTTCTAAATAACCACTCTCAGAGTTGGCAATCCAGGCAGGGTGGACCCACATCTCCCAAGTGTTTTGCAAACTGGAGGCTTAACTTGTGGGATTCAGCTTGAAGATACAAAGCCCGTATAACCTTCAGCACAAGATCTTTCCCATTGCCTGCCTTAAGCCATTTGAAATGAAGACAGAAAATTCCCCATGGTTACAAATCCTAAAACATCCTCATCATTTTCCTTTTTCAAGTTTCCTCTTAACGTGAACTTAAAGGAGAGTGACAACTTCTGACAGTAATCCTTAAGGGACTCTGGTGGTGCATGCACTGGATCAAGTGGATTTTCTGTTTCACAGATGGCTAAATCTAGTCTCCCATAACCCGTCCCATAGAAGAAGAGTGTCACTAACACAGCACTAAATGACTGTGTCCACAGAATCTTAACGAGCGCAAAGCTCAATTTAATATACAACTAGAAAGTCATTCCTCCCCTTAGACACTTTTACAAAAGAGGGGAAATTGACTAAGTGATAAGGTAATTGATGTTAATTTATATAAAGCAACTTCCAGCACTGGTTCTAGAATCAGCCTAGCATCTCTACCAGGGTATTATTTCTTCTGCTGCAGCATTACCTGGTATTGTTGGTGTTCGTGAGTCTTTCACGACTTACACAGGTCTTCCCAATCATCAAAGGAATAATTGTGCCCATCTGAGTTTTCTTACTGAATACTTTCCATCATCTCTTGTGTTTTTAAACAATGGGAATGTGTGGTGGTAGAGACAGGAGTGTGAGTCAAACAGAAGGTGTAACTTCTCTGATCTTTCATTAGCTAATATTTTTAGACAAATAAGAGTCTACTGTACAATAAGCTTGAAATCAACCGGCTCACCCAGTACAAAAGTGCCCATGAGTGGCAAATGGCACTACATCTATTTTTTCAACTCAGTCACCACAAACTCTACTTAGATGAGAGTTGCCTTCTTTACGAATCAACTGTACATTTTTTTTTTTCATTGACAAAACCTGACCTTTTATTAAACATTTATTTCGAAAGCAGGCCCAGGAGAGTTCATACAACTGTGAGCTTGATGGATTCTACCTCTTGACTAGAAATTTCTCTTGAGGCAGAAGTAATGCTATTTCAGTTGTAGGACCCTCATGCCTTGGCATTAGGCAACCAGAAAGCCTCATAACGAGTGGCTGGAAATCAGACTGTCTGTAGATGGTACCTCAGTGCCATTCTACAGGCACAGCCATGGGTCTCACTGGATTCCTACAACCTGTCTCACTGGATTCCTACAACCTGTTCATCCACAGGTGGGGAGCACCTTGATGATACCCCATTCCTCAAACTTGAATACTTTGAATCTTACCATTGAGAATCTATTTTGATATGCATCACGTGAAAAGCAAGTCTCTCATTTCACCAATAAAACAATTTCTGACATTCTCTGTGCTAATTTTCAAAGCCTCTAGTGATGATTAAGATCTGAAGAGTTACGGTCTTTCTAATATAATACCAGCTGACCACCCCTGGAGGCTGAATTTTCTTTTCAACTGTTTTATTCAAATAGGCTTGACACATGAAAAGCTGTACATATTTAATGTGTACAACTTTATGTGTTTAAAGATAAGTATATACCCATGATACCATCAAACCATCATCACTGTAAGTGTCATAAACTCATCCATAACATCAAAAAGTTTCATTCCACCCCCATTTGTGGTAAAAGCACATAATATAAGATCTGTTCTTTTAGAAAATATTTAAGTATATAATACAGTACTGTTAATCATAGGCCGTATGTTGTACAGATCTCCAGATTTTATTTATTTTGCATAATTGAAACTTTGCACTCTTTGACTAACACCTCCCCATTTCTTCCTCCCCCATCCTCTGGTAACCACTGTACTACTCTCTGCTTCTACAAATTATTTCAGACTCCACACATCAACAAGATCATACGGCATTTATCTTTCTGTGTCTGGCTTATTTTACTTGACCTAATGTCCTTCAGGGCCAACCATAAGGTCACAAATGGCAGTGCTATCCTTTCCTCATTTTTAAGGGTGAATGGTGTTAAATAAAATTTATAGGAGGCATTGGTTTAGGTTGAGCTTCTGCACTAGGCCCAAGAAACCAAACCAAAAGGGAGTCACTTATGCTAAGTTCCATGCCATTGAGACAAAACTAAGTTGTTACCTGATCTTCCATGAAATCAGGAAAGAGAGCAATAAAAGCCTAATCCCTAGACAGGCCAGTTTTACCTAGTACAATAAGAAGACTCTTCCGCTTTAACCTTTACAAGGAAATTAACTTTCAAATGACCAATTAAGTTTTTTTTGTTCCCTGTTTTTTTGCATTCTTCAGCCCTTTTCTGCTTATAAAGCCAAACTTCTTTGCGCAGCTTATGGGAACACCCATTCTATTCTATAAAATGAGTTGTTGTTTGATCCTAAAATCACAAATAAAAACCAACTAATATCTTTAAACCAAATCTGTTGTAATTGTGTCCTTTGACAATAGTATTCCGTTGTATGTATATACCACATTTTCTTTACCCATTCATCTATTGATGGAAATTCAGATCACTTCCATATCTTGGTTATTGTGAATAACACTGTAATGAATATGGGAAAGCAGATATCTCTTGAAGATCCAGGTTTCAATTCCTTTGAATCTACACCCAGAAGTAGGATTGTTGGAATAAATGGTAACTCTATTTTCATTTTTTAAGGAATATTTGTATTGATTTACATAGTGTCTACACCAATTTACATTTCCACCAAGAGTGTAAAAGGATCTCCTTTTATTCACATCTTCACTAATATTCATTTTCCTTTGTGTATTTGATAATAGCCCTCCTAATAGGTGTAAAATAATGTCTTAATGTGGTTTTGCTTTGCATCTCCCTTATGATTGGTAATGTTGAGCACGTTTTCATATGCTTTTTGGCCATTTATATGTCTTCTTTGAAGAAATTCCTATTTAGATCCTCTGCCTATTTTTTAAATGGCTTCTATGTGCTATTGAGTCATAGGGATATATTTTGGATTTTAACTGCTTATCAGATATGTGGTCTGCAAATATTTTCTCTCATTCCATCAAATGTCTTTCATTTCGTTAATTGTGTCTTTTGCTGTGCGAAAGATTTTTAGTTTAATATAGTCCCACTTGTCTATTTTTGGTTTTGTTACCTATACTTTTGGTTTCATAAGCAAGAAATCATCTCCCAGTCCAATGTTTAGAAATGTTTTTATCCTGCATTTTATTCTAAGAGTTTTATTGTTTCAATCTTGAGGGTTTTTTGTATATAGTGTGAGATAAGGGTTCAATTTTATTCTTTTGCATGTGGGTATTGCTTTTTATCCCTTCCTGTCTACCAGCCTTCCTCTGATACCCCAAAGTCCATTGTATGATTCATATGCTTTTGCATCCTCATAGCTTAACTCCTGCTTATAAGTAGAACATACGGTGTTTGGTTTTCCATTTCTGAGTTACTTCACTTAGAATAATGGTCTCCAACTCCATCTAGGTTTCTGAAAATGCCATTTTTCCTCTTTTTTATGGCCAAGCAGTATTCCATGGTGTGTGTGTGTGTTTGTGTATGTATATACATACTACACATACATATATACATATATATACATACACACACATATATATACACACACACACACACCACATTTTCTTTATACATTCCTTGATTGATGGGCACTTGCGCTGGTTCCATACCTTTGCCTTTGCACAATTTTTAATTGTATGTTTTTTGCTGTTGAGTTGTTCAAGTACTTTGTATATTCTGGATGTTAGTGCTTTATCAGATGAATAGTTTGTCCATATTATCTCCTATAAAACAAGTTGCGAAGACATAAAAATCAGTCATTTTCTTATATGCTAATAGTGAACTAGCTGGGCTGGGCATGGTGGCTCAAGTCTATAATCCCAGCACTTTGGGAGGCTGAGGTGAGTAGATCACGTGAGGTCAGGAGTTTGAGACCAGCCTGGCCAACATGTGAAACCCTGTCTCTACTAAAAATACAAAAATTAGCTGGACGTGGTGGCAGGCACCTGTAATCCCAGCTATTTGGGAGGCTGAGGCAGCAGAATTGCTTGAATCTGGGAGGCGGAGATTGCAGTGAGCCAAGATCACACCACTGCACTCCAGCCTGGGCAACAGAGTGAGACTCCATCTCAAATAATGATAATGATAATAATAATAATAATAATAATAATAATAATAATAATAATAAACTAACTAAAAAAGAATTCAGGAAGGCAATCCTCCTTAAATAGCTACAAAAAATATAACATATCTGGAAATAAATTTAACCAATGTGAAAAACTGATACAAGGAAACTATAGAACACTTATGAAAGAAATTGAAGAGGACACAAACTGATCTTCCATGCTTATGAATTGAAATAATTAATATTGTTAAAATAATATGACTAACCAAAGCAATCTACAGATTCAGTGTAACTCCTATCAAAATACCAGACATTTTTCACAAAAATAGAAAAACAATCTTCAAATTTTTATGTCAACATAGAGTCTTTTTGCATGCTGTTTGTTCTGCCTAGAATACTGTTCCCTTCCCCCTTCATCTCATGAACTCTCATGAGATGTTTGGTCCAGAGCTGAGTTCAAGTCCTGCATATCCCTGTTAATTTTCTGTCTCATTGATCTAATATTGACAGTGGGGTGTTAAAGTCTCCCACTATTATTGTGTGGGAGTCTAAGTCTCTTTGCAGGTCTCTAAGAACTTATTTTATGACTCTGGGTGCTCCTGTATGGGGTGCATATATATTTAGGATAGTTAGCCCTTCTTGTTGCATTGATCCCTTTACCATTACATAATGATCTTCTTCTGCTTTTTTGATCTTTGTTGGTTTAAAATCTGTATCATCAGAGACTAGGATTGCAACCCCTGCTTTTTTTTTTTTTTCTCTTTTTGCTTCCTATTCAGGTGGCAAATATTCCTCCATCTCTTTATTTTGAGCCTATGTGTGTCTTTGCACATGAGATGGGTCTCTTGAATACAGCACACCGATGGGTCTTGACTCTTTATCCAATTTGCCAGTCTTTGTCTTTTAATTGGGGCATTTAGCCCGTTTACATTTAAGGTTAATATTGTTATATGTGAATTTGATCCTGTCATTATGATGCCAGCTGGTTTATTTCAATAGATGCAGAAAACACCTTCAGTAAAAGTCAACAGCCCTTAATGCTAAAAAACTCAATAAACTAGGTATTGATGGAACATACCTCAAAATAATAAGAGCTATTTATGACAAACCCACAGCCAATATCATACTGAATGGGCAAAAGCTGGAAGCATTCCCTTTGAAAACTGGCACAAGACAAGTGTGCCCTTTCTCACCACTCCTATTCAACATATTATTGGAAGTTCTGGCCAGCACAATCAAGCAAGAGAAAGAAATAAGGCATATTCAAATAGGAAGACAGGAAGTCGAATTGTCTCTGTTTGTGGATGACTTGATTGTACATTTATAAAACCCCGTCGTCTCAGCCCCAAAACACCTTAAGCTGATAAACAACTTCAGCAAGGTCTCAGGATACAAAATCAAGGTGTAAAAATCACAAGCATTCCTACACACCAATAATAGACAAACAAATAACCAAATCATGAGGGAACTCCCATTCACAATTGTTACAAAGAAAATAAAATACCTAGGAATCCAACTTACAAGGGATGTGAAGGACCTCTTCAAGGAGAACTACAAACCACTGCTCAGGAAACAAGAGAAGACACAAACAAATGAAAAAACATTCTATGCTCATGGATAAGAAGAATCAGTATTGTGAAAATGGCCATACTGCCCAAAGTAATTTATAGATTTAATGATATTTCCATCAAGCTACTACTGAGTTTCTTCATAGAATTAGGAAAAACTACTTTAAATTTCATATGGAGCCAAAAAAAGAACCCATATAGCCAAGACAATCCTAAGCAAAAAGAACAAAGCTGGAGGCATCATGCAACTTGACTTCAAACTATATTACAAGGCTGCAGTTACCAAAACAGCATGGCACTGGTACCAAAATAGATATATAGACCAATGGAACAGAACAGAGGCCTCAGAAATAACACCACACATCTACAATCATCTGATCTTTGACAAATCTGACAAAAATAAGTAATAGGGAAAAGATTCCCTATTTAATAAATCATGTTGGGAAAACTGGCTAGCCATATGCAGGAAACTGAAACTGGACCCCTTCCTTATACTTTATACAAAAATTAATGCAAGATGGATTAAAGACTTAAACATAAGACCTAAAACCATAAAAACCCCAGAAGAAAACCTTGGCAATACCATTCAGAACATAGGTATGGACAAAGTCTTCATGACTAAAACAACAAAAGCCAAAATTGACAAATGGGATTTAATTAAGAGCTTCTACACAGCAAAAGAAACTATCATTAGAGTGAGCAGGTAACCTACAGAATGGGAGAAAATTTTTGCAATCTATCCATCTGACAAAGGGCTAATATCCAGAATCTACAAGGAACTTAAACAAATTTACAAGAAAAAAACAACCCCATCAAAAAGTGGGCAAACGATATGAACAAACACTTCTCAAAAGAAGACATTTATGCAGCCAACAAACATGATAAAAAGCTTATCATCACTGGTCATTAGAGAAATGCAAATCAAAACCAAAATGAGATACCATCTCACACCAGTTAGAATGACCATCAGTAAAATGTCAGGAAACAACAGATGCTGGAGAGAATATGGAGAAATAGGAATGCTTTTACACTGTTGGTGGGAAAGTAAATTAGTTCAACCATTGTGGAAGACAGTATGGAGATTCCTCAAGGATCTAGAACCAGAAATACCATTTGATCCAGCAATCTCATTACTGAGTATATACCCAAAGGATTATAAATCATTCTACTATAAAGACACATGCACATGTATGTTTACTGTAGCACTATTCACAATAGCAAAGACTTGGAACCAACCCAAATGCCCATCAATGATAGACTGGAGAAAGAAAATGTAGCACATATACACCATGGAATATTATGCAGCCATAAAAAAAGGATGAGCTCATGTCCTTTGCAGGGACATGGGTGAAGCTAGAAACCATCATTCTCAGCAAACTAACACAGGAACAGAAAATCAAACACCACATGTTCTCACTTATAAGTGGGAGTTGAACAGTGAGAACATATGTGCACAGGAAGGGGAACATCACACACCGGGGCTTGTCAGGGGGTGGGGGGCAAGAGGAGGGATGGCAAGAGGAGGGATGGCATATATATCTAATGTAGATAACAGGTTGATATGTGCAGTAAACCACCATGGCACATGTATACCTATGTAACAAACCTGCACATTCTGCTCATGTATCCCAGATCTTAAAGCATAAAAAAAAAATAAATAAAATAAAAAACAAAACAAAAACAAACAAAAAACAATACTATGGTTCACCATATTAAAAAGAAATTGGGCAAAGAACATGAAGACACTTCTCAAAAGAAGACATTTATGCAGTCAACAAACATGGAAAAAAGCTCAACATCACTGATCATTAGAGAAATGCAAATCAAAACCACAATGAGATACTATCTCAGGCCAGTCATAATGGTGATTATTACAAAGTCAAGAAACAACAGATGCCGGTGAGGCTGTGGAGAAATAGGAATGCTTTTACACTGTTGGTGGGAATGTAACTTAGTTCAATCATTATGGAAGACAGTGTGGTGATTCCTCAAAGACCTAGAACCAGAAATACCATGTGACCCAGCAATCTCATTACTGGGTATACAACCAACGGAATATAAATCATTCTATTATAAAGATACATGCACACATATGTTCACTGCAGCACTATTCACAATAGTAAAGATATGAAATCAACCCAAATGCCCATCAATGATAGACTGGATAAAGAAAATGTGGTACATGTACACCATGGAATACTATACAGCCATAAAAAGGAATGAGATAATGTCCCTTGCAGGGACATGGATTGTAGAGGACTGCGTGCTTGCAAACCAGACGTTCCCGATAAGCCCTGTTCTTGCAGACAAAGCAGGATGGTCCTTCTCTGCAAACAGAAAGGGCAAAGGAGCCAGCTGTAAACAGTGGGCTCTGAGAACTGGTTAATGTTTACTGATCTTGGGAGTCAAGGAAAGGTCAGAGAAGCAACACATGCCCCATGACATTCCACAAACATTCCATACAAACATAAAAACATTCCACAAACGGCTGTATAAAATAAAGCAGAGTGTGTTGTTCGGCACGGCCGCCATGTATGTCTTGTCCTGTGTTGTCTTGTGTGTTCATTCCTTTGTTTAGGAAACACGCGGACCCCAACAATGGATGGAGCTAGAAGCCATTATCCTCATCAAACTAAAGCAGAAACAGAAAACCAAACACTGCATGTTCTCACTTACAAGTGGGAGTTGAACAATGGGAACACATGGACACAGGGAGGGGAACAACACACATCGGGGACTGTTGTTGGGGGGATGTGGGGGTTGGGAGACCATCAAGATAAGTAGCTAATGCATGCTGGGCTTAATACCTAGGTGATGGGTTGATAGGTGCAGCAAACCACCATGGCACATGTTTACCTATGTAATAAACCTGCACATGTATTCCAGAAGTTAAAATAAAATAAAATAAAATAGAAAAAAAACTGAAGTCAAAATCCAATCTACCATGAAAATAAGATATAAAAATAAAACAAATATTGTCTGAAAAAATGTAGTAGAGTAAGCAATCCATGTAAACCAAGTGTACCAGATTCTAATTCCAGCTACTTGTTAATAGTTAAAGTCACTTAAACTCTTTGAAGCCAATTCCTTATCTTCAAAATAGGCTTAAAATTGTGTCTTTGTCCCTTCCCAGTACTGTTATCATGACCCAAAGATATGCTAGGTATGACCGTTCCATAAAAAGTGTTGTGTATATGGGAGGAATTAGTAAGTTGTATTATTTCAGAACTATTTTTAGAGTTTTAAATTTGGAAAATAAAAATTCCTGAAGGCTCAAGCAGCTTGTTAGTGTTTTCCAAGGCACTAATAAGATAAAATTTCTGCTTCTACCCTCCAACCATTGCCATATAAGAGAGTCTGAGAATATGCATGTAAAAATGATCCTGAATGTAGTTTCTGCCACTGGAGCATGTTGCCAAGGCGGCCAAGGTTGTAGGCTTGGAACTCATCACAACACATTTTAGAGGTTCACCACATCTCCCTTTTCTGATCCCAAATTGTCAAGTCTTCTTGCCACTGTCTCCCTTTGAAACAAATATTTATTGTGCATCTGCTATGACCTAGTCATTGTACTAGAAATTGAGAAGGTATCAGTGACCAATAATGACATGGCTCCTGGCCTCATGGAATTTGATGGTGAAGACCTACAACAAACAAGTAAGATAGTCACACTTCTCAAAAGTTAGAGGTTGTGCTATGCACTATGGAAGACACAAACAGACTGCTTAAACAACCGCATAGGGAAGAATGTGTTTTAGATAGCATGATCAGGAAGCATCACTTTGAGGGTGTGCCATTTAAGCTGAGACCTCGATAACAAAAAGCCTATGTGCAGACACAGAGAAATAATATTTCAAACATAGAAAAGAGCAAGCGTGGAACTTCTATAGCAGGAAAAATCTTAATGAGTACTAAAAATTTTCAGAAAGAGGATTGGTTGAGACATAGTAAATGTGGGGCAAGTGGTTTAAGAGACTCCCCTGCACGGATAGGCAGGGCCATATGATATACCGTCCTGAGGGATGGCAAAAATAATAATGGAAATTATGTAGTCATTTCTTCCTCTTCTCTCTTGCAGTGGAGATTCCAATAACAACTTTCAGCACCACCATTTTCAAATACCATGTCCTACCCCTGGACCAGCTTTATCACCAGCTCGGGACCTAAACAATGCCTTTTACACAGAAATCACAACCCAGAGAGTGACTTGTACACAGAAATCACAACCCAGAGAGTGACTGACTAACCCCACTCAACTTACTCCCAGAACCCTGAATCTCCTCTCCTCTTCCAGCCATATCCCCACCTCCCCATCCAAATTAACGTGGTGCTTTCCAAGGCTCTGTTACTGATTTCTCTCATGGGTGTCAACCCTTGGTGACCCAGCCCAGTTGCTAGATATCATACAATTTTTACAGCGGACTGGCTGTTTTTACTTCCTTTTTAATCATTATTTTGAAAAACATAAGAAATATTTTGGAACCACAAGTGGCTCAGGAAATTCTAAATTAAAGGCCTTGCAGGGCTGCAGCTGGCCCAGTCAGGTCTCACACCCCAGGGGATACACAGCACAAACAGATTTTGGTGTCCTTCCAAACTCACTGCATGATGCTCCAGCCACCACTCCCTACTGTTACTCTCTTAAAGGACAGAACTGTGCAAACAAACACACAAACAACATCCTCCCAAAGAAGAAATATGTACAATCAATGTTAATAAATGAGCATGATCATTGCTTCCCTCATTGCTCTTCTAATATTCTCTCTGAAAATGTCTGGAGTTAGAACTATCAAATTTATTGTCTTTCAAACTCAGAGATACAATTACTACGTAAACACAGGGAATATAATGGATCCTGGAGAGAAGGAGGGACCCTAAGGATATGTGCAGAAAGCAGATCACTAATCACTTAATATTAGTTGTACTTGGAATCTTCAAATATCTGCTCAGCCACTTACACTTGAGGTTGTAATTTGAAGAGTAGTATTTCCATATCTTCTGAGGATGCAGTAGGTTACCACTGAAGGCAGGACAGAATGATGTCTGGGCACAGTTTCAAAGCCAAATTAGTACTACCTCTTAGTAACTCCTAAGTAACTTTGTATAACTTACTTGGCTTTGCTCTGCCTCAGCTTCCTCATCTGTAAAATGGAGACATATTGGAATGTATCTAATGAAATTCTGATGAGGATTAAATAAGTTGATGCATAAACCATGTATAACAGTAGCAGGCACTGTAAATACTTACTAAATGTTAAATATTACTATTAATAATTGATCTAACAAATACAAACTGGCTGGAAAACATAAAAAACCTCATTGTTAATTAACAGCCAAGGCAATATCAGGACTTTGAATGATGGCAGCAGGTCTCAACATATCCCCCCAAAGCACATACTACTCCCAAGAGGTAAAATGTTTTCAGTGCTCTTTGGAGGTAGGTTCCAAATACAGACAAATAATGAAGACTGGGCAGGGAGAAAAACTGAATAGATAGGAAGAGCAGCAAGTTGTGAGAAGGAAGTCATCAAACCCTCATCTTTGCAGTAGATTTGGGGTGGATGCGTTTGCAACACTAAGCCACAGAGATTCAGCTGAAGGTGCCGAGTGAAGTAGTTACTATAGGTTTTAGGAATGACAGAGGTGGGGAAAAGAGTTGGTGAGGTTTGACAAGGTAAAGGATAGAGACAAGGCTAAGTGCAAGATCACTGACGTAGTTGAGAAGCTGTGATGATCTACATAACAAACTGGCAAAGATGAGCTAGTTTGGCCTCTCCATCCAAACCTCGCACCTCTTCAGCCTCTTAAGTCCTTCTTGTACAAAGAGGTGAAGCTGGTTGAGATGAGTTAATACAATGCTGTCCTTCTGAATAGTGGGACTTTAGTTTCCTTGATTCAACATCTGGCTTTGGGGCTGCAAAGTTGCCTGTAAAAAAATCAATGGGGTCATGGCCTAGATCCAATAGCAATCATTTAGTGGCAGAATATGGGATTTGGCTAGACTCTGTGTAGATTGGCCACATTTTAAAATAAATTTAGGACTTGTTAGGGATTTGTATCTTGATTTTAAACATATACTGGACAAATAAACCAAACTCCACACTGGAGATTTAACTGTGGAAGGCCAGTAATCTGAGGCCTTAAGCCTCTGAATGGATGTTTCTGAAAAGATGTTTCCCAATCATTTCTTAGAGTTTGGTTCATAATGTGAAATGCAACAAAAGGAACAATCAGTGTTATTAAAAGGGCCAATCAGGGAGCTATACTTACACTCCTCAGCACACATTGTTTTATCAAGATTTTTTGTATGTAGATATGCCCAGTCAGCAATAGCAGGAGTGTTATTAGCTCACTGCTGAGGAAATCAAGTTCTAGGGAGCAAAAACAGAACCAAGTAAACAGAAACCACCAACATACAAAGTAATATTCTCATTAGTTCTCAAAAGTTTTAACAACAGCTTTTAAAAATACATATTTAAAAACTAGAACAACTTTTCATTGCTGGTTTTAAACCATTTTTAATCCTCAAAACCACAAGATACCACAAACAGAAATTTGGAAACGGACCCAGTATGGGTGTTTGATTTATATATAGCCTGCTTTATTTCACAAAACAACTAATGTGGGTTCCAAATATAGACAGGATGGCCAGATGACTTAAATCAGGAGACAACAAGAAAAAAAGAGAAAATTGATGAGGAGAAGATAAAATAAACTCAAAATAATGAAACTAGTGAAAAAAATGGGTCAACATATTCTGTTGATTCACTTGTTTGGTTAGTCCACAAAGTTGGCTCTAGTTCTTGACACTACTGAGGAAAAGGCAAATGTGATTAATTCTCAAGTCAGACTGATTGTATGACAAGAATCTACTGTCAATAGAAATAAATCTATTTTGGTGACATGAAAAAACCCAGTAAGAACTAGTTATTCTGGTCATTTTCATTCAGAGTAAGAGTCTTAAAGATCTCCTTTCTGACACCAACCTTCTTTTACAGATGAGAGCACAGTAGTCTTGGTTGGACCCCTGCCCTCTAGGAAGAACCTGAAATCTTCATGTGGGCTTGTAATACGACTTGTTTTTATTTGAAAGTCTGGACAATTCAACTAACTTAGAGTCTTTCAGGAGTTGGTGTTTCTTTTAGAGAGTTTTACAAATTGGGGAACCATTGATAGGAGATAAAGTAATAGCCTACAGCTGCCTATATGTTACAGCTGAAGAAGGGGAAAAGCCCCTTTAAACAAATTTAGGATGAGTCAATGGGATATCATCTCACCCCAGTTAGGATGGCTATTGTCAAAAAGATAGAAAAAAAAAAAAAAATGATGGCAAGGATGCGGAAGAAAAGGAACCCTCATACACTGTTGGTGGTAATGTAAATCAGCAAAGCCACTATAGAAAACAGTATAAGGTTTCTCAAAAAATGAAAAACAGAACTACCATATGATCCAGCAACCCCATTACTGTCTTTTTATCCAAAGGAAAGGAAATCAGTATGTCAAAGGGATGCCTGCACCCCATGTCTATTTCAGCACTATTGATAAAAGCCAAGATTTGGAATCAACCTAAGTGTCCATCAACAGATGAATACATAAAGAAAATGTGGGATATATACATACTGGAATACTATTCATCCATAAAAAATGAATGAAATACTGTCACTTACAGCAACATGGATGGAACTGGAGGTCATTATGTTAAGTGAAATAATCCAGGCACAGAAAGACAAAAATTACATGTTCTCACTCACGTGGTATCTAAAAAAGTTGATCTCATGGAGGTAAAGAGTAGAATGATAGTTATCAGAGGTTGAAAGGGGTAGAGCGAAGGCAGGGTATGAAGAGAAGCTTGTTAATGGGTACAGACATACAGTTACATAGAAGGATTAAGTTCTAGGGTACGATAGCATAGTAGGGTGACTACAGTTAAAAACAATTTATTGTATACTTCAAAATAACTAAATGAAAAGTTTTGAAATGTTCCCAAAATAAAGAAATGATAAATCTTTGAGGTATTTGATATCCTGAATATCCTGATTTGATCACTGTACATTGTATGCGTATATCAAAATATCACATGTACCTCATAAATATGTACAATTATTATGTAACAATAAATAAATTTAGAATGAGTGATGATCCATTTTCAGGGCCTGTTGACTTGAAGAGGCTCTCTCTCTCTCTTTTTTTTTAATTCCAGGCAGGAATGTCACAATTGAGTTAAATTTCATTTCATCCCATAGGACAAACCCACAATTATGGAACAAGGGTTGAGCTTCATATGTGGAACTAATATTTACAAAACCAAACTGGGAAATCAGTATGTGTCTATTCTGTGACTTATAGGCAGTAGGGAGGAAGTTTGAAGACTTCCTAACAGTCTTCAGACTTTAGCAAGTTTGGGGGTACCCTTAGGAGAGAATTCATATGCAGTTGTGGGCATTGTTGGTGAATTCTGGATGGAAATATTTTTTTCTTAATTTTGTTTCTCTAGCATTAGAAAAAATAAGCATATATGAGTGATTAAAACAAAGATGTAAAAAAAAAAACTTTGACTAGGGGAATCTCTAGAATGATAAAGGTTATTGAGATGCAATCCTAGATTCTTTACAAACTCTTCAGACCAAGCTAATTATTTGGCTTTTGTAGTTGCTTGGCTTCTCGTGGCTGTAGATTTACTGCACTCTACAACAGGAGGGTAGCAAGTGTTCTGTATGCTTCTCTTCTGTAAATGAATCCCAGAAAGAACACAAAACACAATGAAACCAGCCTTTTTTGTGATAAAGAATAATCCCAGCAGACTTTATAATCACACAAGTAACTATTTTTAAAAACTAACCAAAACATAGGAGAAAGGCAAAAAGATGACTGTGTCACCTTTGTTGTCAGGCCAGGGAGCTGTCTAGCCAACCCTACCCAAGTTTTTTCTGACTCTCTCTAGGCTGGGGACTATAACTTTGTTTGACTTACAATTTACTGTTAATAAGGACCCAGGCATTTTACAGCTCTGTAAAGATAGATGTTAACTTTTAGAAATATGATAAACTACAAATAATTTTTGTCCAGTAGATAAGATGCTATGATCTGAATTTTTGTGTCCTCACAAAACTCATTTGTTGAAACTGAATCCCCAGTGCAGAGGTATTGAAAGGTGACTAGGTCAGGAATGTGGGGCCCTCATAAACGGGATTAGTGCCCTTATAAAAGAGGCCTGAGAGAGCTTGTTTGTGCCTTCTGCCATGTGGAGACACAGAGAAATGGTACCATCTTTTAAGCAGAGACCCAGCCCTCACCAGACGTTGAATCTACCTTCACCATTATCTTGGACTTCCTGGTTTCTTGAACTGTTAGAAATAAATTTCTGTTATTTATAAATTAGCCAGTCTAAGATTGTTTTCTCATAGCAACCCAAATGGACTAAAGACACAAAATAACTCCAAAGCTTATGGTTTTATTGTCTTGTAGAAAATCAACCAATTGTGTATCTATCTAACTCAGCAATCTTACTACAGTTTCCTTTTTATTGCAGTGCTTATTTTGGTTTTTCCCTCACTCATATACACATTAGTTTCTCCTGTCCTCCTATGAATCAGCCTTGTCATCCTGCTGGTTCTGTCATTATTGAGGAAATTAAAACCTGACACATATTCAATATGATTTTTATCAGAATTGTGTTTTTTATTTATTGAAAATTAAATTTCAACATAACCAAAGGAATATAGTTCAGTCACCAAAAAAATACATTTTGAAAAAACTTGAGTAGTTTTCTTGCAATGATGGATCACTGGATAAAGATCATTTTCTTAAACTCACAAGATTCTTCCAAAATCCCCTGAAAAGCCTCTTTCCCCAGCCCAGGCCCAAAGGCTTCAGATTCTTCTCCGCTTTCACTCTTCTCCTAATTCTATAGTATAAAATAAAGTATGAGAGAACATGTCTAATAGGACTAAATCCTACTCAGAGGACAGCGGGAGGGGCATCGAACTTACCAAAGCAGAAACCTTATTTCATTGGTCTGGGAAGGGGAAAAACTAGGAACATGCATACAATAATAATTTTGATCCTACCCTATAGAGTTATGACTCTATCAGTTTGAAAGCTGGAAAACTGGTGTGAGCAGAGATTGACTGACAAAGAAATTTTTTTTTTTTTTTTTTTTTTTTAAGCTCTTTTTGTGCTTGTCACAGGAGAGAGGTGTGAGGCAGGGCAGGGAAGACTGTCCCATGTCCTGGCATCATGACGGATTTGCATGACTTATCTTTCCTCGCTGATGTCTTCCCAGATGGGCCATAAGGAGGAAGAAAGAGGACCCATTTTATGCTATTCACTGTGTCCATCAGATACGTGAAAGACTGAGGCTCGTGTGGTTAATATTTTGAAATAGATAAGACAAATTCTGTACCCATTGCTTGCCACTTTCTTTCAGCACCATATTGCCTATTTTGCCAGGCGGAAAAGCTTAGTCCTCACAAGTAAACCACCCCTCCTCTCTGCATCCAAATTTCATCTGGTCTTCTAAGGGGAACTCAGAGGTGACTTTCCAGCCTCTTTTTCAATGGAATAGTTAAGTGAAAAGTATTCCAGAAGCAATAAACAAATAATGATGGCCCAGTGCCAGATCCTATCAGAAGTGCTTTGCATATATGAATTCATTTAATACACACAATAACCCTGTTAGGTAAGTACTACTATTACCCTCATTTTACAGATGAGGGAAGTTAGTTTCTGGATACCACACAGACAGTAAGTGGCAGAGCAGGGATTGAATTTGGCTCTTCACCATGGCACTATATGTCTCTTTTAAATACTCTCCTTCCCCACCAAACACCCTGCACCAAGTAAAAGGCCTTGATCATTGTGAATAATTTAGTGACTCTAATCTTGATATCTTTATTATTTCTACATGCATTCCTCAACTTACACAATTGTGTATTCCAGAAGTTATTATGAAATTAAAACTATGATAAGCCCAAACTCATAAATGATGAACAAAACTGATGAATATATTTTTCTATTTATTTTTGTCTACACTGGATTGAAATAAAACAAGTCAATGTGAAGAATTTGCAATAGTAAGAAAAGAAAATGACATTGGAAGTGAAAGTCATTTTGCCATAGCTGTGACTCATGCTACTCCCTAGTTTCCCATACTTATCTCCACAACAAACTTCTGTGTATTCTGTGTGTTCCCATTTGTGAACAAAAAAACAAAAGTTTTACACAATCCTAACATTTTAAATTGTGCTTCTTATGTAGGAGGTTGAATTTGCCTAGGCTGAATACTGTGCTACATGAGTTTTGGCTGTAATAATACTGGTAAATAATATTTAAAAGTATAATACAGTCTAACATGGACCACAGAATCACAGATTGTGATACATAGGGCACTAAAGATCATCTATCTCCATATGTATGATTATATTAGATTTTTGTATGAGGACATATTAAGCAAATGTCCTTTGTCCAGATAACATGGTTTCTGAGAAAGAATTTAGAAAATTGCTGTAAAGCAGGAGCACCAACCTCCAGGCCATGAACCAGAATGGTCTATGGTCTGTTAAGAACCAGGCCACACAGCAGGAGGTGAAGTGGCAGGTGAGCAAGCATTACCATCTGAGCTCTGCCTCCTATCAGATAAGCAGCAGCATTAGATTCTCATAGGAATGCGAACCCTATTCTGAACAGTATATGTGAGGGATCTAGGTTGTGTGCTCCTTATGAGAATCTAATGTCTGATGATCTGAGGTGGAACAGTTTCAACCCAAAACTATCCCACACCCTCCCAGTCCGTAGAAAAATTGTCTTCCATGAAATCAGTCCTTGATGCCCAAAAGGTTGGGAACTGCTGCTATAAAGAATAGATGGTACTTAATGCTAGAGCTAGAAGAATGCCCACATGTGATGACTGCTTTTCTGGTAAATGAGACCACTTTCTGGAGGCCGTCTCTATACTTGATTCACTATACTTGGTCACTATACTTGATTCAGGCTCCTTTACGTGTCATAAAGTGATGAGGAAAGAGTCATTTAGTACAGTACAGCAGTGTACTTTCTAATGAAGGGCCCCTGAAAATATCACACGCACTTGCCTAGGTACTTGGTTTATGATTGACTTGAACACCGGAGATCAAGTCAGTCAGCAAAATGCTTATTCTACACTGTGTTGTATTAAATGCCACGGAAGCATCAGGAGTGGCAAAAGTGAGAAAGTTTCCATTCAGCTTTCTGTGCCTCTGTGTCTATTACAAGCCAGGCAACACGCTGAGAATTTCACATGTCTTGCGGCATTTAATCTTCCTCACAGCCCTGTGAGATGGGTGTGACTGTGCTCATTTTGTCACTGAGGAAATTGAAGTTCTGAGAGCTTAACGATCCACTTGGGATTTAATTCTTAGGTAGGAAGGTAGATGGGCTGTGTGAATGGAAGAGGAATAGATAAAGATATTTGCTGCAAAATATGCAAGATATATGCCACAGAGAAGAAAAAGACAGATGCTAAGAAAATACAGAGTGCAGTCATGAAGGAAGTGCTAGGGAGGGAAACCAAGAGGACTTTGTTCCTCACAAGAGGTGTTAGAAGAAGGAATAAGAGCAGGCACCCTCATACACTCTGGGTTGGGTGAAAAGTGATACAACTGTTTTTGGACCTCAATTTGTCAATGTCTGTAAAATGTTCACACTTAATTACCCTTTGACCTAGCAATTCCATTTCTTTCTTTCTTTATTTCTTTTTTTTTTTTTTTTTTTGAGATGGAGTCTCGCTCTGTCGCCCAGGCTGGAGTGCAGTGGCCAGATCTCAGCTCACTACAAGCTCCGCCTCCCGGGTTTACGCCATTCTCCTGCCTCAGCCTCCCGAGTAGCTGGGACCACAGGCGCCCACCACCTCGCCCGGCTAGTTTTTTGTATTTTTTAAATTAGAGACGGGGTTTCACTGTGTTAGCCAGGATGGTCTCGATCTCCTGACCTCGTGATCCGCCTGTCTCGGCCTCCCAAAGTGCTGGGATTACAGGCTTCAGCCACCGTGCCCGGCCAATTCCATTTCTTAAATTTAGTTAAGAAATAATTGCACACATGATTAATCAGATCTTCTGACCAGAGAGCAACAAGATGGTTGAGTGGCTCAGCTGTCTAATGATTGTCTACTGAGTAAAGTTATTTCACAGCACCATCACTATCTAAGAATCTTAAGGGGGTTCATCCTGCCAAGTGGCATTTAAATCCCCTAAGCCTAATGTTTTACCCATAGGACAACTCAACTCCTAGACACTGACTTTTGTCATTTTTACTTGCTGGAACTTAAGTCTATTTATGACATTTATGGGAACATGGAAAGCAGCAACCTTATTAGTTCTCTTAAAAGTGAAGTTACTATAACAGATGGATGCTATATACTTTTTAAAGGCCTTTCTGCCCATAGTCTAATCCAAAGAAAAAATTGTTTTAAAAATTACTGAAAAATGGAAACCAAAGGGAAATATCTGGTGAGGGTTGCTAGGGGAGGGATTCAAAGCACTCATGGGTATCTACTTTAAATACCTAAATATTATTTGTTGACCTAATTGTATGGTGACCTTATGCATCTGCATCCACAATCTCAAACCCAATATCTTAATTACAGACATTTGCCAAACATTCCACAAAAAAAATCCTCATAAAATCATCCAAACAGACATCCATGATCGAAGCTATCCAGAGACTCAAAATTGTGACCAATTCTCATTCCATTGGACAATGGGGTTAAGAGAAATTTATTGGTAAGAATGAAAGGGATTTTTGGCATCCATGTATTATGTTTTTTGAATAAAATTTTAATAGTTTCCATTCACCACACACACACACACACACACACGATTGCCAATTTCTAAAAGTGGTTTTATTTTCCAATTCCATTAAGTATTTTTTTTCTGGATTCAAGAATAAGCATTCCAAGTTCATTTCAAGTTCAACCATAAATAGGTCATGGAAATTCAATTATTTGATGGTAACCATCAACAATAAACGCTGAGTAGAAAAACCAGAACCAAGAATTTCACCTGTGTTTATATCAATAAAGATTTGCTGGCTTAAGGAAGAAAGATGAGATAAATCTTGCCAGATGGAGAGCAGCTGAGGTGAGCAGCAACAGTATTGGTTCTGCTTTGAAAATAATGTTGTCACCTATTTAAGTGGGATTACATATCTCCTGTTCTATGTGCTTATGCCATGTGCAATTTGTCATGCTGGTCCTAGGATCAAGGGAGGCAAAATTGAATGGAGACCAACTGAAACCCTTATACACTGCTGTTGGGAGGGTAAATTGGTACAACCATTTTGCAAAACTGACAGTTTCAACTAAAGCTTAACATATGCATACTATATGACCCTGCAATTCCACTCTTATGGATGTGTGTGTGTGTGTGTATGTGTGATGTGTGTGTATTCTCAAAAGCATGTACACATTTTTACCAAAAGACATGTACTAGAACATTGATAGCAACACTAGTCTTATAGCCCAAATGAAAAATATCCAATGCCCAACAATGGTAGAATGGATAAATAAATTGTGAAATAGTCGCACAATGGAATTCCGTACAGCAAAGAATGATACGCAACCACATCTGATAGTATGGATGCAGTTGCCAATGTAATGTGATAGAAAAAAACAGACACGAGAGAGTGTGTATTATTTCACCCATATGAAGCACCAAAAAAGCCAAACTAATCTATTCTGTTAGAAGTCAAGGTAGTGGTTAGCTCTGGGGAGAGGGATGACTAGAATGAAGAGGTCCCGGAGGGTCTTCTGGGAGCTGGTCATGTTCTGCTTCTGGGTGTTGGTGTTAGTTACATGGGTGTGTTCTGTTTGTGAAAGTTTACAAACTGTGCACTTATGATATAATAACTTTGTCAGTTGAATAATGAAAAGTACACATGAGCAAACCCCCTCCGAATCCAGTCAAACAATTGGAATAGGTGGTTGGATCAGGAGACAGAACCAATCATGAGAGGGATTATTGGTTTTTCCCCTCTCTATAGTTCCAACATGGCTGGATAAAAGGTCTCCATGGTCTCTCAGTGTGGGAGGGTCCTTTTCCCTCAATCTGAATTACCACTGCAGAATTATAAAAGTTGATATTTTAAAGGCTGCAAGCCTGCTAGTGCATACAAAATGGCCAGAAGATATTGCTGAGCTGGCAGAGCAAACGCTTGCCCCGAGCCTTTCCTGCCAATGCCAGAGTAAATATTTTAATCCTGCATCCTGAGTTGCAGTTGGATTTATCTCAGCTTTCCTGGGTCTATTCCACAGCCTCTCCCTTCACCACCTGCTTCTTCCTTTATTTGTTTTCAAGGATAAGTTTTTGCTGATAGCGACATTCGGCAGCTCAGCCTGCCATCTCACATGGATTGGACTGGCCTTCTTTCAATAGTCCTCAGAGCCTCTGAAGGGCTAATACCAAATGCCATGGTTTTTGTTCACAGTGATCTGAGCCTGAGAGTTCTTTATATAAATAAGCAGCAGGATCAGTATGTGAGGATGTTTCGTTTCATTCTGATGGCAATTTGACAAGGCTTCTTCCTTATCCTGGCTTCAGTCAACTTTCCTTTATAACTTGACATAAAAGCACTCGTCTGGCCACAATGTTTCTCTTGGTAAGAATATCAAACTGCAATGTGACTAACAATGTGATCTGTCCAAATCAGATCATACATTTTTATATTTGGACCTAAAGAAATGCTATTATAACCAAAAGAGTAATATAGTCCACCAGTAATTGTTTATTATCAGAATAAAGCAACACAGTGATATAGATCTTTCCAATGGGCCAATACTCAAACCTTTACTACTATTGACCCTGTATTGTGTTGTGTATTTAATATCAATAATGATGATGGTAAACAGTTATATTAGTGTTAGTACTGTTCTAAGTGTTTTTACATTATTCATTTTAATGCTCAGAATCACCCTATAAGGTAGACATTATTATATGTCGATGTTACAGATGAATGTTAGGCACAGAGACATTAGGTGATCTGTCTAAAATCTCAGCGTTGGTTAGAGGTGAGGCTGAAATGTGAACCCAAGCAGCCCTAATGACTGTCCTAAGAAGAATGATCTTCTTAATATTTTCTTAGACCAAATAACAAAATGAGCTTGTGTCCTTTAAGCACAGTTTGGCTATGCAGAAACGAAGACCATCTTTAGCTGGAAGGGTAAAAAGACTACACAGGGAACATCTACTCTACCAACAAGCCAAGGGAACAGAGGGGAATGGACCAAGAGTAATTCTCACAGCTGGTGAGTTAAAGGCACGTAACTGAGGGCTCACCAGCAAAGCAATGGTTATGTCATGACCCAAAGTCAGGAAGGTGGTCCAGGCAGTGACCACTGTAGTCTAACTAAATTGGAGCAGCAAACTGGCTTACAGTGACGCATGAGAGAGGTATGAGCAGAGAGGAAGTACCTGATATACAGCTGCAGAAACAAGGAGGGAAGGAGAACAGACCCTGGAAGCCCAGGAAAAGCAGGGAGAGTGGGTATGAGGATGGGGAAGGTGACAGAGGCAGCTCAGGATCAGGGGTCAAGGCAGGACAGTGCTGTGGCCCTGATGGATGTCTTTGAAAGCTTAGCCTCTCCTGTCATGCATACCTGGACCCTCTAAATGCCTTGCTCTCCTCCTATGCCCTCAGCCTGGGCAGATGCCTCCCCTCCCCATTTTGCTGTCATTTGTTATTCTAACCTCAGGTCTCGTGTAAAGGTTTTGGGAAGGGAACTTTGTTTTTCCTTATATTCGCTGTCTATAAAATACTCTCTTATTCTCCCTTTTGTAGAAGAGGAAGAGAAATAATCCCATCTTTTTGCTAACATTTTAATCCTATTTATCTCTCTAAGACCTCAGTCATCCTTTCGACCCCAAACACCTCGATTTCTTCTTGTCCTTCTGTTCTTGCCCCTCTGTCTCCAATGTGCATAGATCTCTCCCATCTCATAACAACCGAGCTTGGCCTCATGGTTCCCCACATTGTTCTTTCTCTAACATGGTAGGGGAGAAACACAAGCATTAATCTTAAATCAAAAGAGCTGGGTACAAGCATTGGCCACATCAGTTACAACCTGGGTGGGATTGGCTAAGTCATTTATCCTCTCTGCTCTCGCATTTCCTCCTTCAGAAACTGAACAATACAAGCAGTACAGCATGGCGTGGTGTGTGAAACCCCAGCCCTGGGAAAGCAGAGGTACTTGGTACTCCCCAAGTGTTTCATGTACTCCCTTCCATTTCTTAGCACCCCTTGTTGTCAGATTGGGGCCAATGGCCTGTGCATGGATGTGCCATGTGTTTTTCAACCTGAGGCAGTTCGCAGTTGGTGTCCTCTTCCCTCCCACTCTATCACCATAGTACTTTGGAGAACACATGTTTCAGATGGTAAGGATGAAAGATGTAGGAAGCTGCCTGGCCCCTTCAGATGCAATGCAAGGAAGAAACACATCTTTACTGGGCAAAGCTCCTGAGATTTTCATGGTGGTTGTGGCTCTGTCTAGCATTATTGTCCTGAATATCCCAGAACAAGCACAAGCTAGATCCTGAGTGAGCCTGTACCAAACTCCCTGGTTCTCTCCTATGCTATTGACAAATAGTGTGACCATAGGCACATCTTATCACCTCTCTGGATTTCAGTATTCTCTCTTCTATTATAAATAGAGATTTTTAAACAGTTCTGGATTTTGAGCCCTTTTAAAAACATAAAGCCCTTACTTTAAGTGAAATCTGATGTAGAGGCCCAACATAGAAAACAGAAAAGTGTGGAGAAACTGGTTGATTGGGAGGTCAGGGAGGGGCAGAGACCCCACACAGTCAGCCCCGTTCTCACCACTTTCATCCCTGAAAATGAAAACCAACATAACTCCCTTTATTTATTTATGCTAAATAATACTGGAAACAGACATACTTTTCTGTCCATATCTTAAACAATTCTGAGACCAAGCGAGAATACATTAACCATGTGTTCTGAACATACTGTTACTGAAGAACAAGACTGAGGACCTTGGAAACAGCTTGGTCATCAAGGCTAACAGCTTCTTATCAAAATCCACTTACTTCAAAACTCTCACCTCATTGAGCCAACCAATCCAAAGCTATTTCCAAAAACTCTTTCCAATCCCAGCCATTATCCCCTATAAGACCTGTCTTGAAATGACCCAGCTCAGGTCCGGAAACCCTATACCTTCCCCCTGACTTCCCCATTACATGATACTACTAAGGGTCTCTTGCTACCAAGTTCTCCCTCACTGCAGCATGGCTTATCAGCTTAGCTCTGCTTGATGAACAGGTGTTTCCGGTAGCCTTTGGAATTGACAACTGGCATCCCTGAAACAGCTCCTGACATGATTCTGTAGAAACATTGATTTCTTTCAAAACCACGGAGCTGGGTGATCTCTAAAGCCCCACCAGCTTTAGCATTCTACTTGAATTCCAATCACGATCTCCTTCCAGTTCATCCTCTAGGTTTCCTGGCTCCCTAGACACAATCTCTCTTTCTCTGATAGTTTAAGGTCAAATATTAAGGGAATACATTGGTGCAAGAGCCAGCTGTTCCTCCCCTGCCTGATCGTCTCATTCAGCCCCCAAAGAGTGAGATTCTGCATTACCCAGAACTTTCCCCACTTATGATACTAAACTCTGTTGCCATCCCAGAGCATAGAAACTCTCTGAAGTCTTTAAAGCTCTGTGTGATAAGCTTGCCAAACTAGGGAAGGGAGGAAAGAGGGGCTGAGAGAATCCATGAGGAAGCACCCAAAGTAGATCACAATGGTCAACAACAGAACCGGGACTTGGGCACAACTGAAAGCCTGCAAGGAAACAGGCACACAGCTGCAGCTGGGAATGGCCTTCCCAGACACATCGGCGAGGAAGCCCTCACGTTGTGAAGTTCGCAACCATAGCCACACCTCAGCTTGAAGACTTCGTGAGAAGAGTTATCAAAGTAGGTTCCCAGGCAGCATCAGAATCCTCTGGGAATATGTTATAAATACAAATTCTTGGGTTCCACTCAAGGCTGATTAAACCAGGACTCAAGTGGGGACAACACTCAAAAGTCTGCAACTTAATGAATTCCCCAGGGGATTCTGATGTACACTCTCGTGCGAGAACCAGAGTTATCTTACAACATACATCCCTAACTCTTCTACTGTATAACCAAGGAAACAAAATAGAGGCCCAGAGAGGCTGAGTCATTTACTTCAGACCACACAGCTCATTAGTGCCAGGGCTAGGTCAAGAATCCAGGTCTCCCATGTCCTGTTCTGGGCACATTCCACTATGTGGCTTAAGCAACGGCCAACAAAGATCTGGGTGTCGAGGATCACCAGAAGGGTCTACAAGCAAGAGCCTTAAATGCAGCAATCTGGTTGAAAGGGAAAGTGTTCAGGGAACTAGTCATGCCACTTCCTTGCCTTGGTGAGTACACTGATGTCACTCACATTGTAGGTACAGTTGAGGAGGCCTGGGGCAGAGGGCTGCAGATGTGAGCTCCTAAAAAAGCTCTGTGGCTGACCCTCAAGTCTCCGGCCAGTCAACTCACCACCAAAACCCATCAATTTGTCTTTATTATTGTTAAAAGAAAAAGCTTTAGACAAATTAAACTTAGCAGAGTTTAACTGAGGGAGAGAAAAAAAAGATTTGCAAATGGGTCAGCACTCACCCAGAACAGATTCAGAGAGACTCTGGACCTGTTCACAGACCTGTCACATGGTCAGATGGCATTTATGGACAGAAAAAGGAAAGCAAGTACAGAAACTGTTGGATTGGTTACAGCTGGCATTTGCCTTATGGGAGCACGGTTTGAACAGTTGGCCATCTGTGATTGGTTGAAGTGTGGCCGCTGTGATAGGCCCAGATTCAGCTATTGTTACTGAAGCTTACTCCTAAGTTAGGTTTTGAGTTGTTAACATATTAGATTGCAGTTCAGACTTAAGAATTCAAATATGCAAGTGCAGAGGCTTTCTTAGGTCAAATTCAGCTTGATGTAACAGTACTATCAGAATTCTCCTTAAATGTGTGTGGGCCCCGCAGTTTATAAAATGCCCTCACTCTGAAGCCATGTGAATCCATCCTTTTGGATGGCCAGGTCCATGAAACTGCCTGTGCAGATGAGGCATCTCCTGGGCTTGGATCTACGCCGGCTGCAGTTTGTCTCCTTCCAGCTCCAGAGGAAACTCCTGGGTGAATCAAATCTCTAGTCAAGTCAGCTCACCGCCTCCAGCAGGCTCTCACAAAGCTTGCTCTCTCTCTCATTTCACCTCTCCTGGAGGGGCGAGGCAGTTGCCACCTGCCCTATGCTGCTGGACACTGCAGAGACAGGATCACCAAGCACAAAAGCAAGGCAGGCTTGGCCCAAGCACGATGAATTGTGGCCGCCACTGGACCTCTGTGTCTCGGTCAGTCAAGCCTCACCACCGAGATCTAGCCTGGGTGACAGATGCGTGTATCTCCTTGCATGTCTGAGTGAATTCTCGGTTATTCAAGAGAAGGTCCGTCGGGCTCTTGCCTCTTTGTTTCCTCTCCTCTGTGGAGGCATTTCATCGCTTGGCAGCTGCCTCTCCATAGGAGGAAGTTAACGTGGCTGTTTTCTGTGAGCAACTCTGCTTTGAAGTTAGAGCAAACCCAAAGCAAATGAAGTATTAGCTTTACAGACTGTCCTGAGGTCTCCCTTTCATGGGCATTTTCTGTTTTCCAGACTTTCCAAGGGCTTCAACTGTTGTGTTAACTCAGTTTAATTCAAAGGTGCTCTTGGCTGTCTTTCCAAGCTTATTCCCTTTATTGTCACTCTGGCTTTCATTTAATTCCTCAAACAAACCAAGTTGTTTATGCTTGAGGCCTGTATGCATTCTGTTCCCTGGAAGACAGGGATTTTGAATGATTTTCCTAGATTTTGAATGATTAGCTCTGGTTCATTTGTCCATTTTCAGCCTAAAAGTCCTACGGACCATCCTATTGTCTCCTTTGCCCTCTGGTGTTTCATCCCACTAATTCCGTTCCTGGTATGTATTGGTTTGCATGTGTTTATGTTTACTTATTTGTAATTATTTATCTGTTTCTTTACCAGTGTTCCCATGAGGCAGTAGGCTCCCCGAGAGCATGGCACTTGTCATATTCACACTCTACCCTCAGCATCTTCAATGCAAGCCCTCAATAGATACCCGCAGATTGAGCAAAAGCATCAAGATTGCAACCCCTCTTATTTTCTGAGGAAACGAACAAATATATTAAACAAAAATTGGCTCAACACCCTGGGGTGTCCCTGAAATGCACAGGCGACAGTTAAATGACTCTTGAACATCCTCATCTCCCTTCCAGGGCAGCCCTGAGAGCATCCTCTTCCCCCAGAAGGAGGCCCAGTTTTCTTCTGTGCTGCTGGATTCTCTGAGGCAGAAGGACATTATCCCACTTGGGATGTTCACTGAAATGAGACATTTCAGCTGAAAATCCACAGGCTATGAGAGAAGTGGAAAGGGGGAGGAAAAGAACAGTGTCAGAGCATTGGACAGGAAAGGGACGCTCTGAGCAAAACCTGGAGTAGTTGGCTTCCTTCTGGGACACTGTTGCCTGTGGGATGAGACCTTGTTGGCAGGTGTGACTCCCCTTCTGTCCGAGTCAGCCTCTCAACTCTGCCCCTTGCCTCCTCCAGACTCACAAAGCCCTGTTCCTGGTGGCCCTCACCATCCTCTCAGTGTGGCCACTAGTCATGGGCTGTCACTGGAATCAGCCTGGTCCTGGGCCTCTCTGCCAAGGCCATTTTCCCTTTAAGCCTTACCTCTTCTCAGGGAGGAAAAGACAGTATTCCTTCGGACCTCAGGCTCAGGCGACCACCAGCCTCTTCCACAAAACCCGTTAGCACCCCAGCCTGAAGAAGGCCAGCTGCCCCTGTGGAGAGCTCTGACTGTGTGCAGGAAGGGGAAGGCCATCAGAACAGTCATGGAGAGAAAAGATTTCTAGAGTCAAACGACTAACCAGTAATATCAGGTATGACTGAACTCATCATTTCACCTCTCAGTTGCATTAATCTCATTTATAAGGTATATTCCATTACAAAGTAGCATGTATCATATGTATATATGCTTATATAAATGCACATACATATATGTGTATAGGTACATGATGTGTATACACATCATGCACATATGTGTAGGAAAACTGATAAGCATCAAATATGAAATATTAACAATATTAGCTTGGTACCATGATGAGGGTATACTGATATTTTATATTCTTTATACTCGCATGAACCTTCCAAATGTTATATTATACAAACTATTAAAAAGGTAAACTGGGACACAATTACATTTTAGTGTTTATTTGAGCAAATAGCGATTCATGAATCAGGCAGCCCCAAACCAGAAGTGCTTCAGGGGTTCTACTGGAGAAACATAAGGGATAAGCTTTTACAGAGTGAATGTGGAAGTCATGCAAAGAAAACATTTGATTAGTTACAGGTATAAAGTTGTCATATTTGATCTATCTATAGTTGCATAATTACAAGTTAGTTGGCTGCTTCTTATTGGTTGAGCTTAAATTGTTTCGCTCTAATACAAGCATTCACAAGAAATAGCCCAAATTAAGTCTCCTTCCCATTTCCAATGTAAGCAAAGTTAAGGTTATTTTCAAGACCTAACTGGCTTTGTCTGCTCAGGGAGTTTTTGTGGCCTCCATTTTAATTTGCTTTAACAAGACATAACTTACATAATTAGAAGAAGAGTTTAGTAAGAAAATAATTTCCAGACCTCTGACTTCAGAGGGTTGACGTGAGCCCTGGTGGGATGGTACTCTGAAGGGTTCTGAAAAATCAGAGGCATCACTTGACTGAACATTTGGGATGCTGGAGACGGGCAGGTCAGGCAGCTCCTACAGGTTGGCAAGTGGCAGAGTGTCCCAAAGTTTCTCTCTAAATTAAGGAAGAGACACTGGCAGTGGCTGAGATTGATAACACCCAATTTCAGGCTTTAGAGCAAGAGGGTTGGAAATCAATTTGTGTGTGGATTACGAATCACTGATACAGAGCATGTGGCTTTCCAAATATTACTTAGTAAACCACCCAACATTTTCCAAATATAGTAATGATTAAGAGTCTGGCTATTGGCAAAAGTTCCATTCTGGAGCTCCAAGGCAAAAGTTATACATTAGAAGGCTTCTTTCTTCCACCCTGAGGCTCTTGACGAAATCCTTTACTACCCACCCACGGGTAGAAAGGAGACCCTCCTTGTACAGGTTACAGATCAAATATGAAATCTGAATCTTTCCGTGTGACATGGGATTAGACACAGTTTTTGCCAATAGTTGCAAAAACAGCATACGTGTGGCATTGTGTTAAGTATCACTATTGTATAATGTGCTGGTGCTACTATGAGATCAGAGTCCATTAGCAGGTGTGTGTGTGTCTGTGTCTGTGTCTTTGTGTGTGTGTTTCTGTGGGTATGTGTGTGTGGTCAGATTGATCCCTTTTTGGAAGAGGATGGGTTGGGGGAAGACTGGAGGCAGGAGGGGCCACAAAAGCTGTCCTTTTTCTGTTTCCTTCCCTGTGTCTTCTCCTCTTGTATTTGTTACTTTATGTGGTTAAAATATAGTTTAAATGCCTATTTTTATTTTTTCCTATAGAATGTTGATTCATTATCTTAAAGTGATGAATAAAGATCTATAATTGTATTGGTTTTTGTTTTAAAAAACAGTAAAATATACTAAAATCAGTGGTCTTCCAAAGGCAGTTTCCCTCCATTGACCTATAGGAAGCTAGTGTCAAAAGACAGACAGATTCCTCCTTCACTTAATTAGGATTGCTTCATTGGAACCCCCGACTTTATCTACTGTTTCCACACTGGTGTAATATTAACTCTGTGAATATGTTTTCACAAATTCCCAGCTGGACCACAAAAGACAGGCAAGCCTTTGCATGGTCCTTTAACTTTGCTCATTTAGAATAACCCAATTATTGTTCTGAAGTTCTTCAGCAATGAAGAAATCTCTACCTTGGCAGAGACAGCAGAAGGGTTGAGAATAACGGGTACTAGCTCAGGAGTCGGACAGACCCAGATACAAATCCCAGCCACACTTAACTATTTGGGAGATCTCTGACTTGCCTTACTTTCCCCATCTGTAAACAGGGATATTAAAAACAGTCTCAGTGTGTTATTGGGAGAATTAAATAAGGGATGTTTGTAGAGGATTTAGCTCAATGTCATGCATATAATAAATAATTTATTTCTAATCACTACTATTATGAATTAATAAATTCCAGTGTCTTCTCTGCTTATCTTTCTTTCTTTTTTTTTTTTTTTTTTTTTGAGACAAGGTCTCACTCTCTCCCCTGGGCTGAAGTGCAGTGGTGTGATCTCGGCTCACTGCAACTTCAGCCTCCCAGGTTTAAGAGATTCCCATGTCTCAGCCTCCCGAGTAGCTGGGATTACAGGTGTGAGCCACCGCACCCGACCTTATCTTTCTTTTCTCTACAGTAATGTGAGTGTTGAAGACTACAGCCATATACACAGCACAGAAGCCTCTCCTGTTGCCTCATCATGGCAATCCTAAGCTTCATTCAGATGTGCTTAGGAATGGTTTTGATCAGATGCCTTGAAAAGGTATGCATGATAATGAGGCAAGACAGCCAGCAGAAGCTGGGATGTACACTCCAGCTCCAAAGGAAGGGCCAGTCGTGTCTACCAAGAAGAGAGGTCAAATCCTAGGACAGCAGGAAAGGCAGAAAGGAGCAAACAATTAAGCAATGCTAAAAATCCTTTTGGAGACTATGCTGATAGGATCTAGAATTAAGGCCAGTGTGAACTGGAACTCAGGAACACGATGCTCTGGCTGAGGCAGAAGCTGTCCACTAGAGAGATGTCAGAGGTCTGCTGACGGCTCATGACCGTGCCTAAGAAATGTTAATATTGCATCTTATTAGACTTATTAGACTGCATGTGTTATTATGGACAAGACTATAAATTATTCCATATAGATATAAGATTATAGGGTACTTAGGATTTTAAAACTGGCCATCCTTATTGTCAAATCAGAGAAACTTGTTCTTTTGTAGAGATGGCAAAAAGGTATAATCTCATGTTCTACCTCTGACCAGCTGGTGGTAGCTAGACTTGGAACTGCCTTGAGAAATATTCTAGGGTTGCATCCAGGCCAAGCAGAATAGGGTGCCAGCATAGATTAGTGATGTCTACCCAGCACCAGGGCTGCATCCAAGCTGAGTAGAATAAGGTGCAGCATAGATTAGTGATGTCTGTTCAGCACCAGGAGCCAGAAGAGGCAATACATATACCACATATTCACCATCTCCCTTCTCATTCAAAATCCAATTGTAAACCAAAGACAAGTGCTAAAAAAAAAAGTGTAGGTGAATATTTATCTGACACTAGAATGGAAAAGGACTTGTAAGCATAAGAGGAATGGAGGAAATCAGAAAGAAAACATCTAAATGAAAATCTTAAATAAGAAGATATCAAAAAATATTAAAGATGAAAACAAAGTATTTTTTCACAAATATGACAAAGATGTTATATACTTAATCTCTTAAGTGCCTTTATGAAAAATTAAGAAATTGCTAATAATCCTATTAAAAGTGATCAAAGAACATGGAGAGATGGTTCTTAAAGAAGAATTATCAGTGGTTCAAAATCTTACAACTGTGGATATTCATATTCACAGAAATAATTAGGGCACTCCTGAGATAGCATTATTTTGTACAACAAATTAGAGAAGATTTAAAAAATACATTGTCCAATGCTGGCAAAAGTAGAGTACGTGGATACTTTTTTTTTTTTTTTTTTGAGGCGGAGTCTCGCTCTGTCGCCTGGACTGGAGTGCAGTGGCCGGATCTCAGCTCACTGCAAGCTCCGCCTCCCAGGTTTACACCATTCTCCTGCCTCAGCCTCCCAAGTAGCTGGGACTACAGGTGCCCACCACCTCTCCCGGCTAGTTTTTGTATTTTTAGTAGAGACGGGGTTTCACCGTGTTAGCCAGGATGGTCTCGATCTCCTGACCTCGTGATCCGCCCGTCTCGGCCTCCCAAAGTGCTGGGATTACAGGCTTGAACCACCGCACCTGGCACTTTTTATATGTTGTCTTGGAAATATAAATTAGTGTTACTTTTTGGGGGAATTCTTAGAAATATTTTCAGTAATTCATTCATACGACTCTAAGATATTTTAAAATGTGGGTCAAATTGGTGGTACAAGAATAATAATCACACAGAGTTTTATAATAACAAAATTTGTGGAAAAAAATCTAAAAGTTCAACACCAGGGGAATGTGTAAATAAATTTTGATTTTATTCAACAATAGAGTTTTAAGTGATCTTTAAAAATGTTTTGAAATAGTCTTTTATAACTTGGGAAAATGTTCACAATATAAACTGTGCAGAATGAATTTACACATCCCAATTGTGGATTTTATTATATATTACATTTGTATCCAATATAACGCTAAATTATATTATTTCATATCATATAAAATATTATTTAAAATAACATATTCACAAATAGTGGCTATTTTTGGCTGTGTGAGTATGAGTGATTTTCATTTTCCTCATTATATTATTCTGTATTTTCCCAGTAAAAAAATATATTGTTATTATATTTGGTTATTATAATAACCAAGTTACATAATAATACATGGCTACTATTTTTTTTAATTTAAAGAAATTTAAATCCAAATTAAAACTGTTACATGAAACTTTCTTCAAGAAAACCAGTTGTAGGAAAAAGTCCTAAAGCATGCTGGTCCAGAACACAGAATCTTTAGTGACACAAACCTTTTTTACCTTTAACAGTGTGAGCCTGAGCAAGTCAGTTGATCTATGCCTCAGTTTTCCCATCTGTGAAATTGGGATAATTACAGCCTCTAATCATAAGATAGCAAAGAATCTTAAGTAAGAGACATTGTTAAATTGCTAGTATCTTGCCTGGAATAAGTGGTCTTCAAATACTGATAACTAGCTAGTCTGAAGGGAGCTGGAAACCAGCTTTGAACGCATTGGTCTTGGCCAGTAAAAGTGGCTGCAGCCCCGTGGGACCTTATACTCCAAAGAAACATGGCCATGCTTTGTGCAAATCCAGGTGGCTTTGCAGTTGGCTGAAGCATCCTTGTGATCTGGAGTTTCCTGAGAAGGATCATAAGTGTCTTTTTGTAAACTATCATTCCATGTGGCCATGGAGACTGATCAGCGAGACACGGGGGCTGCCAGCTCTGATAACAGAGATCAGTACTTAACATGCATGCGTCGTCTCCAATTCACACAGACACAGCCAAGCAAGTACCATGTGCATTTTACAGATGAAGACCATAAGGCTCAGAGAACTTCAGAAACACTCAAGGTCACAGAGTTGTTCAATGCAAGAATTCACACCCACACCCATCTGATGTCAAAGCCTACACTTCCCCACTACACACACACACACACACACACACACACACACACACACAGAGTAAGCTCTTAGCCTCAGGATGTCTCTGGAAAAGTGCTGAGCACACAAGGAGGGATGCAGCCCCCAAGCAGTGGCCAAACCATCAGTGCGTGAAGAGACAACAGTACCTCCTTTCCTCCATTCTAAAACCAGGAATGTGTTCCTTGCCTCTCCTGTTCCCAGCTAGAGACCAAACCCCACTCTGCCTCTCAAGAGACGTGGTCATACCCTGTCACTTCTGGTTCTTTGGAACAAAAGCTGTCCAGGTCAGAGGTGAGGACACAGCTCTGGAAAACCTGCCTTCAGGAATAATAGCCCCAGAAGGAAAAAACATGAAGTGCCTGAGGAAGAGCAGTAACATTAGTAGAAACCATTGCTGTCCAAAAGAATTTGTAGCTTCTCTTGATGTTAACCAGTTGGAGACATTCCAGGTTTTTAAGTAACAATTGTGAATTTAAAAAATTATAACAAGGAAGACAGCTAACATGTTTTCCACATTTAATTTACTGTGCTAAACATAATGTAGCTTCTAAAATTGCTTACAAAGACCCAGTCCCCTGAGAATGACTTTTACTACCCTGATTTACCCAAATGATTCATGAATAAAGTATGAGTACTTATGTTCCAGGTTAGCAAAGAAGTGAGAAGCTGCAGCAAAGGATGAAAACCCCAAGGGCCTGAGAGGAAGGGGCTATAGCCAAAACGGCAGGTTGGGGAGCAGGTTGAGTGTTCCATTGGAAGAAACATCAACTGGGGTGTCTGCTCAGGTCTTGGGAAATGTGCCAGAGCCTGGATGAAGGAGGATCTTATGGGCCACCCTGACAGAGTCTGTAACTCTTTGGCACTCAAATTTCTAGACCAGCACTTCTGATTCCCACCTGGGCATACCTTGCTGCAACAGAGCTTGCATGTACCTTAATGATTCTTGCTAGAATTTCAGGTGTCTGGTAAGGTCTTTCTTTTTTTTCTGAGACAGAGTCTCGCTCTGTCACCCAGGCTGGGGTGCAGTAGTGTGATCTCGGCTCACTGCAAGTTCCGCCTCTCGGGTTCACTTCATTCTCTTGCCTCAGCCTCCCGAGTAGCTGGGACTACAGGATCCCTCCACAATGCCCGGCTAATTTTTTTTTGTATTTTTAGTACAGATGGGGTTTCACTGTGTTAGCCAGGGTGGCCTCAAACTCCTGACCTCGTGATCCACCTGCCTCGGCCTCCCAAAGTGCTGGGATTACAGGCGTGAGCCACCGCGCCCAGCCTTTTGATATTTAACTAACCTGAGGCCTAATAAAATGCTCTTTTTAACACTAATACATTTGAGATAACAATAACTGACACTGGGCATTTACCTTAATATGTTTTACATGTTTCAGCTGTTAAATTCTCCCAACCCTTACTGATGAAGAAAACCCAGCGCAAAGAGGTTAAGTTCTTCTTTTTTGAAGGAATAAAGAAATGGCTCTCAAAAGTTAAAATGCAGATACTGTGCCCCACCCTAGGGTTTTCAATTCAATAAAGTTAGGGTGGGTCCTGTAGATTTGCATTTCTTATAAGTTCCATAGTGATACTGATGCTGCTGGTCCAGGGACCACACTTTGACCGATGGTCTAGACCAGGGATCAGCAAGTTTTTGTTATTATTAAAGGGCCAGATAGTAAATGTTTTTGCTATCTTGTATGATTTGCAGGATGAAAGGTAAAATCGAGGATATTATATGAGGACTTATATAACCATCTAAAATGTAATCACTTAAAAACGTAAAATCCATTCCAGCTATCAGGCCATAAATAACAGGTGGCACTCTGAATTTGGTTTATGGGCTGTAGTTAACTGACCCCTCATCTAGACTCTAGACCAATTTCTGGTCTTGATCCCAACTGCCCCCTGACGCCACAACTGTTTTCTTGTTTTTCCTGAGGTCCCACCTACCTAATGGCCTAATCAGGGAAGTACACCTTAGCTTCAAGCTGCTGGAAAGGTCCAGCACGGACCATGAAATGCTCGGGACAGTGGTAGAACTTCCACTAAGGAAAGGAAACCTCTTCTATCGCTGGCTCCAAACCTCTGGTGCCCAGGAGCATCCTGGTCACTATGAAACTGAAATGTGCCATGTTGATTGATGATGTCGGAAGCTGATCATGTGTTTGATTTTTTCCAGGGCCAGATAACATTAAAAGTGTTAAACACTAAACAACATTTAGTGTTGTTTTCTTTGAGAATAAAGGATTCTTAGAGCTTTTAAAATGGTAATGATGATAATAAAGGCATCCAAACTACTGTAGTTTCTAGTTTCTTTTTTGCTGTTTATTTTTGTTTGTTTTTTTGACACAGAGTCTCACTCTTGTCACCCAGGCTGGGGTGCAGCAGTGCGATCTCAGCTCACTGCAGCCTCCGCCTCCCGGGTTCAAGCGATTCTCTTGCCTCAGCCTCCCAAGTAGCTGGGAACACATGCGTGCACCACCATGCCTGGCTAATTTTTGTATTTTTAGTAGAAACAGGGTGTCACCATGTTGGCTAGGCTGGTCTCGAACTCCTGACCTCAGTTGATCCACCCACCTCAGCCTCCCAAAATGCTGGGATTACAGGCATGAGCCACCACGCCCAGCCTGTAGTTTGTTTTTAAAACATACAATTGTTGGCATATTTTCCATAACCCAAAAGTGGAAGTTCTGATACTAAGGTTATTTTATATTTATCAGGAGTGGTCCATCAGAGGGTTTTGCACTCTGCAGAATTTTTGTGTTCATGGGCTTCCAATTCTGAAGGCATTCCCTTTCATTCTTGGTATTTACAAACAGGAAAAGAAAGCACAAGCCTCACGCAGAAAGTAACCTCAACATTTCCCCAGGATGTTTACGGAATGGGTAGTGTGGCGAAGACATTCCAATAATGATGCCTGACCACTGTCGGGTTTTTCAATAACAAGTCTGTGTTGTCCTTTCACTCACACACATTATGAAACTCATCAGGAATTCCCTGTCTTATTCCAGTTATAGGGAACATGATTCAGAACTGGTCTCCGTACTGTAATCTGCTGGGGAACAGCAGGGTAAGCCTTCCTGCTTTTCCAAAGATTCCTAGAGCGTTCTGCAAAATGGATAAATCTGGCCTTCAATGGCTTCCAGCAAGTTCTAAACACACTGTCAGCATCTTCCCCATGAGTTCAGTCTGCATAAAGGTTTTCATGTCTTTTCACTGTAAAAGCATCCTACATCATGGTCCCTGGAATGGAAATAAAAAGTAGATGCCAGAACCAGCTGCCAACATGTGCTCTTCTGCTTACTGAGAAAAACTGAGATCAAGGGAATAACAAAAAAGAAGGTGAAGGTATCAAACATCCCGTGCAAGTACCTGCATTCTGTTCGCTCTGGTAAGAATCCAGTGGCCCTTGTTCTTGGTACTCTGCCATCTTTTACAAAAGGGCACCGATGTTGGGAAGCAGGGTGCTGTGGTCGACAAGCCCTTGTAAGATTGGAAGAACTCCCTCTTCCAGGATCATCTCGAAAGGTGGTGACTCTATCAAATGTTAGCCATTTCTTTCCCTAATTAAGGTTCCTAGTCCCTTATCTGAAATGCTTGTGAGGCCAGATGTGTTTTGGAATTTGGAATTTTTTGCAATTATAAAAGAAATTTGGAAAGTCAAATAGTGGTTGCCAGGGGCTGGGGAAAGGGGGAAATGGGGAGCTGTTTGATAGGTACAGAGTTTCATGTTAACAAGTAAAAAGAATTCTGGAGATTGGTTGCACAACAATGTGAATATACAATCAGTATTGAACTGCGCTCTTAAAAGTGGTCAAGATAGTAAATTTTGTGTTATATGTATTTTACCACAATTTTTTTAAAAAGTCATTTAATTCATATATTCAATGCTTCCAAATACCTGAGTATTTTCAGGGTAGTACCCTGAAATCAAACACGTGGATATTTCTGCAGCAAAATGTGCAACTAGTCTCACTAGCTGAGATTTACAAAATATCATAAATTAATTGCCTCATATTAATTCAAGTCAGTTTTGCCACCATGGGAGTGTGCTGAACATTCACTGAAAGACTTTTGGTTTTCAGCGGGCTCTAGAATTTGGAATTGCAGTTTTCAGGAACTGTGGGCCTGCAGCTGTCACTCACCCACCCTACCTTTGTGCAACATTTTCATTATCCACAGTTTACAGAGGAGAAAATAGAAACAAGAAGTAATAGCAGTAGGAAAGTAGTCACTTGCCCAAGGACAGCCAGCTAGTCCGAATCCAAACTTCCTGGTACCACTGTTAAACCCTCACCTTAACCTCAGGCTACCGTGGGCACAGACAGGCTCACCCAACTACAGAATCTTAAAGAGGTCTCTTGAAGTTTTAAGAAAGATGCCAGAGGATTCATCCCAATATGGGCGCTAGTGGAAAGTGTGTGGGATGGGGCTACCTGGGGGCTTTAATAATGGCCTCCCCATCTTAGAAGGCCATAACGCTGCCCTCTCACCAGTCCCTGATAAGTGCCATTCTCTGAACCAGGAGCAGGAGTGGATGAACTACTGCTCTGTGGCTGTTGGCACTACCCTTTGACTTTTTTTTTGTTGTTTTTTTTTTTTGGTTACTCAGGCATAAAGTACAGAATCTCGCCAATCAGGTGAACTTTTCCAATGCTAATAGTTGCTTTAGGCTGGAACTGTTCTCAAGAGACGAAGGTATGTAAATTAAGTGTCTTTGATGCCTCCTGTATATTCCAGCGGAAATGAGACCAAAAGAGTTCTGAAGCCCCATGAAGAGCTAATTAGAAAAGGCTTTCAGCTTTCACCTCTCATGTCACAGGTCACCTGCCCTGTCTTTTTGGTTAGGAATGGTCCCCAGTTGCAGATATTGTATCAGAATTGATCTTCCCACCAGACCTGCATTTGTAATGCCTGTCTTCTGCACATCAACATCAGTGCCATGGGAAACCCACTATGTTGGTCAGTTTCCACATCATGGCACTGCCCTGGCTCAGGAAGGACGGAGCCAGTCCTCAAGCCCTCAGCACTGCTGATCCTATTGGGAAGGAGCTGAAGAGCCAAGGCCAGTGTTCTGGAGGAGCTGGCACAAAGGCTGGTTCCCCATGCAATGTCTTTGAGAGGATGGAGTGGGGAGAAGACGTTTCATGAGCCTTCTGCCCTTTCTGGTGTCAATTTAGCAGCAGTAATTCTCTAAGAAATGTGGCCAGGGTGCTGGTCAGCTGCTGGTGGGGCTGACCTTGGCTCTATTCTTAGCACAACTTCTCCAGCAAGGGAAAGCCTTTTGTTCGGAGGTGTTTGGACTCCCTTGCTAGTTGGGTTAAACAAAGAGCTCCTCTGTTGACTGAGAGAATACCTCAGGCTTTCAACATGTTGCCTTTAAAGAGAACAGATAGAACTTCTGTAAATCCCTCAGTCATCACAGTTGAGCAAGCCATCTTTACCTCCTGGAGCTGACAATGTGTGGCGTGATGAATATTTAAACACACACGTACACCCCACACATCAACACACTCTTTCACAGACACATAAACACACACACATATAAGCAAACACACACACCTTCTCCATACACACACACACACACACACACACACACACACAAACTACACACACACCCCCACTGGGCCGAGTTTAGCTGAAACGCTAGGTCCTGAGCTTAGAATAACAGCCCTGTTGTATTTGACACTATCAAATGCATGTGGAGTCTTTTTAACCAAATACCACATTTCAGAAGAAATTGTGTATATGTGCATGTGCATGCATGTGTGCGTACATGTGTGGTCTTACACATCTGATGCCAGGATGAGGAGCCATGCCCTAGATAAGTAGGCACTCAAATCTGTCATATTCTCACCTCTCTCCCCGACAGATATTAGGGATCTTGCGTCCAGACTCAGTTTCTAGGACCGCCACTTCCTCCCTTCAGTGTTCTGACGCGTGCTGATGAGCTAGACACATCCACTCACCCATAACCCTGAAGTTCTGCCGCCTCTTTTGGTCCTGGCTGTCCCTTCTGGGTCAGAGGCAGAGTGCCGGGAGCAGTGGGCCTGTGCTCCTAAGTTTACGGCTGTTAGGGATGGGGCAAGGGTGGAAAGAAGGCAGAAGGCCTGGTAGAAGGCAGAAGGCCTGAGAGACAGATGTCAGGGTTACCAGAAAGATGGGTCAAGATTTTCCCTTTTAGACGTGAGATGCCAGTGTGTACAAGCCCACTTGATGGGCTTTAAACCACATTAGTGTGAATAAAGAATGCCGAGATTGCTTTGTTTCTAGATATTGCAGAATCGAACCAGAAAGACTCATAACTTACGAAAGTTAAGAGAATTCCAACCCCTTCATGTAACTGATGAGGAAAAATAAGGGTGGGATTTATGTCATTTGCCCAAGTCAGGGAATGACAGAGGTGGTACCAGAACATAATTCTCCCAGTTTCCAGTTCATTTATCTCTCAACTCTAACGTGAAGTAGAGAGAAATATGTAAAACTCATTTGACTGTATATAAGCAAGACTAAAAAGAATAATAAATAACCATTGCTTTTCATCTGTGGCAAATAATACAGCAATCTCAGGTATATCATTAATGTGTGTCAGATTCACCTCAATTTTTTGCAAGTAAAGCAACCCTAATCCCGGGCACAGCTACATAACTTGTAGAACACAGTGCAAAATAAAAATGTAGGGCTCTGGCCTGGGGCAGGGAGGTCAGTCCTCCCCCTCGCCGAGGGGCCCACCGTTCCAGCCCACCACAGATGGGCAGCTCCCAAGGGATTGAAAGCTCTGCACAGGGATGTGTGTGGTACCTGGATGATGGGGCTGTGGGGGTGAGAGGTCCCCTGAGTCATCTGCCAAATGCCATCTTGGGATGGGGAGGATGACTGCCATGTCCTACTCCAAGACACTGTGGGGCACACACCCAATCCTGACCCTCCCCATGTTTGCACCCAGGCTCCTACCAGGGGCATAGAGGGATAATGAAGCATAGGCCTCCCTGCTTCCATGTGACCTGGTCACTGCCCAAGACAGGGGGTCCCAGTAGCAGTGGGACTGGAGCAGAAAGGGAGAGGCCAGCTGGGGCTAGGGAACCAAGGGGTCAGGGAGAAAGTGACAGAGAACCCAACTCCAGAAGGCAGGAGGTGGGCTGTGAGTGAAGCCATGTCCCAGGCTGCAGCCCATGCTCCACTGTGTCCTCAGACTTCACTTACAAAGCGGACATCCAAATATTAAAAACACTAAAAATTTCAAGACGCTACCTCAAAGCACTACACCCCAAGCATGGAACTCTTTCTAGTGTAAGGCCTTGTGTGGCCCCTCCAGCCACAGTCCCATGCAGCCAGCCCTGACAAAACCTCACTGATGTGTGTGTGTGTAGTTTCCTGCTGCACACACAGCGTAGCTAAGTGCTCCTAGGTTGGCAGAAGTAAAGGAGCTCTGTGCCGGCAGGATGGCCAGTGGATGCTACGTTCATCTGCTAGGGCTGCCATGACAGAGTGCCGCAGACTGGCGGCCTAAACCACCGAAACAGATTTTCCCACAGTTCTGAAGGCTGGAAGGCCTAGATGAGGTATCTGAAGGTTGGGTTTCTCCTGAGGCCTCTCTCCTTGGCTTGCAGATGAGGCTTTCTCTCTGTGTCCTCATGGGGTCTTTCCCCTGGACATGCTTGTGTCCAAATTTCTTCTTCTTATGAGGGAAAAGTCAAAGCCCACTATAATGACCTTATTTTAATTTAATTAAGCCTTTAAGACCCTATCTCCAAATACAGTCACATTCTGAGGTCCTGGGGGTTAAGACTTCAACATATGGATTTTGGGGAGGACCCCATTTAGCTCCTAACAGACACCAGTTCTCAAGTGCTGAATACCAGTAGAAGCAATCTTGGAAGATGGCTCCCTAAGAATCCAAATCCACTTTTTTTTGGAGACGGAGTCTCACTCTGTCGCCAGGCGGGAGTGCAGTGGCGCCATCTCGGCTCACAGCAACCTCTGCCTCCCAGGTTCAAGTGTTTCTCCTGCCTCAATCTCCCAAGTAGCTGGTATTACAGGCATGTGCCACCACACCCAGCTAATTTTTGTGTTTTTAGTAGAGACGGGGTGTTTCACCATATTGGCCAGGATGGTCTCAATCTCCTGACCTCATGATCTGCCCGCCTCAGCCTCCCAAAGTGCTGGGATTACACCAAAACCACTTTTGTGGCTTATTTTGAGAAAACATTTCTAACCCTCCTAATTACATCAATTCCTCCGCTAGATACTCTTATAGCATTTGTCACAATGTTCATGCATATGATTTTGTGATTTTTGTTTAAGTTATTTTTCCACTAGACTGTAAGTCTCTGAGGGCAGGGCCTAATCTGACAGGTTCAGAGCTGTGTCCTTTAGTACCTGACAAATTAAAATTTCTTGAAAAAAAGGAGGTCAATCAATGACACACAAAGCAATGTAATTAAAGGTCTTGAACTTTCTCATTTTTGGCTTACTGGCCCAAAAAGTGCCCTAGGGGATTCATTAATCTTCCTTTGAAGGGGAGGATTAGAACATATAGTACATTGATAATTTCCTCAAACATCTGATGTCAAATCTAACAAGTAAACTTCCTTCCCCATTAAAGGATATCACCACATTAAAAAAAAAAAATGTGGTGATGTATGAGACTTCCAGCTGCTGCACAGAAATGGGACACTGTGGGGGTGGGAATGTTTGTTTTCCCAAACACTGGCATTAATCAAGCTGTGGGACAAATTCATAGTTAATATTAGTTGCTGCCAAAGAACACATTTGCCTTGCCTCAGTGGCTCCCAGTGCTTTTGGAATGCTGAGACCCTTGCCCCAGGTAAGACTGATATCTACGCACACCCACAGTGCCACACTGCAAACACACATCATTTGCTCCATCCTGGCTAACACGGTGAAACCCCGTCTCTACTAAAAAAATACAAAAAAAAAAAAACTAGCCGGGCGAGGTGGCGGGCGCCTGTAGTCCCAGCTACCCGGGAGGCTGAGGCAGGAGAATGGCGTAAACCCAGGAGGCGGGGCTTGCAGTGAGCTGAGATCCGGCCACTGCACTCCAGCCTGGGCGACAGAGCGAGACTCCGTCTCAAAAAAAAAAAAAAAAATTAGTATGCATCAGATACTAGGCTTGATACTTAAAATACAAAGATGTGTCTACTGGTAGAAATAAGATCCAAGTTCAATAGGATAATCACTAATGAAGCTATAATTCACTCATTTATTTACTCATTCATTCATTCATTCAACATTTACCAGATGCTCACGACTATGGCCAGCTCTATCTTAGGCAACTGAAGGATACCCCAGAGAACAAAAGCGAGAAAGTATTTGCCTGGATGGAGCATATTTCCGGTTCATGGAAGACAGATAATAAACCAGTAAACAAATAAGCAGCTATGATGACAAGTGCTGTGAAAAAATAAAGTAGGATAAAGGGCTTGCAAAGTGATGGAGGGAAGCCATCTCAAACAGTGGGCAGGGAAGGCTTCTCTGGGTATTTTGAGCTGATTAGCATGAAAGGGTGAACCATAAAGAAATTTGGAAGAGGAATGTTCCAGGCAGAGAGAACAGCCAGGGCAAAGGCCCTGCAGTGAGCCCACTTCAGGGAACACTGAGGAGGCAGAAAAGGAAAGGGAGAGCAGTGGGAGATGAGGTTGATGACAACAAGGGGCCACATCAGAATGCAGATGGAGCTCAAGAAACGGTGGGGGCTAGCAGGCGTCAGAGGCAGTCTAGGGTTGGGGAAGGTGGCATTATTTGAAATGAGACTGGAAGAATGCCAGAAATCTACTTAGTGGACTGGATGAGAATCTGTCCTCCCACTGCCTACAGGAAACTAAAAACTATGCATGCTCTAGGCTCAGGGACCAGCACCCAGTTTGCTAAGATTGCTCTGGCCAACTGGCTGGGTCTCAGGGCCTCATCTTCGGTATCATCCTCCAAGGCTCCTGCCTCTTTGTATCTGCCTAGAGAACACACCTGCTCCTCTCTACCCAAGAGCTCTCTTAGGTCTCCATCTCTACATTCCTGCTTGCTTCAATATTTTGTTCACCCTTGTATCCCAAGTACCTGGTGTCTGGCACAGTGTGAGTGTGGGAGCTCATTGAGTAAATGAAGTAACTTTATTTCTTTTTCTATCTGCATCTACCCATCCATCTATTCATCCATCCAACCATCCATCCATCCATCCACCCACCCTTCTTTCCTTCTATCCACACATAAATATATACACAATCTGCTTTTCTCCAAAATAAAGATTTTAAGGAGTCCTTTTATTTTTAACTACACCCTCAGGCCACAAGTCACAACCCTTGCCACATCTTTGTCTCTGGCGCACATTCCTCTTTAGGATTGAGGTAAGTTGCAGCTACTGCTGGTTTGCACGCCATTCAGAGCACACACTAAATTCCTCCAGGAAAGGGTGGCTATCCTCAGGGTTTAAACTGGCTCCATCTAGGTAAAATAGAAGTATCTAATAAGCTGTAAAATGCATCACAGACAGTAAGTTCAATACTTTAGTTGCACATATTTATGTTCCTGCTGTGTCCAGGAACTCTGATAGATCATGGGAACACCCCCGGGCATAAGCAGACACGACTCCTGTCCCCACTGAGCTTCTTATCTAGGGAAAGACACAGGCAGATACTCATATGATAGAGCCTGTGGTAGGGAATGAAATAGGTAGTGTTCTAATGGAAGCCATGCGCGGGTCCTACAGAATAAGTAGAAGTCACTCAGAAAAGCATTTGCAGAGAACAAGTTTCAGGGAGAAGAAATCTAAGGGCAAGGGGTAGCGGTGATGAAAAGCAAAGCTTCTTTAAATAATAAAAATGAGGTCAGGATGGCACCAGGCTATATTTGGAGTAACAAGAGAATGCGCTCCCAAAAGGTACTAAAAGAGCTGGGTCTTTATCCTGAGGGTAACGGGTTCACTGACAGGCTTTAGTCATGGGAAAGATACGATCTGATTTGTGTTTTGGAAATATTTCTCTGACTTCTAATGGGAGACATCAAAGGCAGGTAGACTAGTTAGGAGGCTGCTGCAATCATCCAAGTGAGAGGCGACAGATGCTGGGGCACAGTTATGACACTGGGGAAAGGCAGACAACTTAGGAAACTATTTAGGGAGGCAGAAATGACAGGACTTGGTAATAATGTGAGTTGGTTGAGGACATGGATTAAAGAAGGCCAACCTCACCGGGGGTTTACTTGCCACACAGAGCTTTGAAGCTAGAAATTTGGTAATTTGTTTTGGGTTTTCTTTCATTTTTTAAAAAAATGAAAGGGTTTCACTGTCACCCAGGCTGGAGTGCAGCAGCAAGATTAGAGCTCACTGCAGCCTCAATCTCCTGGCTCAAGCAATCCTTCTGCCTCCGTCTTCTGGGTAGCTGGGACTACAGGTGTGCACCACCTTCTGGCCAATTAAAAAAAATTTCTTTTTTTTGGTAAAGATGATGTCTTGCTATGTAGCTCAGGCTGGTCTTGAACTCCTGGGGTCAGTCAATCCTCCCACATAGGCCTCCCATAGCACTGGCATTGCAAGTGTGAGCTGCTGCACCCGGCTCCTTGTTGGTTTTCTTTAGAGTGAATCTCACTTTTTTATCAGAATTTCTGATGACTCTATGGGTGAGGGGTAGAAAGCTCAGAGGCTCTCTCAGGCCTTTGCAGGATGAAGCCAGAAGTTGGGTCAGAACAGAACAAGCCTCCTCCTGCCTCCACCCAAGGCAGATGGCAGCACAGGAATGATGAAAGGCAAAGCTTGAAGCTACTTATTCATTGCCCTACAGAGTTGTGGGAAATGCCAGAGAGCCTAGGTAGTGAACACATCAAGTAACATTTCTTTAGCATTAGGACATTCTGTCCTACAAAAGAATCATCTGTCAGGTGAAACTGATCCTTTGCTCATATTGATCCAAAGGCCCCCTCTCACCCCAGAATGCCTCCCACAGTGCTCTTGGCTGTTCTGAGTTCAGTTCCGCACTGCAGTGCAGCCTCTGCCACTGTGACAGCATAGGCTCACCACAGAGCATCCTGGAGGAGATAACACAAGCAGATGTTGTGTTTCCAGGAGAGCCATTTCCTTATCGGGGCATGGAAACCCAGGCACCTGAAGTGATGAAGGAACATACAAAAAGAATATCCAATGCTGAGGAAATGCAAAGAAGAAGATTATCTGCATGAAGGCTGGTTAATGAAAAAAGGCTTAAAAAAAAAAAAAAACTGAGTATCTCAGAGCTACAGAGAAACTATGCTGAGGCCTCTGGCACTCTGAGTAACTAAAGTCTTGGTCTCGAATTTTATCAAGCAAACAAAACTAATAAGGTTATTATTTTATCTCCCTATACATTCATGCATTAAGCATTTCCCCAAATTTTCACCAACAGTCTTTTCATCCTTCTCATTAGTAAAAACTTGAAGTGCTTTATCAATCCTTCCACCAGTCCTTATAGCAGATAATAATAATATATATGCACATGCCACCCCTCCAAAAATAGAAGAAACAATAAAAAACAAATGTAGAGCAACAATTAAAATGCTCACTACCTCACAGCAAAGCAAAGCACAAGCTACTGTGGAACCACCTCTATTCACAAGGCAATCAAGTAATCAAGAAATTCAAGACAAGACTCAGGCAGGTTGTGTCAAGAAATGTTTGTGTTAGCCAAGGAAAACCATCTATTGAGTACATGTTAAATTCAATGTGGAGTATGGTGGTCACTTAGAATCTTCAACTCACTGGATTTCCATGAAATCAGAAAAAATTATAAACATCCCCCAAGTTTATAACTTTGTTCTGATTTATCAGATTGGTGCTCTCACAAGCTAATAAATTCCAAGGAGCTAGTGTTAATGGTATTATACCATTTACACTTATTTATATTTGAGCATGTAATTTTCAAAAGCAACTCACAATTTCCGAATGTCTTAGATAAGAAGTTCACTTGAGGCTTTGATTTCTTACAATAGACCAGATATTCTTAAACATGCTCCAGTATTAAGCCCCTAACAATAGTAAAACATGAAAGAAAGAAGAAATCCTCAAGGCCAAAAGTAGAAAAAAAAAAGTAAGCAAAACAACTCAGACAAAAAAGTAAAAGATGCAGCATGATGATCTTTACGTGTCAATGTGGTTAGGCTGCAGTCCCCGTTATTCAATCAAACACTAATCTGGGTGTTGCTAGGAAGGCATTTTGTAGATGTGATTAAAGCCTATAATCAGTTGGCTGTTAGCAAGGAAAATTACTCCTCATAATGTAGCAGGCCTGATTTAATCAGTCAAAAAGCAGAATTGGGTCTAGAGCAGAGCCGAGATTTTCCAGAAGAAGAAATGCTGTCTTTTTTGGGCACAGCAGTTTCAGCCTGTGCCTGAGAATTCTAGCCTGACCTTTTGGCTGGCCTGCCCATGAATTTGGGACTTGCCGAGTCAGCCCCCACTATTGCATGAGCCAATTTCTTGCAATGAATTTCTTAATATATATTTCCTACTGGTTGTTCTTATCTGATTGAACCCTGACTGGTAAATGGCACTGGTAGCTCATCTGGGATATCTGTTGCTCTCTATTTTTGCTCTGGGGAAAAAAGACATTAGAACTCATAGGGTGAAAAGTTAGTCTAGGGACTAAGTGAAAAAGGAAACCAGAAAACAAGCAAACAAAGTAAGTAAAGTAAGCAAACAAAGTGGGCCTTGACTCTAGGTCCAGGGGAGACAACTATTAATTAAGAATCTACAGCCACAAGCCTTAGATTTAGGGCCTATAGATTAGGGCCCAAATTCACAACAGGATATGTGTGACTTTAACATTAAATGTGTTGAGATACCACTTCATATTCACCAGACTAACTACATATAAAAGTGAGAATGCCAAGTACTAGATAGAATATGGGAAAATGGGAACTCTCGTTCACTGCTCTTGAACAATTTTGCATTATCTGTTAAAGTCATAGACATATTTATCTTATTGGTTACTAATTTCATTCCACTACCGGGTGGAATGAACCCAGTACTGGAATATCTATGAACCTGTGTACTAGGAAATATGGACAAGAAGGTTCTTTCCAACATAATGTATAATAGCCCAAGCCTGAAAGTAGTTTAGATCTACTCAAAGGAGATTTGATCGAGTGTGAAAGAATCATGAGATGGAAATTCTACAGAAGAGAAGATGAATGAATTATAGCTACATGTCCTAGCAACCCAATATTGAGTAGCAAAAAGTACAAAACTGTCATTAAGATTCCAAATCTCTTGTTGGTCTTACTATATATTATAAAGATAAAGCCCGGACTAGATCTCTACTTACTCATGTCCTATACCCAAGCTTTCAGTGCTTCAGACAAAGAGCTATATTCTATTTACAATTCTACCCAAAGAGCCTAGGAAAAACCTGGTGCAAAGAAGATACCTCATGGATATTTGTTGAATGAATGAATAAATTTTGAACACAAGCATGTATGCCAGGAGCCAGACCCTGTTTTTCTAGCCTAGAGTCCTAATGCATGAAATCCCAGACTCTGACCTTACCTGCCAGGACCCTTTTCTGCCATAGATGACCCAGTATCTGTTCTCATCTGATTGATCTGACCAGTGTTCATTCTTCTTCCCCAGATTTCTGGAACAAAAGTTCCCACAGAGACTTCCATCTAACACCACTCAAATCCCAATGTGATCATGTTCTCACCAAAAAGCCTTAGAGAAAGGAGCTTGTCTCCGCTGATAAAACGAGGTTTTGAAATTTCCCCTGGATTTAATTCAGGCAAGCTGTATTTTCCCGCTGTTTACCGTAGATTCTAGAAAGTCAATCTTAGAGGAAACAAGAATTTCAGCAGGGCTTACCAAACATAAGGCTTAGAAAAGCAAACAAAACTAGCATAACAACTTAAGAAAATGTAGCTAAAATTGAGCAAATCAAAAACAAAATAGCATCATATTAAAGGTCTGAAAAATAGAAATTAAGTCACATTGATAAGGGACACATTGTGACACTTGGGCACCTTTCTACGTGGGAAATAAAAATGAGTGAAAGGACAGATTTTAGGAAAAATGAATTGATGTATTTTCTCTCTTGAAGCACTGGAGTACTTTTAAATTACACCTTTCTTCAATATCTAGAGTGTTCCTCTTTGAACATTACAAAAGTAAGTGCTTTATATATGGTAAAGGTGACCTTTTCTTCGTATAATCACAGTAATTCAGTTTGGCAACATCAACTGACCTGCATGAAATGTACTTTAATGTTGGTTAATGATACCACTACTGTCAGTTAATTCTATCCTCTCTGCAGGGCAATATAGTATAAGAACACAGCAATGACCTGGTTTAGCAAGACCAAGAACATTTCATTACACCAAGATTTAAAAATTTTAAATGTCTGGTACCAAAACAGAGATATAGACCAATGGAACAGAACAGAGTCCTCAGAAATAATACCACACATCTACAGCCATCTAATCTTTGACAAACCTGAGAAAAACCAGAAATGGGGAAAGGATTCCCTATTTAATAAATGGTGCTGGAAAAATTGGCTAGCCATAAGTAGAAAGCTGAAACTGGATCCTTTTCTTACTCCTTATATGAAAATTAATTCAAGATGGATTAGAGACTTAAATGTTAGACCTAATACCATAAAAACCCTAGAAGAAAACCTAGGTAGTACCATTCAGGACATAGGCATGGGCAAGGACTTCATGTCTAAAACACCAAAAGCAACGGCAACAAAAGCCAAAATTGACAAATGGGATCTCATTAAACTAAAGAGCTTCTGCACAGCAAAAGAAACTACCATCAGAGTGAACAGGCAACCTACAGAATGGGAGAAAATTTTTGCAATCTACTCATCTGACAAAGGGCTAATATCCAGAACCTACAAAGAACTCAAACAAATTTACAAGAAAAAAACAAACAACCCCATCAAAAAGTGGGCAAAGGATATGAACAGACATTTCTCAAAAGAAGACATTCATACAGCCAACAGACACATGAAAAAATGCTCATCATCACTGGCCATCAGAGAAATGCAAATCAAAACCACAATGAGATACCATCTCACACCAGTTAGAATAGCAATCATTAAAAAGTCAGGAAACAACAGGTGCTGGAGAGGATGTGGAGAAATAGGAACACTTTTACACTGTTGGTGGGACTGTAAACTAGTTCAACCATTATGGAAAAGAGTATGGCGATTCCTCAAGGATCTAGAACTAGATGTACCATATGACCCAGTCATCCCACTACTGGGTATATACCCAAAGGATTATAAATCATGCTGCTATAAAGACACATGCACACGTATGTTTATTGCGGCACTATTCACAATAGCAAAGACTTGGAATCAACCCAAATGTCCATCAGTGACAGACTGGATTAAGAAAATGTGGCACATATACACCATGGAATACTATGCAGCCATAAAAAAGGATGAGTTTGCATCCTTTGTAGGGACATGGATGCAGCTGGAAACCATCATTCTTAGCAAACTATCACAAGAACAGAAAACCAAACACCGCATGTTCTCACTCATAGGTGGGAACTGAACAATGAGATCACTTGGACTCGGGAAGGGGAACATCACACACTGGGGCCTATCATCGGGAGGGGGGAGGGGAGAGGGATTGCATTGGGAGTTATACCTGATATGAATGACGAATTGATGGGTGCTGACGAGTTGATGGGTGCAGCACACCAACATGGCACAAGTATACATATGTAACAAACCTGCACGTTATGCACATGTACCCCAGAACTTAAAGTATAATAATAATAATAATAAAAAATTTAAACGTCATGTGTAGTTTAAGAATATTCACAAGCACATTAGCAATTCTTGAATCTCTAGCTACTATTTAAACAGTAGCTATGCATTACACGTATTGTCTGAAGAAGAGAAATGATCACACACAGTTGATACTTCCTCAATATTTGGAAAAGGCATGTTTCTTCTTTCTTTCCATGAGTGACATATATATTAGACACTAATACACTCTAGCTTCATCTTCTTGGCTATGAAATACTCTTTGTCAGTTCCTTTTTGATGACTTACTGAATTCCTACTTTGCATTGAACCCTCTGTTACACACTGACTGGGGAGGGAATACCTATTCTAATAGGGCTCGTGAGAATTATTGATGAAACAAGGTTTATATTCAAGGAAGACTTAAAAAGTAAACCGGAGACCGTATAAAGCTTCAGGTAGAATAGAACTGTGACTCGTGAGCTTGGCTATATTCTGACACCAATTACTCTGATGCTTTTGACAATTCTTTCCCTTCTCTGAGACACAACTATCTCTTTGGTGAAAGAAGGAAGGAAGCTACATAAGGCACCCTCAAAGGTTCTTCTAGTAGAGCTCTTCAATTCTGACATTCTGGGGTACTAAGCAGATGTAGGAGAGTGTCTTTTTTGTGAATTTCTCTACCAGATACTCTCTCATACTTGCTTAGTACCTCAAGATACAAAGGTGGAGAAATTACAGCTGGTGGAAATTCTATCTGGTGGAGAAATCCCATCTGGTGGAGAAATTAGCAAGGCAAAGATTGTATGGCATTAATCAGAGAAGGTTCTTTAGAAGTGGAAAGTCTTGAGACTGGCCTAGAAGCACAACATGAAATGGGATGACAAACGTTGTAATTGTGGAGTTGCCTATGCCCTAATAGGGGGCCTTGATATTTGTAAACCCCACTCTTTTCCAATCCATCCCTTCTGTTTTCATGACTAAATATTTGCTATTCTCAATTCATTTGTAATTAACTCTGCCTCAATAGGGGAGTTATGAGAGAGAGGTGTTCAAGGTGGGTAGATGAGGCATTGTCTCACTCATTTCACAGAGCAAGGATGCCTACAGGAGCGAGTGTCCAGCCAAGTTCACTCACTATCCTAGTAACTTTCTCCACTGTATTGACGTTCTAGTGATTTAAAAGGCATCAGATCACAAAGTGTTCCCCATCACCCAGAGTGTAATAGAACTGGGCAATTATCCAGGTGATGGATCAACGACAAACAAGAGAACGCTAGATATTCACATTGAGATTAACTTATCTGTATTGATACCTTCATCACTCAAATCAGCCACATGATATATTTCATCCCTTTTCTTGATACTTGTTAGAGGATATAGCCACTAAGTTATCTAATTTAGAACAAAGCTGCAGTAGCTTACTGAAGTTAACAATTTAAAGCAGTTGTCTGTTTTTCTGTACAGAAAACATTTTAGACTCAAAAGTTTCTTATTGCTTACATGCTCTGCTAAGATGACAGAAGAAACTCCCAGGGAAGTTGCTATCTGGCATAGGGTCTGGGTGAAGTCTGTAGGAAAGTCGCTTGTCCCCTTGTCCTTTCATTCTCTTATTTGCAAAGCTCCAGTTCTGAGTCCCTCCTGCCCTTTTCAGAATCTACCTTTCCTCACTCCCTCATCATCTGTTTTCCCTTTGAGGTCTATAGTTTCCAAATCCTCAAGACACATAAATAACGTTAGGGATTCCTTTTGCTAACGGCCCCGCTGGCATTGTTTTCTTCTCTGAAGAAAGGAGATACTATATAATATTTAAGAAACTGTCCTGATTCCCAATCCTGATAAACTAATGCATAGTTTATTATCTCCTACACAGTAAGAAGAATGTGGGAGTTGCAAGAAGTGACTTGGATCAGTTTACTTCTGAAAACTACCTGAAATTATTTGGGACAAGGCCAAGAGGACCAATTCAGATCATTCTTGGGGCTTAAGGACAGGGAATGCAGCTCAGCAAACTGCAGACACGACACTGTGTAGCCAAAAGAGGCTTTACTGAATTCATCATCTGACAATGTGTTGATAATTTTTTCAGTTTTTCTTCACACATTATTATCAGCATCATCAAACATTTAAATCTGCCTTCCATATGCAGCTGTGACAAGCTGTCTGGTAATCCATACTAATGCATTGTAACACTGCTAATACTGAAAATCATTACGTCTTTATTTTAACTATTTTCCTCTACACTATTCAGAAGAGATTTTTTAAAAAAATTCATTATAAATGTCTTATAAGTATCATCAATTAATGTGGCAAAGATGCTTTTATTTCCTTCTCATTAAGAATATGCAGAGACTCGAGTATTGACAAGTGAAAGGGTTTATACAACCAACAAGAATGTACACTTTCTGGCAATAGAAGACAGAATAGATTCGAATGTCATGAAGATATTTTAAAAAAAGAATACAGAGAAGATAAGAGACTTGAATAAGAATAGGTCATGTTTTAATAAAACAACCAAAAGAGCAAAACAGATTCCTCAACCCAGGAGGACATGTGAGTCACAATACCCTTTAATCCACAGGTTGGCTCCTTGGTTTCTGGAACTTTCTGCCTCCTGTAAACGATGTGCGGGTGGTACCCTCCCTCAACCAGTGGGTGCTTCTTCACGGGTTCAATGAAAAAGTCTCCATGTGGTAGTTGGAAAAATCCAGTCTGTAAATACATTCAATAAGAAAGTTTATTTTAACCAATTCTATAAACAGACAAAAAACAAAGTGAAAAATTCTATACCTTATGAGTATCTCTGAAACTCCTAAGACCAGTGCTTTCAGAGTCTGCTGTTTGATCTCATAGAAGAGTTACATGCAAATAATTTAGTGAAATACCTTTATAGTCATCGTTATTAAATATTTGGGAGTCACGGATCCCTTTGTGACCTTATTGAAAAAAGTGCACATATACACATGAATCCGAAATGTAGCCTACAATTCTTTAGGTTCACAGATTGCTCTAAAACCCATTGCTGGATATCTATGGATCCCAAATGAAGACCCAGTGTTTCCCAGTCGTTCTATTATGGAGTTGGGATCTATGTCCCATACTCCATTGACAACTTTTAGAACATTTACCTGCGTGGGGGTAGCCCAGCCACATATTCACAAAACTGTGTGGCTGGAAGTGTTTAATGGCACTCTTCACTCAAGAAAACGAAGAAACATAATGCAAAGTCCTTGATCTGAGACTGAGTTTCAGGGGCCTACAGCAGAAAGCCCTCTGTCAGTTTCTAGGGAAAGGGGGACGTTCTCATTTCACAGATATGAAAATCAGTGATATGCTACAGAACACTGGCCAATGAGTAACTCCTTTTAGCGGTCAAGTCTAGAAGTGCTCTAACCTACAACTCTCTTGTCCTTTCAGGAGAATGTTTAGTGCCCATTTGAGGTGCTTAGAAAACTGCTTTGTCAATGATCTCCTAAGAATCCGGGTTTAACTCTCAGGATCTCAACACTAAGTCTGTGTAACAAAGGAACTGACCTAGACGGACTGCTTGGGGCATCACATTAAAGTGATCAGGAGCTCAGACTAGGGAATTTAACTAGGTTCAAACTAAACAACTCCTCCACGCAATAGGGAGCAAGTGACTGGCTGAGTTTTTAATTTCTCAGCTGAAAAATAGGATAAATCAAGGGTTGCTATGAAGAGTAAATGAGTTAATATATGCAAAGGTCTTAGAAGAGGGCTTGGCTCATAGTCTCACCTACCATTAGGCTCTTTCTGGATCTCTGATTCTATGTCATTTTATTGTAATAGGGTCTCCAGAGTCAATATAGCAGTTCAGTAAATGTTAAGGTTGCAAAACTGAACTTGGAAACATGGGGGCTTAAGGAAACTGCAGAAGGCTTTCAAGGTTCAAGCTCCTTTCACTATTCATCAGTAACTCAAGGCTTCCTGCTCTGCAGATGAGTCTGAAGACAAGCTGAGGAGACCCCAGAGTCAGGAGGCAAGAGGGGCTCCAACAAAGAGGGATGCTGGTCTCCACCAGACAGCTCTAGACTTGGGAGTCTTTCCAAAATGTTTGCTTCACTGTAGCCAGTAATGTAACAAGATCTTAACACAAACCTAACAATCGGCTTCCTATTTTGATTGCTGACCTTAGAATTTATTTAATAATAAGCACAATAGAAAAAAATAGAGCACTTTACTGGGAGTAATAAGAACAGCTGTGTGACCTTGAATGGGTCATACAAACTTTTTGAGGCACAAAGTCCTCTTCTGTAAAAGGGGGCAACGCCTACTACCTCATAGTAGTAGGGGAATCAAATGAGGCTGTTAGGGGAATCAAATGAGGTGAAGCTTGTAAAAGTGCCATGCAAACTGTTTTATAAATGCAGAGGGGGTAATACTTTAACTACCAGCTCCAGTAGCGGTTACATCTGACACAATTTGCTTTTATGCTGACATTGCTCAGAAAACAAGACATTTTTTTCAGTATCTGTCTCTGAGGATAATCTCTGGAACAGGAAGGAAGAACAGACAAGGCCCAAAGACAGTTGTGAAATAACTGCCATAAAATAGTGGGAAACAGGGTCTGTGCAGTGCTGAGATTTGGTTCCATTTCTCTTCTGAGTCAGAGACCAGGCACAAGAGGAGAATGTCAACCAGTTGTCAGAAAGCTCATTTATTCCATGGAAACAAAGCAGAAGTCCAGGAGTCCTCAAGGATGATTGGACCTAGTGGCCCTTAGTGCACCTGCTATCAGCCCAGTACTGATGTCCTTGAAGGAGAAAAACTACAAAAGACACCACCAAGATGAAGGAGTTATTGGTATTTCTTCAGCCTCAAATTTTGGACCCAACTGGCACAGAAGAAACAGACGGGACTCCACTTGAGGACATAATAACCATTTTACACGCAACATGAATGAGAATGCCTGAGAACCAAACCAGCATCTTCCTAAAGGCTTACTCCATTTGCATTCCTCCACTAGGTGGTCTTGCCAGGGTGCACGTGGAAATCACCTATTCAACCTCAATGTTTCTCAGAAGCTACCTGGAAACCTGTGAGAGCTGCTGACTCATCCGCTAGAAGAGAAGCTGGAGATCTGCTGACATGCAAGTAGGCTGCTGGTCCCATGATCCTGTGTGTTTGTCATGGAGAAGGGAACAGGTAGGAGAGGGGATGAAGCAGCTGTGGGGAGAGAGGTGGGGAATTCCTCAGCTAAACTCTGTACCTCTTCTCTCTCCCAACGTATAAACACAGAGCTTTGTACATCTAGTACCCAGGTGAGCCCAGTTTATTGGTCTCCTCTCATCTAACTGGAGCTAGGGTCATGCTAGAAAAAAATCACCCATGGTTTGCTTTCCAAAGAAAGGGCTGGCTCCTACTTCCCCTGAAGCAAATTGCCCAAGAGAACCACCTTCTTCGGTTACCAGGTCTGTACCTGAACCAAAGAAAATAGTTTCCATTCTGGTCTTCTTTGCAACCTGCTCACTTCTCTTACGTCTTTAAAGAAGAATGGAAATGGAATTGAGGAAAAAGTATCCAATTTAGTGCGGACTTACACTGGGCATTCAGAAGAACCTGGGCAGGATGAACCATAGGCTAAAGCTCCAAGATAAATATGCCCCTTCACCCCCCGTGTCATCTGCTCTTCTCCCACCCGGTATCCAGGAGTCTCTGCATACTGCTAACTCTCTTCTGGAAATAAACTCACCTACCTGTTTTAATTAAGTTAAAAATATCTGGCTGGGCACGGTGGCTCACGCCTGTAATCCCAGCGCTTTGGGAGGCCAATGTGGGTGGATCACCCGAGGTCAGGAGTTCGAGTCCAGCCTGGCCAACATGGTGAAACAGCATGGTGAAACCCTATCTCTACTAAAACTACAAACATTAGCCAGGTGTGGTGGCACACACCTGTAATCCCAGCTATCTGGGAGGCTGAGGCAGGAGAATTGCTTGAGCCTGGGAGGTGGAGGTTTCAGTGAGCCAAGACTGCGCCATTGCACTCCAGCCTGGGAGACAAGAGCAAACGAAACTCCGTCTCAAAAAATAAATAAATAATAAATAAATAAATAAAAATCTGTGAATGCTTCCCAAGTCTACTAAAAACTGTTTAAAATAAACTTTATTTTGAAGCATTATAAACATATGGAGAGATGTACAAAATCCTAATTGTAAATCCCCATAAATCTTTTATAAAAGGAACACCTAGATGCAGAGATAGAACATTACCAGCAGCTCAGAGACTCCCTGTTCCTTCTCCAGATCAATGACATCCCCCACGGGTAACAATGATCCTGATTTCCAACACTAAAATGTCCGTTTTGAGCCTATTTTGAATTGTTTGGAGGAAAAATTGTTTGATATACACACAAACACAAAAAGGCTACTAGTTCATTTCAAGAGTTAGGGGCTGACCAATAAAAAAGATTTTGTTACAGGGGATGAATTTCCCCTGGCCTATTAAATCAGACTCTTCTTATTGTGTTAGGAGAAATGCAGCAAGCCCAGATGGTGGGGATAAGACCAAAGGCTGAGAAGTATTGGTGTGAGCCAGCTGGTATCTGACCTCCACTGCTCTTTGATGAGGAAGGATGGGGAAGGATTGTCTCACTCTTCAGTACAGTCCCAGAGTGAGAAGAGTGGCCCATAATCTTTCCTCCCTCCCTTCAACTTGCATCAACATATTAGTCATCTTGACGTATGTGACATTTACTTCAATTAGTGACAGTGATCTGGGGTTTAGTGGGAAGCTGGCAGCATCTTATATGGAATTTGTGAATAGAATGTTCTAGAGTCACAGAGACTAGAGACCTTGAAGAGTCACCTACCCTATGCTATTGTGCCTTCTGGAGTACCACAGGTAAAGCCTGAAGGGTAAGAGCCAATGACAGTGTAAAAGACACATGAAGGCGCCCCCTGGACTTGTGCGACGGAACTGTGCTTCTGAAACCATCACCGTGCCTTGAAAATTCCTTTTACTCATTTGAAAATCGCAGATGTTACTAGATGAATTTGTTTATTCCTATAGCGATAAAGACAACACAATACATTCTGAAATCAAGAACAGAAAAAAAAAATTGGGGATAAAGAGGTACCCAAGGTACCCAATTATAGTACATGAAGCACTGGAAAAGACATCACCTGTTCCCCATCATATAGACAGGATAAAATAGCACCCCAAAAATTTCTCTTACAAAGTATCAATCTGTATCTATCATAGGGTCAACCCTGTGCTGAGAGGGCTAAGAAAGGTACTGACCCTGCCCTCAAGGTTTACATACAATCCAGCCAGGAAGACAAGGCTGATATTCATTAACAAGTAGGGAAGGGAACAGCAAAGCCCGGGGTAATTTTATGCTGAAAAGGACTTAGTGTTCACACAATTCAAGAGGCAAACCCATGGCCTCTGGTGGCACTGGGCCTAGAGCCCAGACCTGAAGTCCTGTGTCACAGAGCCCTTCCCCACAGAACACAACCCTCGCTGGAGCGGCTCTTCCATGGGTGCTATGGATTCTAGCACTGTGTTTCAGAGGCCAGTGAGAGTGGCTACTTTCAGACAGTGAAACCAAGATTGAACTTCTACAGACTCCGGAACACTTGGCACAGTCCTGAAGTCATGAGAGGCTCTCTGAAGTATTATTTCTTGTTGCTGGTTTGCAAGAGACAAGTTTTTTTCTCATGTAATACACAGCCAAAATTATAAGTCAGCAGAAAGTATAAGTCAAGAGATTGCAGAAGCCTCAGAATAAAGAGAGGTGGGAGTAGGATCACTGGGAAGACTTCCCCCAGCACACCCTACCCTCTGCTGTGATGCCTAAGTGGCCTCCATGAAGCCAGTGAAGAGAGTGACTAATGATGCCATCAATTCATGAAGATTTTGCATATGAGTCTGGGCAGCCCTAGTAACTCATGTGGTTTCAGGAAATATGGACTGAAGCCAGGAAGACATTGGTGTATCCGCCTGATAGTTACCATGTGCCAAGCAGGTATTGGGGATACAGCAACACAACAGAGCTGGTCCCTCTGCCCTAAAACAGCTCTATCCAACACAACTTCCTGTGGTGATGAAGACCTTCTCTATCTGCAATGTCCAATTTGGGAGCCACGAACCCCATGCGACTGTTGAGCACTTGAGATATAGCCAATGCAATAGAGAAGCTGAATTTTTAAATTTTATTTAAATTTAATTAGCTTAAATTTAAGCAGCCACAGGCAGTTAGTGGCTCCAATATTGGATAGCTTATTTGTAAAGACTGGCCAAGTAAGGAAAGAGAGAGATTCATAAACATAAGCATATTCATCTATAGTGATGAGAGCTGTCATCAGGGCCAGTTTAAGCACTTGCCTTAAAAGAAAACGAACTGCAAAAATGTGACCTACTTCACTATAATGGTTTGGTTTCATGAGCAAATACATCAGGGGCCAGACTGGGAACAGCCATGCACTGCACACAGGCTTCAGAGAATCAATAGAAACACCTGGATATGAAAAAAATGCAACATTCACAAAAATTAAAATGAATCATTGGGAATAAATGTAACATGATAAGGGCTATGTGAGGGGGCTGCCACTGTCCCGAGGACAGAATGGAATGGGAACAGCTGCTCTAGTAGGAACCTGGGACAGGGGCTGTGATCGTGCAGAAGTGGAAGCTGGGTTCCACTTCTGGAGAGGGTTGTACCCTGAGAGCCCTGAAATATCAACTACATGTACCTCATCCCTCTCAGATGCTTTTTGAAGGAGCCTAATACAACCCTAACATACACAAGACCACATCCACTGGCTGGCAGCTCAGAATCCAAGTGGTGGGAAAAAATACCTCTTTGTTGGAAAATGTACAAAATGGATTCCAAAAGAACAAAGGATCAAAAACGTATGATAGGGTTTAATAGAAACAGCATGAGCTGTGTGATCTTGGACACATTGCATAACACATTGAGCCCCAGTTGTCTCATCTGTAAGATGGGGCAAAATCTATTTTAACTTGCAGCGTTATGACTATCAGAGACACTATATGTAAAATGCCTAGCAGAGGTCTTGGCATATGGTAGGTGCTCAATAAATGCACAGTTTCTCATTTCATCATAGCATCATCTACGGCAAACACAGTATAAAGTGGTGCTTTGAAAGCAGGTACTCTAGAGTCCATTTGCTTGACTCATCTCTTAGCTGCAAGTAACTGAAGCCTAGGCCTCAGTTTCCTCATCTGATAAATAGGAATACTGATAGTAACTTATTAACTCATTAAAGGATTTCATGTGTATTAAACGAGTCAGTGTAAAGTGCTTGGACGAGTATCCACACATAGTAAGTGCCCGATAAGTGTACTGCACTATTAGCTCTTATGCTAATATGTTACCATGATATTAACTACTATGATAGTCTAGGGGATGCCTGGGCCACAAGTTAAGGGTTTCTGTAGAAATGGACAGAGACATTTTTTTAAAAGCTATCCCCTGCCACACTGTAGAAACTCAAATAGGCAGAGAGGTGCTGCCCACACAGACAGATGGGAGGACTGCCAGGCTGATCCTGAGCCATCGCTAGGCTGCAAGAAGGGGCCACACTCTGACATTCAGCCTCTGGGCATAATGAACAAAAGCAAGGCTCCTTCAGCAGAAGTAGGAAGTGAAGTTGATGGCAGGCAGGCAATGGAGTAACAACTGTTCTCAGAAAAGCAACGGCAGTGGGCTTGCCTGAGGGCTGGAGAGAGAGGATGTGGATTTGTGCAAGGGGGTAAAGGGCTCCCACAAAAGTAAAACTAAAATTTCCAGATGTCAGTGTCACTAAAATTCTGAGCAGAAGGAGGAAGGTGTGAACCGATGGATAGTGTAGGCAGGATCTGATGGCAAAAGGGTAGAGAGAAGGAAGCAAGACGGAACAGATCATTAGTAGTTGTCATGGGGGATTTGTCAGACTCTGAGTTGACAGAGCCAGGAGGTTGGACATACTCCAACATGCCCAACTCATAGTCCAGATTCAGATACTGGTGGGATAAGGAGAAGGCACCACACATGTTAACTCCAACTCTCTCTCTCCTCATGGCCACAGACGTAACTTTCTCACAACTGCAAAGCTTGCGCGTCTCACCAACAAGCAGGGAGGTGATGAGAATTGTTCTCCTCTAGGAAGAGGCCTGCCCTTAGTTAACACAAAACAGATCAGATGATACCCCACTAACTGAGGTAGAACCAGTGGTGACTGAATCTGGAAAAATCTGAGCAGGGACAGAATTAATCAATTTCTCTTTTTTCCTCTTTGATAGAGTCTTAGAGCTGGAAACCATGGCCGAGGCTTCTAATCAAGCCTCCAGCACATCCCAGGTACCTTCTCGGCCTGAGAAATTAGTTCTTAGGGCATCTCACAGGCAGAATCAAGCAAATTCCCAAATGGAGATTTCTTCAAAGGAATTAGAGCTGAAACCTTCAATAGACTTCCTTTCCAAGTCTCTAAATCAACCATGGATGCCAAGTCCTGGCCTGCTGTATTTCCTGCTGGAAGCAGATTCTATAGCATAGTTTGTTTTTCTCTAGCAAAAGACGCCAGACTTTGGAGACAGGCTAAGTTCAGCACTCAATTCCAGCATTTTAACAAGCAGTGTAGCTTTGCACAAGTAATTTTGTTTCTCTGAGCCTCAGTTTCCTCATCTGTAAAATGACCATGACAAAATGGTTTTTGCTGACAAGAACTAAATAAGGTAATTCATGAAAAGGATCCCAAACAGTGCCAGCTTTCAGTCAATCTGCTGTCTCTGTGGATGTCCTCACGTTGATGGACAGCATCTCAACTCTTCCATGACTAAATCAGTCATTTCCTTATCCTGAAGTATGGTTAAAACAGTTGTTTATTTCTGGAAATACTCAGCTTTTGGTTTTAGAAGAAAACCCTCTGCTCACATAAGACTAGAAAAGTTGCCTTTTAGTTAATTATCTTTGTTTCTCACTTGATAGCATGTGGAACTGAGTACATTTATTTCATTTCAATTCCCAAGAACTGCTCCCACAAATTCACAAACTACTGTTCCTACAGAAAGAAGAGTAAGTCATTGATAGCCACTCAGTCCAATAAAATGGATCTTTAGAAATAAAAAATGCAACCACCAAAGAGAATAAGGTATTAGTCCAGGGGTTTCCTAATTTTAATGTGCAAAAGAATCATACGGAGAGCTTGTTAAAAATGCATATGCCCAAGAGCCCTGCACAGAGATTCAGTAAATCTAGTGTGAGACCCAGGAATCTGCACTGTAGCAAGCATCCTGAGGTTTCTGCTATAGATAATCCATGTACCACCCTTTGGAAGGCACTGCATTCTTCCATCATGTGGTGCTTAATTGTTTTCACCTCCCACCCCCTACCTCCAACTGGCATAGCATTAAGGATATAGAGAAGTACTAATAATGGCCCCAATTAACACTTAGTTAACCTTCCTCATCAAAAGAAGTTCCAACTGTGACAATTGCTGATTGCAGTTTGTGAAGACTATTCCCCTGAATTCAAGGTTCACAATGTCTATAAGATTTTGGCAGACTAGGATGATAAAAAGATGCCAAAATAAAAGATTTGAAAAACATTCCAGTAGGCAGGTACCCTGGCTGAATAAATGTTTTGCATTTGAAATGTAAAATAAATGTGAATTTATTTCATGTCAAGAAGAAAATGGGCATTCTGAAAGAAACTGGACTGACATACATGCTGAAGAACTCGACAGGACTTCTTGAAAATTAGGAAAGGAATTTTGATGACATCTCAAACCATGAATTTCTGGACTAGCCAACGAAATCAAGGAGCATCAACTAAGAGACACTGTAGCATCCAAAAAGCTCATCAGAACTTCTCTGTAACACTGTTCTCAGGGACAAGGGTATGCTCCCCATAAATGACATCACTGAAAACATGGTTCTTTGAAGCCCTGAGCAAAAAGAGGAATGCCAGAGTCTTCTGGTCATTTCTTACTACTTATCTTGCACCCAATAATCTTTTATCAGAAAAGTTTTCTGCTTCTTATAATTTCTCTGTCTTTTCTCTCTCTCTCTCTCTCTCTGTCTCTGTGTGTGTGTGTGTGTGCTTCTAAGCAGCAATCCACAAACCCACATTTGCCACATCTCACCAGAAAATAAAGTGTCGGACTAAAAGGAAGAGGAAAACTTGCTAGCACATGGGGAGCCCAGGAAACATGTTATTAGGGAGAACAATGGGAGAGAACCGGCTTCCAGGAGTGAAGGCACTTTCCCTGCGGGAAGCCAAAAGCCATTATGGTGGATTTAGCCTTGACACAGCACTACTTTTTCATGATACCCCAGTAGCTCACCATTTTCAAACCAGAAACTATCCTTCACTGGAAGGACACAAAGCCTTTCCAAGGCTGAGGAGAACGTGGCCCTGGGCCTTCTTCTCCCACCATGATGGGCAATGATCGCTGATGAGGGAGTGCTCCCACCCTGGAAGGAGGAGCAGCCAGGCAAGGCTGTTGCCATGGCCATGCAGTGACTATCTTCCTTACTGTAAAGGCCTCACACACAGCATTCCAGGTATGTTTCACAGTGATCTGGGGTAGAGGGGAGTATCATCTCTGATGGCTTAGTGATGGACATAGGCTAACCAGGAGGAATTTGGTAGTGTTGATCTCACCAAGAGTCACAGCAGAGAAAGGGTAGCAAAATGAAGAGGAGATTGAATGAGATGTTAGAGACATAAATGAGGACATTAATAAATATTTATATCTGCATCATGTCTCTAAAACAAAAAGGCGAAGAAAGATTTGACTTACCACAGGGTCTTTCTTTACAGAATATGCCCACACCCACTGTCTCCATTTTCTATGGCCCACTAATATCATAATTATAGCAGAATAAAATCGTTTTAGTTATATGTAATCCCCCACTACCCTGCAAGGAGAATAGGTCTGAGTAACTGTAGTATTTTTTGGCTGGGGGCAATAAAAATCTTCCCACTTAGTCTAATAGGCTTTCACATCCTTGAAGACAACATTAAAGGGGTGGTGGAGAGGAGCTGAGAAAGACTGAAATAATCATGTTTAAGAAAGAACAGGGCCGGGCACAGTGGCTCACACCTATAATCCCAGCACTTTGGGAGGCAGAGGCAGGTGGATTACCTGAGGTCAGGAGTTTGAGACCAACCGGATCAATATGGTAAAACCCCATTTCTACTAAAAATGCAAGATTAGTCAGGCGTGGTGGCATGTGCCTGTAGTCCCAGCTACTCAGGAGGCTGAGACAGGAAAGTCGCTTGGACCCAGGAAACGGAGGTTGCAGTGTGCCAAGATTGTGCCATTGCACTCCAGCCTGGGTGACAGAGTGAGTGAGACTCCGTCTCAAAATAAATAAATAGAAAGAAAGAAAGAAAGAAAGAAAGAAAGAAAGAAAGAAAGAAAGA
>NC_045437.1:33138619-33319318 GCF_002776525.5 Piliocolobus tephrosceles
AAAGGAAGGAAAGGAAGGAAAGGAAGGAAAGGAAGGAAAGGAAGGAAGAAGTTAGGAGGCCTGGAAATAACCCACATACAAAGAAAGGGGTGAGCTGGAGATGACGAGGCTAGAAGGGAAAAGATCCATGGACAGAGACGCAGCAGCCGGCGGCCAAAGTGAAAGGTTCGCAGGAATGTTTCCTATCATGGAGCATGATAGGAAATGTACAACATAATCTCCTTTACAAATGTACAACAAAATGTACAAATGACATCTTCAGTTAACTATTCATTGTTCTCTAGTACTTCAGAGTAACTAGCAGTGCTATGTCCTCCTTCCATGATGGCACAGGGAGAAAAGACAGAACGGGAGCCGAAGCAATACACACCAGGAACCTCTTTTTCTCTTTAAGTATGAGGTAAGATCATCTGCTTAAGGCAAGTAGATGGGCATTTGGGAAGCTGCTCTGACGAATGGGAGAAGGAACTGACCTTTTATGCAGCCAGGTTGAAGGCTTAGCTGAGATTGTGAAAAGCAAGTCAAGGGAAATGACAAATAAGGCAAATGCAGAGAAAGGGGTGGTCAGAAAGGGGACTGTTTAAGTTTGAGCATTCAGAATTTGTAAAGCAAGCCTGGTGTGGTAGGCTGAATATAGTCCTCCAAAGCTGTCCACGTCCTAATCCCTGGAACCTGCCAATATCTTACTTTACTTAGCAGAAGGGAGTTTGCAGATGTGATTACATTAAAAATCTTGAGACAGGGAGACTGTCCTGCACCATCAGGGTTGATCTATGTAATCAGAAAGGCCTTTATAAGAGGAAGGCAAGAGGATCCGCACAAGTAGGAGATGAAGTGACAGGGGCAAGAGGTTGGAGTGATGTGATGAAGGAGCCAGGAGCCAAGGTGACTCTAGAAAATGAAAAAGGCAAGAAAACAGATTTTCCCCTGGACCCTCCAAAAGGAAGGCAGCCCTGGCAACACTTGATTTTTGACTTCTGACTCCCAGGATTGGAAGAGAATAAGTGTGTGTTGTTTTATGTCACTTTGTGGTGATTTGTGAAAGCAGCCCTAGGAAACTAATACACTCTAGGGAGTGGTCATGGAAATGGATCAACAAAGTAGACCCATTCAGGGAAGTTCAGGAGGCCAAAGGACCATGACATTAGGGCATTGGCTGTGACCCACAGTATAAAATCAATTTCATATGACAACCAATTCACATGCAAACAAATGTTGCAGGAAACAATGCTTCCACCTTTTCCTATGTGGGAGGCATTCTGATATATTCCATTCTGTGTCACTATTTCATTTATTTTAAATTCTGGTTCCAGATTCAAAACTATTGATATGGAATGGAGAGCTTGGGCTTTAGAGCTAATGTGGATCTGAGTTCTTAAAATGATTCTGTGTGACCTTGGTCAAATGGGTTGATGGCTGAGTCTCAACTGTTTCTTCATAGGAGAAACAGGGAATGCATACTTGATACAGCTGCTAAGAACAAACGAAATATTGTGAGGAAGCACCTACAGGGCTGTAGTGCCTGGCACATAGCATTCATTAAGAAACAATACTGGCTTCTTCTATAAAATCAGACAATCTTAGCACTGTAAGACACTGCAAGGGCTCTGTTTTCAGCTGATACTGGAGCTGCCTCCTCAAATACACTCGTCTACACACACAAATGCATTTCCAGTGAGGAGTGACTATTTCTCAAGTCATCTATGATTGTTAAACTACTTTAATTAGAAATCTCTTCCCTTTATGGCATGATGAAAAATCTGTGTCCTTATAATTTCTGTTCATCATCTTAGTTCTGCCTTCTGGAACTATACCTGAATATGTCTAATATCTTTTATACACAATATATCCTTAAATAGATTGGATGACATTTATCATGTGCCACTAAGATTTCTCTTTTCACATTAAATGCTTCCATTCCTTTTGACCATTTGACATTTCCCATTGTGCTAATTCTTCAGCAGTCTGGTCATTCTCCCTGAAACATACTGTAGCTCGTTAATATTCCTCTTGAAATAACACCAGAACTGAACTTTTAGAGTCCAGCACTCCAATGCCATCAGCTTTGGAAAAATAAAATAGTGGAAAAAGAATAATTTTTTTCCTTCACAAGAATTAAATTCTTCAGGGAAGAGATTGGTAAGGCAAAACTTCAGTCTAATAAGGACTTACTTCTTTTGGTAGGACTTAATCAAAAGATCTACTTTCTCCATGGTAGATGGGGTGGGTCCAGGAAATGAGCTTTAAAATGGGAAAAATATATAGTGACAACATTGAAGATAGAATGGCTAAGTGCCTCCTAAAGTCTGATGATTTTTTTTTTTTTTCTGAAACAAGGCCCCAAATTGACGAGGCATCTTCATTAGAGTTCAACTCACACCCCCACCTGCACCTCCAATTCTTACCATTCTCTCAGCATCCAAGTTGCCTACAAACAGTTTAAAGCAGTGCTATTCTGCATGTGAACATAACACACCAAAACCAACCCACTGCAAACAGTCCCAGTCACTCTGCAAGCTAGGCAGGGAGGCCTGGGTGTTAAATTACAGGGGAAAGGTTGATTTAAAGAATAATGTGAATGATCTTTTTTCTTTTCCCAGTGTTTTATTTTGCAAAATTTTAACATTTAAAAATAGAAGCACATATGTCCCCCCTTAGATTCAACAAGTATTTTGCCACCTTTGATTTCTAACATATATTCTCAACCATTTGAAGGTAACTTGCAGACATCATGGCAAGTTAGCCCGAAATACTTCATCAGGCAAGTCTTAAGCAGCAGACATTCTCCTGTATAACCATAGTTCTGTTACTTCCCCTGAGAGAATTAGTAAATATGCCACCATTAAAATGACCTTATTTTCATTCCATGTTCAAATTTCTCAAATTGTCCCCAAAACATCTTAGTTTTGCATTGGTTCTGTCTTTGTAATCCAAAACCTAATCAAATTTAACATATTGCATCTGGATACAATTTTTTAAAATAATTTCATACTTACTTCAAGCACATTAAAAAGCAGAATATTTCTTAAAAGTAAAATGTACCCTCCAGTTTTCAGTAATCTTAACCCTGATCAAGGCAATGTTGTTGGAGATGAACTTGCTGGAAACAAATGACAGCCTGTCTGACACTTAAGTCATGACCCCCAGATCGCTAATGAAGAGCATTCTTAAGCAGAGCATAAAAGTATAACCAATAATCTCTGACCACAGAAAAAAACATAAACATAATGGTTCTTGCCTCTTTTATGCTTTTTCTATAATTTCTACATTTTTTTATAACAAAAAAAACAGTTACTTAAAAAATATTTGCCAGTGGTTATCTCTATGTGACACACTTAATTTCATACGATTAAAGTACAGATGATGTGAATAGTGAGTTTATTTCATGTAATTTCCAATTTCCTACTTTATAGATTTGAAAGACACGTTTGTTCTTCATTTCTTCCCTTTATTTTCCTGGCTCTTGTTCCATCTTTTCAGATGATTAAATTTCAGATGATGTGATTAAGTGCTCACTGTCTTTCGGGTGATGTGATTAAGTGCTCACTGTCTTGAGTATCTTTGATTTAAATTTAGATATAACAGGAAACACCACTATTTTTTAGCCATAGGTCATTATAATCAGGTAAATCTTCAGTTGTCATCTATACTTCCTAAGTCTATAAGTCCTAAGTCTACACCTGAAGATATCTAAAACATGTTCCTGTACAGAAGAATCCCAAGTAGTTTAATCTTTCCCCCAGGAGGTGGAACTTCACGGCCCCCTGTGTTTAGTGACTTAGTTTCAAAGAGTAGAGTATTAAAAGAGAAGGAAAAAAGCTACTTTACAATGAGGAAACATGGCAGGCACTACTTCAACCACGTGATCAAGGTTAGCATCAAGTCTTACTGATACATGTGTCCTTGATATGACATGATGAGAGTGGCATTTTATTTCTGCTGTGTTCTTCTCCAAAACCCATAACCCCAGTCTAACCACGAGAAAAACACTAGATGAATCAAATTTAGGAGTATTCTACAAAAAAATGACCAATACATCAGGCTAAGGAGAGATGACAATTAATTGTAATGTGGTGGCCTAGATATTCCTAGAACAGAAAAAATGACATTAGGGGAAAACTAATGAACCCTAAGTAACGTGTATAATTGAGTTACTAGTAACGTACCAATGTTGGTTCCTTCGTTTTGACAAATATAATTTAATATCATAAGATGTTAACAGTAGGGGACACCGGATATCAGGTACACAAAGGCTCTCTCCATACTATCTTGTCAGCTTTTCTGTAATTTTAAAAACAGTCTAAAATTTTTAAAGTGTATTTTAAAAAAAGGTACAAATAACTCATTCGTTTTTATTAGTATTAAAATTGACAGAAGGTTGATCCCAGTCAAAGTTGGAAATGGAAATTTAAAATTATCCCCTAGTAGAACTGTGCAATTACTCTATCAATCCAGCAATGTCATCATATCGTGGTCAAACAGACACTGTGGGAAAATGAGGACTGCATCTGCCTTTCAGAACAATATGCATTGAGAGCCTCAGAAATACATACTTTTGATCTCAACCCTCCATCTGTAAAATTCTCTCTGAAAGAACTGATCCAAAATAAGGAAGTCAGCTTGTGCACAAAGATACATATCCACCACTGCATTATTGATAACGATGAATACGAGGAAACAAACTAATGACCAATAATAATTGCCTGGCAAACAAATTGCACATCTACACAATGGGATGTCAGGCAGCAAATAAAAAATGTGTTACATTTTTAACGACATGGAAAAATGTTCATTATATAAACTTAAATGAAAGAAAATGTTGTGTTCAACATGATTCCAACGTTGTAGAAATATATAGGAAATACAGGAAAGAAATACATATGTTTTAATATTAATCACAGTCATTCCTGAATGGTTGGATATTGGTCCTTTTCTCTTTTATACTTTCAGTAAAAATTCTGAACTTGTCACATTAGATATATATTTCTTTTACACTAAAAATAAAGTTTTTTTGAAGCATTTGCGAGTGCGTTTCTTTGCATAATTAGATTACAATTAATTTTTATTTTCCTCTTTGTGCCTTTCTGTATTTATCCAATCTTTATATTAGCTGTGTTATTTTTTGTAGCCAGATAGAATGTATTACAATATTTTATTATACTTTTCTAAATGCAATGGTTTGAATGGTAACATGTTTTAACAAAAAAGAATTTTTTTTTAAGGACACTAAGTGATATATACAAATAGCTTGCATGTTTTAGGGATATTTGTTCATGTGGGAAGCATGATTTTAATTGAAGTTTTAAAAAATACATTCTGTTCCTAACAGCCAGTCATCAGTTTGTGCAATTACGTTGCTAATTAGAGGTCCCCAGGTAAAGTGGCTAAAGGCAGGGAAGAGGAGGGAGAGAAGATAATAGGGAGGAAGAGAGAAGGAAACTATACCAGAAAAAGAAAAGATGGGGAAAAAATAATAGGAGAAGTGGGAAAGGTGAGACAGGAAAAGATGGCACAAGAGCAAGGAAAATAAAGGGAAGAAATGAAGAACAAACATGTCTTTCAAATCTATAAAGTAGGAAATTGGAAATTACATGAAATAAACTCACTAATAGGCAACAGTACAGGGTGAGAGATGATCATAATCAGTAGATAAACCAACAGAGTTAGAACTGGCACCTATTTTTTCTAAAAATTTTTAAAGCTGTCAAAAAAATGCCCTGGGGAGGCAACCATTCATGCCGAGGCTAGTTGATAAAGAACAGCCAACAGGAATGCTGCGCTGGGCAAGAGGTCATTCAGGAGGTCTTCACACTATGGAAGTGGGCTGTGCAGTTCACTGATGTTACTCCTGGCCTCTGGTTCCAACCGTACTGCCTTTATTCAGTCAGTCACATGTTTACTTCATTCATGCCAAAAGAGGAAGACCAGAAGAGGAAATAATTTTTGAAATGCTTATCTCTAAAGCCAAGGGGGTGATTTTTAATGTCTCTGCTAGCTACAGAGAAATAATAATATCATTAAGCTTTTAGAGGCATAGGGGTTATCAAAATCACTGTTTTGAAAGCCCTTTTAATTCATAAGGAAAATTCTTATTATTTTATAGATGTTTGATTTGCCAGGATATTCGTTTTCAATCATATTTAGATCATGCAACAGAATTGCATTTTGCATGTTTTTAAATTTTAGGTATATGGAAATATGTAGTGATTGTATAGAACATGCCTGTTTTATAGGACTTAGAGCTTAATTTTATTATTCCAAATAATTTACAAGGTTTTTAATGTCCATGTCTTTTATAGTATTTGTGGGTTTTAGCTATAATTTATTTGGTTCAAATATTCTTTATGGAAAAATAGATTCCCACTTATTACCATGTTCAGGAACATGTAGTGGCATGATAAGAAACTACTCAAATTGTTACATACCGAGATGTATATTGTTAAATGAAAGAAAATAAGAGAAGGTATGTTTGGTGGGCAAAATAATAGCCCCCTCAAAGAGGTCCATGCCCTAATTGCCAGAACCTGTGAATATGTTAGATTACATGGTAAAGGAGAATTAAGGTTGCAGATGAAATTAAAGTTGCTAAGGCCGGGCGCGGTGGCTCAAGCCTGTAATCCCAGCACTTTGGGAGGCCGAGACGGGCGGATCATGAGGTCAGGAGATCGAGACCATCCTGGCTAACACGGTGAAACCCCGTCTCTACTAAAAACACAAAAAAACTAGCCGGGCGAGGTGGCAGGCGCCTGTAGTCCCAGCTACTCCGGAGGCTGAGGCAGGAGAATGGCGTAAACCCGAGAGGCGGAGCTTGCAGTGAGCTGAGATCTGGCCACTGCACTCCAGCCCCGGCAACAGAGCAAGAGTCCGTCTCAAAAAAAAAAAAAAGAAATTAAAGTTGCTAATCAGCTGACCTTCAGATAAGGAGACTAGCCAGGATTATCAAGGTAGGCCTGACTTAATTAAAAAGATTATAACTAGAAGACAGAAGCCCAACAGAAAGAACCAGAGAGATGGCAGTATGAGTAAGACTAGGGCCAATGTTGCTGGCTTGGAAGATGGAGAAATGGGGCAAGTGACCTCTAGAAGCTGGAAAAGCTGGGAAAGTGACTCCCAAGAGGGTCTCCCTGGAAACTCCCAAGAGTCTGCACAAGAAAAACAGCCCTACTAACACTGATTTTGACTCACTGAGACCCATTTCAAGCAACTGATTTCCAGAACTGTAAGATAATAAGTTTGCGTTGTTTGAAACCCCACAGCTAAAGCAGCATGGTTACATACATCAGGTGCAAAAGGAGGGACCGTGCCAACCACAACTGGGTGCCAGCTCTTAATAGAAATGACCTAATCCAGACAAAAGCTAGTGTCCAGTCCTGGGAGGAATAAAAAGGACTAACCTTGCTTCCTGGAAATTTTAGCCACTTAATCCAAACTAAAGCCTCTGCAAGACTTAAAATGAGTCCATTTTATTCACTTACATCAATTATAGGCAGTGATGTGAGTCCATCTCAGCCCCAAGAGTTGCCAAAATCAGCCCAAGAACTACTTGGAAGAAAATGCCAAGTTTGGCAAGGTTGAAATGCAGTTACTTTTTCTACTGGGAAGAAAAGTCAGAACTAGAAAGTCTTCAGATATTTTGTGGATTTGGGACACTTGGGTCAAATGTAAGGCATGACCGAAAGGAATTTGGTCAAGCAATCAGGAGATGCAGAATTGTACCCTGATGTGAGACCTTACACAAGTCACCAAATTTTGGGGGTCTCAGGTTTTGCAGCTGAAAAATGGAAATTATAACACCTGTCCTGCCTTCCTCCCATGGGTATTGTGAAAGGCAAATAAAACTATATGCATGACTCTACAAGTAAAGTATGTATATATCCTTCTATCATTTTCAGCTTAATAATCACAATAAACTGTTTCGTTGCAAATCACAATGATGGTGTATGAATGATTTTCTTTTGAAAAATCTCTTGTCTGGGGATGGTGGGTAGTGGCTTTTTAATAATATAATTGTCCCACTAACGAAGTCTCACCATCCATGGACAGCGTGAGCTCATGGTTTTAAACATGTCTTCATTCCAAAGGTTCCAAAGACACCTTCCCAGAACAGTCTGCTCTCAAGGGCTTTGGAGAGGAAATGGCCTTATGCGCTGGATCCTGCTTGCTTCCAATTTTGAACTGAGTGCAGAAAAACTTGAAATCTGTGGGGAGTGAGAGATCCCATTTGGATAAAATTTCAACTTTTCTGGGGTCTACTGGGAAATAGTGGGGACAACTCCATTTTTTCTATTTATTAATTTGTAATCGGCACACTGTTTGGGGATCCGGGAAGAATATTTAAGAATAAGCTGTGATTCAGCTCCTCCAAGGACAGAGCAGGAGCTTTAAGGAAGTCTATCTTTCATCAGCTATACACCCACAGCTTTATCTGGAGGTTTTGTGGCAATATAGGAATGTTTTTAAAAATGTTTTTCAAATTCATCTGAAATATAAATTCAGAAAAATTCAGGGATCTAAGCAGAGAGGTAGTGTTGCTTTAGGCCCAGGAGAGGATGATTGAAATGTTATTTCAAGGTCCCTATCCTCAAATTCTGCCCTCATCCCTCCACCCTCAGGTACATGTACACTTTTGATGTCACCTTCTAGAAGGTCCTTCCCTGACCACACAATCAAAAATGTTCAGAGCTCCCAACCAGCACTCCTTGTCCTCCTTGCTTTCCTCCTCCTCCTCCTCCTCTTCTTCTTCCTCTTCTCCTTCTTCTTTCTTCTCCTCCTCCTCCTTGTTTTCTTTTTAAATCTTTTTGTAGAGATTCTGATCTTGAACTTCTGACCTCAAACAGTCCTCCTTTCTCAGCCTCCTAAAGTGTTGGGATTTGAGATGTGAGCCAGTGTTCCTGGTCCTCATTACTTTTTAAATTTTTCTTTAAAGGACTTAATATTATAGATAGGCATATATTTACAGGTTAGTAAATGTCACTAATGTCACTCTCTGTATGAGAATTTCTGTTCCCTGATGGGTAGGGCTTTCATCTATTTTGGTCAACACTATATCTATTAAATATATTGCGCAGAACGCTACCCAACACATGATAGACACTCAACAAATGTCTGTTTAGTGATGACTGTTGAATAAATGATGTTGAATATCCATAACTAGATCTTTGTTCCTTTAAAGTAAAAAAAGGAATCTGTCTCCTGAAAAATAATTACAGTGGCTTTGGAAGGAGTATCATAGTAAGGTTTTTAACCTGTATGAATGAGTGGGTACCACTTATTGCCTGGGAGCAGATCTCAAAAGTCAAAGAAAAATGAGGTCGCAGCCTTGATGATCAAGTGAGATGTTCATCAACACATTAATGGTTCCACTCTGAATGAGGTTTTTCTTCTTTTTTATATTCTTGGATATTCTAAATTTCCTGTAATTATTAGTTTCTTTTATTAAAAAGAAATATCCATCCAGCAAAAATAGAATTTGTTTAACAGACAGAGTTTTAGTTTTGCAATGTGAAAAGAGTTCTGTGGACGGATGGGTATGGTAGCACAACAATGTGAATACACTCATGTCACTGAATTATACACATAGAAATGGTTAAGATGGTACATTCTATATATTTATTGTAAACAATATTAAATATTCACTATCCTTAAAATGCTAACACTGTGTAGTAAAGTTATGCTGCATACTTGATGTCCTTTGTGGTCTCCTCATCTTTCTTTTCTTTCTTTTCTTTCTTTCTTGACAAGGTCTTGCTCTGTCACCCAGGCTGGAGTACAGTGGCACCATCTCAGCTCACTGCAGCCTCAAACAATCCCCTGGGATTAAGCCTCAAGCAGTTACTTCTGGGCTCAAGCAATTCTCCCACCCCAGCCTACCAAACAGCTGGGGCTACAGGTATCTGCCACCATGCCTCGCTAACTTTTTTACTTTTTGTAGATATGGGGCCTCACTATGTGACCAGGCTGTTCTTGAACTCTTGGCCTTAGGTGATATTCTCTATGCGGCCTCCCAAGGTGCTGGGATTACAGGCATGAGTCACCACGCCCTGCCATGTGGGCCTTTTCAATAAGTATATTCTGTGAAGTTTTAATTATAGACTCTCAACAGCAGTTTCCTCGCACAAGAGCTACCATAAGTAATTTATCCAGACCAGAGACAGCAAAAACAGGACACTGTCATCTGCCTCACCTATCTGGTCCCATCCTGTGCTCACAGCAGACACTGCCATTCATCCTTGGTGCTCTCACCTCACACCTTCAACCATCTCACAGTCCTGAACAAGCAGCCCAGGCATCTTCTACCAGTGAGTCCAACTTAGCAATGTGACATGAAACTAATTTACTGTGTGATTTAGACACAGCTCCTCCCAAGCTGCTGTATTACTCACTTGGAAAACATCCAGGAGGTCAGGAGATTGAGCAAAAATAATGCCAAGATTAAGAAAAGAGAAGAAGACAGTTTCCCCACGTGCCCGTATGCATACATAATAAAGCATATGCCAGAATGAAAACTGAGATTCTTCTTTTCCAGGTTTCTTGAAAAAGAGCAGTTTGGCTATGTTTCACATACCCTTAGCATAGTCAGAGTTTCTGGGTTAAAGACAGATCTGCACCACTCTTAAAAACTGAGCTAATCCTGGATGAGTTTTCACTGGATTAAATTTATTTTAAGCACCACTATTTGAAGTTCATTGAGATAAGCACACCACATATGATGTGAATAAGGCTTGGACCCTGCCTTCTAGACACAGGAATGAATAATTCTAATATGAAGTGGGCAGTGAGAAGGAACAGATCCCACACTGTGGATGCACAAAAGAAAAAGAAATCAATTCCATTTGGGAAGGCTTCAGAAAGAAGGTGTTTGTGATCTGGGCCTTAGATAATGAGTATTACTTTAGAGTTTGGAAAGGTAATCTTTTAGACAGCTGCAAAGACTTTGCAAATAACCTGCATATGGAAGGTGCAAGGCGAAAATAACCAGGATTCTTGAACACATGAGCTGTTCTTGACGGAATCTTTTGTTTTTACTCTTCCTTTTTCTAAGAAGTGCCTCTGCTACTTATCTTTTTTTGTTAAATGACTTGTTTCTTTCTGAATTTAGGCTCAGACAGTAATTCTCTGGATACTCCTCAATATCAGTCTACTCGACAGTTAGGCCATGTTCTTGATATTTTGATTAGAGCTTCATATAATAGTAGGCAGAGAAGTTTTCATAGCCTTAAGAGCCACATTCCCTTCCGTTTTCATTCTTCTCACATAGGGTATTCACAATGAGAACTGGCTGCTGATGACTGCACTATGTTCTTTATAAAACGAAACTCTGCTGCCAGTCTGTGGCCTGACATGTGCTCTAAGCATGGACATGTGTCATCTACGGAGCCCCTTTCATGGCTGGTCACAGCTCCAACATTATGGTAGTCAGGATGACAAACAAGGGTCTGTTTTCCTCTGTGAATTCTTAGTTATTGGACTCAAAATTACCCTGACTCCCAGAATTAGCATGAACTTAAGTATGTGAATAAACTGGGAAGAAGAATGATCACATAGATCAGCTTTCTTGCCTAATCTCAAGTAGTGTTGATGATGTTGAATGTCTTCTCTCCAGGAGCCTAGCCCAGCACCATATACCCTGAGCTACTGGAAAAGTTGCTTTTGGAGGGTGATTATGATTGGTTTTGCATACATACATATGACTTTCAATTCTTCATGTTGAAGGTAAAAAAAAACTGAGTTGGCCCTTCATTGAAAGAAATATGGCCAAGAAGCCACTGACTGTCGGGGCAGCCCAAAGAAAGCAGCTGGCTGAGTTTGCTCGGAATCCACTTTTAGGTTGTTGCAAAAGTATGTACACACACTGCCATCCGCCTCACCTACAAAAGGTGGCACCTCCACTATTGGGAGTGTGGCCTTTCAGGAGGTTACTTCCATTTAAAGTAATGGGGAGGTTACTTCCAATGAAAGTAATGGCAAAAACCACAATTACTTTTGTACCAACCAGTATATTCGACTTTTGTTTCACTTGACCCTAACCTGGTCTGAGATAACCACTTTCATCCATCGAAACAAGAAGCATTTATTAGGTGCTTCCTGTGTGCCAGTTTCTCTATCAGAACCCTAAGAATACAGCCGTAAACAAACCAGGCATTCCTGCCCTCATGGGGTTTACAGTCTGGTGGTGAACATGGACAATTAGAATTCCTGACAAAGAAAATTTAAGAGGGGAACCTGGGGGTCCCAGGAAAGGATCTCTAGAGGAATTGAAATTTGAGCTACTCTGGCACCAAATGTTTTGGGTTTGCTTATATAGTGAACTACACTATTTTTTTCTAAGCATGATTGTACATGGTGTTATGAAATTTAAAATCCAAAACTTTGAAATAATGCAAAAGGATGAAAGCATGCCCTTTTGGCTTCATACAGAACGTTGTGTAACAGGCCCACCCACTGAAAGGCTAATTCTCTGGAGGACTGTACTCTTATTCCAATTACCCTTGACCTTTGATGACAATCCAGAGTCTGTGAAGTTAGAATTAACTTGTAGAAGATTGAAAAGTTGAAAATTATTTTTGTCCAGTAGAAATGCAAATGACTATTATCCAATGGAAAAGATAACCCTGAAAGTTAATATTTATTGCTTTGTACAACATTAACCCATTTTGTATCTGTCTTGGCATTCTTATCCCAGTAGCCTCTCTTTCATTAACTGTTACTCATATCCTGCTTTGCCCGGCTTTATTCTCCTGCTGGTTTGTTCTTTAATGAGTTAATTAAACTTTCCCAAGTTTCCACTATTGAGAACACTATATCTATGTTTATATGAGAATCACATTTTTGACTTTTTGAAAATGGTATTGTGATGGTGAAAATCATCTAGGTAGAGGGAAGGGATGAATGTGGTAAAAATACAGATTCTTAGTCTCCAGTTCAAACCTACTGAATCAGCATCTCTGGGTGATAGGGCCTATGAATCCTGATGTTTTTAAAGCTCCCCAGGTCATTCTGATGCAGAAAGTCAATGTGACAGTGTCTGGGAACCACTGGAAGAGAAACACCAAGAATGTCCAAATGTGCGGAGAAGATCTGCTTGGCACAAACAGACATCCCATCAACAGAGACATGCACCCCTTATCTTAGCGCTTTGAGCCCTATAAAAATATAATTCTCTTTTTAAGAGTAATAATTAAAGCTATTATGTCACTTATACTTTGGGTTGTGGAAGGACAGGGCAACAAACGGAAGAATATAAGAGAATAGGATTTCTGAGGTGGGTAAAGGGCCATGGAAAAGGCGGGGAAAGCTCAAAACAGAGGAAAGGAAGTTCTTGAATTTCACTATTTTGCTCATAGCCCTTACAGACAGAGCATGACTACTTTTAGGAATAAATCATGCTTAATTTACTTACCATCAGAGTCCAAAAATATTCAAAGTTTCTTCCAATCAAAGATGTCTGGAGAATTATATGAACAAGGCGGTGGAACAGGACTTTTCAGTATGCATTTCCTCAGAGAAACATCACTTTGGAAAACTAGCCATTAAAGAAAATACTTTTATAAGAACTAAGGAATCCATGTGAGAAATTATAACACCTGGGTGGAGTGCAGAAACATGAAAAGATGCATTGAAGAGGGTAGCACGACAGCTCCACATGATCCACATCACCCTTCCCTACGCCTGCAGCCTGGTGCAGAGAGAGACCCTCCATGTGGGGTGCTGGGGTCTTGAGTGTTTGTGTCTCCCCAGATTCATATATTGGAGCCTAATCACCAATTTGCTGGAATAAGGAGGTGCACCCTTTGGCGAGGTGATTAGGTAATGAGGACAGAGCCCTCGTGAATGGGATTAGGCCGCAGGGAGTTCATTATCCCTTCTGCCATATGAGGACACCTTTGACTTTAAGTCAAAAACTGTCACAAGAGAGGAAGAAGGTAATTATACAACAATAAGGGAGTTATTTCATGAAGAAGACATAACAATTGTAAATAAATATGCCCCTAACATCAGAGTATCCCAGTGTATGAAACAAATATTAACAGAACTGAAGGAAGAAATAGACAACAATACAATAACAGTAGGAGATTTTAATGCTCTTCCTTTAATATGGATAAATCATTGAGACAGAAAATAAATAAGGAAACATTGAAACTGAACAACATTGTAGACAAAATGGACCTAATTGATACATACAGAACATTCCATCCAACAGCAGCAAAATATATGTTCTTTCAAGTGCAAATGAGACATTCTTCAGGATAGATCATATGTTAGTACACACAACAAGTCTTAACAAATTTAAGATGACTAAAATTACAGCAAGTATCTTTTCTGACCACAATGGTATGAAACTGGAAATTAACAACAGAAGCAAAATTAGAAAATTCACCAATATGTGGAATCTAAACAATGCACTCCTGAATTCCTGAACCCATGAATCAAGATGAAATTAAAAGGAAAATCGAAAAATACCTCAAGACAAATGAAAATAGAAACAGCATACCAAAACTTATGGAATACAGCAAAAGCAATTCTAAGAAAGAAGTTTATAGCAATAAATGCCTCCATGAAGGAAAAGAAAAATCTCAAACAAACAACTTAGGTGTATACCTTAAGATACCAGAAAAAAAGGAACAAATTAAGTTCAAAGTTAACAGAAGGCAAGAAATAATAAACATCAGATCAGAGATAAATGAAATAGAAACTAGAAAAATAATAGAAGATAAACAAAATTGGCAAACCTTTAGCTAGACTAAGAAAAAAAGAGAAGACTTAAATAATAAAATCAGAAATGAAAGAGGAGCCATTTCAGTTGATACCACATAAAACAAAGGGTCATAACAGACTACTATGAACAATTACACTCCAACAAATTAGAAAACCTAAAATAAATGGATAAATTCCTAGAAACCTACAACCTGCTAAGTCTGAAACATGAAGAAACAGAAAATCTGAACAGACCAATAGTGAATAAGGGATTGAATCAGAAATCAAAAACCTCCCAATGAAGAAAAATCGAGGACCTCTTGGCTTCAGTGCTGAATTCTTCCAAACATTTAAAGAGAAATTAACACCAATCCTTCCCAAACTCTTCCAAAAAATTGAAGAGGTGGAACGACTTCCAAACTCACTGTATGTAGCCAGTATTACCCTGATACCAAAGCCAGACAAGCACACTATTAGAAAAGAAAATGACAGGCCAATGTCCCCGATGAACCCAGATGCAAAAAATCCTTAAAATATTAGCAAGCGAAATTCATTGGCACATTAAAAAAAAATCATACAACATAATCAAGTAGAATTTATCCCTGAGATGCAAGAATAATTCTACATACAAAAATTTTTTAAAATATGATACATTACATTAACAGAATGAAGGACAAAAATCATATGATCAGCTCAATAGATGCAGAAAGAGCATCTGAAAATATTCAACATCCTTTCATGTCAAAAACTCTCAATAAATTGGGTATAGAAAGAATGTATCTCAATATAATAAAGGCCATATATGACAGGCCCTCAGCTAACAGACTCAATGGTATAAAGCTGAAAGCTTTTAAGATCAGGAACAAGACAAAGATACCTAGTGTCACCATTTTTATTAAATATGGTGCTGGAAGTCATAGCCAGAGCAGTTAGGTAAGAAAAAGAAATAAGAGGCATCCAAATTGTAAAGGAAGCAGTAAAATTTTCTGTTTGCAGATGACACGGTCTTCTATATAGAAAACCCTAAAGACTCCACCAAAAAAAAAAAAAAAAAAAAAAAGTTACAACTATTAAATTAATTCCATAAGGTTGCAAATAAAAAATTAACAATCAAAAATTAGTAAGATTTTTATATAGTAACAAAGAGCTATCCCAAAAAGAAGTTAAAAAATCACATTTATAATAGGAGAAACAAAAATAAAATAATTAGAAATAAATGTAATCAAAGAGGTGAAATATATGTACATTGAAAACTGTAAATCACTGATGAAAGAAATTGAAAAAGACATAAATAAATGGAAAGATATCTCATGTTCATCAGTCAGAGTAAATGATATACAAAAAATGTTGGTACTATCCAAAGCAATCTACAGATTCAATGTAATCCCTGTGAAGATTCCAATGCCATTTTTCACATAAATGGAAAAAATTCTGAAATTCATATAAAACCTCAAAAGACCCCTAATAGTCAAAGCTATTTTGAACAAAAAGATGAAGCTGGAAACAAAACATAACCTGATCTCAAAATATACTACAAAGCTATAATAATCAAAACAGCAGAGTACTGGCATTAAAAAAAGACACAAAGACTAATGAAACAAATAGAGAGCTCAGAATTAAACCCACACATTTATGGTCCATTGATCTTCAACAAAGATGCCAAGAACACATAAAGGCAGTCTCTTCAATAAATGGTGTTGGGAAGACTGAATAAGCACATTCAGATGAATAAAATTGAACCCTTATCTCACACCATATACAAAAATTAACTCAAAATGGATTAAAACTTAAAACCTGAAACTACAACAACTAGAAGAAAACTTAGGGAGAAAACTTCCTGATATTGTTCTTGGCAAGATTTTTTTTTTTTCTTTTTAATATGAACTCAAAAGCACAAGCAACAAAGGTGAAAATAGAGAAACTGGATTGCATCAAACTGAAAAGCTTCTGCACAGCAAAGAAAAAAAATTAACAGAGTAAAGAGACAGTGTAGGAAATGGGAGAAAATATTTGCAAAGCAGATATCTGACAAGGGGTAAATATCCAAAATACATAAGAAATTTAAACTCAAAAACAAGAAAATGAATAACTCAATTAAAAATGGGCAAAGAACCTAAATACATATTACTCAAAAAAACATACAAGCAGCCAAGAGCTATAACACCACTAACCATCAGGAAAATGCAAATCAAAACCACAATGAGATACCATCTCATACCTGTTAGAATGGCTATAATCAAAAAGACAAAAGATAACAGATTTGAGAAGGTAGAGTGTGGAGAAAATTAAACCCTTGTACACTGTTAGTGGGGATGTAAATTAGTACAGCCATTATAGAAAACATTATGAAGTTTCCTTAACAAATTAAAAATAGAACTACCATATAATCCAGCAATCTCACTTCTGGGTATATATCCAAAGGAACTGAAATTACTATGAGACAAAGTCTTGCTTTGTTGCCCAGGCTGGAGTGCAGTGGTGCAATCTTGGCTCACTGCAACCTCCACCTCCCAGGTTCAAGTGATTCTCCTGCCTCAGCCTCCCGAGTAGCTGGGATTACAGGTGGCTGCCACCACGCCCAGCTAATTTTTATATTTTTAGTAGAGACGAGGTTTCACCATGTTGGTCAGGTTGGTCTCAAACTCCTGACCTCAAATGATCCACCTGCCTTGGCCTCCCAAAGTGCTGGGATTACAGGCATGAGTCACCACATTTGGCCTGAAATTACTATCTTGAAGAGATGTCTGAACTCCTATGTTCACTGCAGCATTATTCCCAGTAGCCGTGATAGGGAATCAACCTAAGTGCCCATCAACAGATAAATGGATAAAGAAAATGTAATGTATATGTACAGCAGAATATTATATGGCCTTTAAAAGGAAGGAAATCCTGTCATTTGCAACAACATGGATGAACCTGAAGGACATTAAACTAAGTGAAATAAGCCTGGCACAGAAAGATAAATACTACATGATCTCACTTATATGTGGAATCTAAAACAGTTGAACTTATAGGAGAGAGCAGGATGGTTGTCACCAAAGACTGGAGGATGGATGGGGGCCATGAAGAGATGTTGGTCAAAAGGTATGAAGTTTCAGTTAAACAAGATGGATAAGTTCTGGAAAGTTAATGTGACTACAGTTAATAATAACTATAACAGTGACTATAGTTAATAATATTGTATTGTACATTTGAAATTTGCTACGAGGGTAGATCTTACATGTTTTTACCATAAAAACTGATAACTGTGAGATGATGGATATGTGAATTAGCTTAAATATGGTAATCATCTCACAATGGATACAAAAACATGTTGCATACTGTAAATACATACAATGTTTATTTGTCAAAAAACCTCAAAAAAGCTGCAGGAGGGGAAACCAACCAAGAAGTCTGTTAAGATAAGGATAGAAAATTAATCCATAAAGAGGACTAAAAATTTACCTTAACAATTAAGCATTATTTCTATTCAGAATAAAGTTTGCCTTGAGATTTCTGTCAGTCAAGGTTAAAAAGGAGATCAGGTGAGTTATACAATTTTCTTATTCTCTGTAAAAAAGAAATGAACCAAATTTTCAGTCATGAAAGATTTTTTTTGACACTAAAATTCTGATCTCATCATACAAGGTATGAGATACTTGACAGATAAGGGATTCAATGATATTTTTATAAACAAAAGTGTGCATGATCTTCATATGGCTGTTTTCTTTCTGCCACCTCTCAATAAAAACCAGTGGTGCCTCCTTAAGGTGAGGTGGTTACAGAGATTGGAAGCATTGAAGGGATATAAGCTAAGGTGGTTCAGGTAGATTGACGTGAAAAGAAACAGAGTTGGGCATTCCCTGTGTAAAAGAGCTTTTACAGAAGAGTCAACTTTTGTTTATGCCGCCAAGTATCGATTCTTTTCCCTTATCAGGCTAATATTATATTCAAATTGTTTTCTAATCATATTGCTTCAAGAGAAGAGCAGCCAAGTTCATCCTACTGGGTCAAGCACCCCTTGCTTCCTAGCCGACTCCTTTCCTTTTATAGCTCTCTCCTAAGAAGAGTCTAATAAATGTGAGATTGGTCTTTCCCCTTCTCACTACAAGCAACATTTCAGAAGCTCCTGATGGTCTTGCAGCAGGAGTGGTCTTATCAGGGAATCTCAGTGGTGGGATGGCATAAGTTTCCAGGCAAAAACTGACAAATACATTCTCTTTTCTTTTTCTTTCTTTACTTTCAAGAAGAATAATGTCATAATAGATACACAAAACGGGTTGAAACAATGTATTAGGAATAATAAGTGTTTTCTGGGATTAAGCGAATAGCACAGCTATTACAGTTGAGTTCTTGGCGGACATTTATTCTTTCAGACTTCATGCTGTAAGGTAAGAAAATAGACAGCTTTAATTCATACACACACAGATATAGTAGATATAGATACAGATATACACACACATGCAAATGTCTGTGCATGTGTATAATACAGATATGTGTGTGTTTATATGTATACATATCTTAACAGGTCTTAAAATTATTGAACTAAGAGAAATACCAAGAAGTCATCTAACTTAGTCCTTCTCACACATTAAAGGACATGAAAATCATGTAGGGATCTTACTAAATGCCTGTTCTGATTCAGAATATGTGGATGGGGGCTGGAAGTCTGTATTTCTCACAAACTCCTTGAGGATGGCCATGTGACCAGACCAGGGACCACACTGAGTGACATAACTCACACTGACCAGGCCAATCTGTCAGTGAAAATAAAGAAGCAAACAAAACTGCTGCAGCAGCTGCATATCAGAGAATGGAATCTGCTGAGATACTGGGAGTCACCGACTATAATTGAAATGTCAACCAGTTAAGTTTATCCTGCCTGGCCTTGCATTCTTTCTTATCAACCTGTAAACTCTTATTTATCCATTAAAGCTCAGCTGAATTATGGCTTCCCATATCTATACCATAACCTCATCTTGAATTGTCTCTGCTTGAGTACACGGCAATAAATAAAGATCTGAAATGATAAATATAACATTTTTCTACTTTCTTCTCTTATTATTTTAAAAAGCCATAAGTATATGGAAAGCAACAATGCCAACAGTGTATTAATGGATTTAGAATTTATATAGATATAATATATAGAAAATAATAGCACACAGGTGGGGGAGTAAATGGACTGACACTGAAGCAAAGTTATTATATATTACTGAATCACCAAAAAGAAAATAATTTAAAAATATGGTTAAAAGTCAACAGAAGAAATTACACGGCACATTAAAAAATATTTGGTTAGCACAAAGCAAGCAGTAAAAGAGAAACAGAAGAAGAAAAAGACCTGAGACATGAAGAAATAAATAGATGTAAATCCAACCAACATCAATAATGACATTAAATGTGAATAGAATAAACACTCAATTCAAAAAACAGAGATTGTCATATAAAATAAAAAAAGTAAGACCCAACCAAAATCTGTCTGTAAGAAACACACATTAGATTCACAGACATGGAATGGTTGAAAGTAAAAGAACTGAATAAATGATAAATCATGCAAACAATAATCATAAAAGAGCTAGGTTGGCTACTTTAATAACAAAAAATATTCTAAGGCAAGAAATATTAGAGAAAAATTGAGACATTTCATAAAAATAAAGAGATCAATATATCGAGAAGATATAGTAATTACAAATGTATATGTACTTAACAGAACCATAAAATACATAAAGCAAAAAACTGGCAAAATTGAGGATAAAAATTATTCAAAATTATAGTTTCATATCTCAATATCTCTCTTTTAGTACTTCATGGAAAAACATGACAGAAAATCAAGAATGATTTAAAAGACTTCAACAATGCTATCAACTTGACCTTACTGACACTTACAGAACATTTCACCTCATAAAAGCAGAATACACATTAAGTGCATGCCAACTATTCTCCAGGGTAGACCATATGCTAGGCTATAAAATAATTCTCAAGAAATGTAAAAGAGTTAAAATCATGCCAAGTAAGTTCTCTGAAAACCAGAATATTAAATTAGAAATCACCAATAGGAATAAATTTGAGAAATTAAACAATAAACTTCTAAATAACCAATGAGTTAAGAAAGAAATCAAAAGAGCAACTATAAAACATACTGAATTAAACGAAGGTGGAAACAAAACATATGAATTTATGGGTTACAATGAAAATGGTATTTAAAGGGAAGGTTTCTAGCATTAAATATTTAAATTAAAAAAGAAGAAAGCTGGGGGGACCTGGTTCCAAGATGGCAGAATAGGAAGAGCTCCAGTCTACAGCTCCCAGCATGAGCAATGCAGAAGACGGGTGATTTCTGCATTTCCAACTGAGGTACCGGGTTCATCTCACCAGGACTTGCTGGAAACTGGGTGTAGCCCATGGAGTGTGAGCCAAAGCAGGGCAGGGCATCACCTCACCCAGGAAGCGCAACGGTTCATGAAATTCCATTTTCTAGCCAAGGGAAGCTGTGACAAACAGTACCTGGAAAATTGGGACACTCCCACCCTAATACTGTGCTTTTCTAAGGGTCATAGGAAACGGCACACCAGGACATTGTATCCCGTGCCTGGCTCAGAGGGTCCCACGCCCGCAGAGCCTTGCTCACTGCTAGCACAGCTGTCCAAGATTGAACTGCAAGGTGGCAGTGAGGCTGGGGGAGGGTCATCCACCATTTCTGATGTTTGAGTAGGTAAACAAAGCAGTCTGGAAGGTCAAACTGGGTGGAGCCCACCATAGCTCAATGAGGCATGCCTGCCTCTGTAGACTTCACCTCTGGGGGCAGGGTATAGCTGAACAAAAGGCAGCAGAAACTTCTCCCGACTTAAACGTCCCTGTCTGACAGCTTTGAAGAGAGCAGTGGTTCTCCCAGCATGGAGTTTGAGATCTCAGAAGGGAATGACTGCCTCAAGTGGGTCCCTGACCCCCAGGTACCCTAACTAGGAGACATCTCCCAGTAGGGGCCGACTGACACCTCATACAGCTGGGTGCCCCTCTGAGACGAAACCTCCAGAGGAAAGAGCAGGCTACAACATTTGCTGTTCTGCAATATCTGCTGTCTGCAGACTCCGCTGGTGATACATAGGAAAGCAGGGTTTGGAGAGGACCTCCAGCAAACTCCAACAGACCTGCAGCTGAGGGTCCTGACTGTTAGAAGGAAAACTAACAAACAGAAAGGAATAGCATCAACATCAACAAAAAGGACATACAAACCAAAACCCCACCCATAGGTCACCATCATCAAAGACCTAAGGTAGATAAAGCTACAAAGATGGGCAGAAACCAGAGCAGAAAAGCTGAAAATTCTAGAAATCAGAGCACCTCTTCTCCTCCAAAGGAACACAGCTCCTCGTCAGCAACAGAACAAAGCTGGACGGAGAATTACTTTGATGAGTTGACAGACTTAGGCTTCAGAAGATCGGTAATAAAAACTTCTACAAGCTAAAGGAGAATACTCTAACCCATTACGAAGAAGCTAAAAACCTTGAAAAAAGATTAGATGAACAGCTAACTAGAATAAACAGCATAGAGAAGACCTTAAATGACGTGATGGAGCTGAAAACCATGACACGAGAACTATAAGACACATGCACAAGCTTCAGTAGCTGATTCAATCAAGTGGAAGAAAGGGTATCAGTGATTGAAGATCAAATGAATGAAATGAAGCAAGAAGATAAGCTTAGAGAAAAAAGAGTAAAAAGACACAAACAAAGCCTCCAAGAAATATGGGACTATGTGAAAAGACCAAATCTAGGTCTGATTGGTGTACCTGAAAGTGAAGGGGAGAATGGAACCAAATTGGAAAACACTCTTCAGGATATTATCCAGGAGAACTTCCCCCAACCTAGAAAGGCAGGCCAACATTCAAATTCAGGAAATACGGCGAACACTACAAAGACACTCCTTGAGAAAAGCAACCCCAAGACACATAATTGTCAGATTCACCAAGGCTGAAATGAAGGAAAAAATGTTAAGGACAGACAGACAGAAAGGCTGGGTTACCCACAAAGGGAAGCTCATCAGACTAACAGCGGATCTCTCAGCAGAAATCCTACAAGACAGAAGAGAGTGGGGGCCAACATTCAACAATCTTAAAGAAAAGAATTTTCAACCCAGAATTTCATATTCAGCCAAACTAAGCTTCATAAGTGAAGGAGAAATAAAATCCTTTACAGACAAGCAAATGCTGAGAGATTTTGTCACCACCAGGCCTGCCTTAGAAGAGCTCCTGAAGGAAGCACTAAATATAGAAAGGAACAACTGGCACCAGACACTGCTAAACATGCCAAATTGTAAAGACCATCAATGGTAGGAAGAAACTGCATCAATGAATGAACAAACTAACCAGCTAACATCATAATGACAGGACCAAATTCACACATAACAATATTAACCTTAAATGTAAATGAGCTAAATGTGTCAATTAAAAGACACAGACTGGCAAATTGGATAAAGAGTCAAGACCCATCAGTGTGCTGTATTCAGGAGACCCATCTCATGTGCAGAAACACACATAGGCTCAAAACGAAGGGATGGAGGAAGATCTACCAAGCAAATGGAAAGCAAAAAAAAAGCAGAGGTTGAAATCCTAGTCTCTGATAAAACAGACTTCAAACCAACAAAGATCAAAAGAGACAAAGAAGGCCATTACATAATGGTAAAGGGATCAATTCAACAAGAAGAGCTAACTATCCTAAATATATATGCACCCAACACAGGAGCACCCAGATTCATAAAGCAAGTCCTTAGAGACCTACAAAGAGATTTAGACTCCTGCAGAGTAATAATGGGAGACTTTAATACCCCACTTTCAACAACAGACAGATCAATGAGGCAGAAAGTTAACAAGGATATCCAAGAATGGAACTCAACTCTGCACCAAGCGGACCTAATAGACATCTACAGAACTCTCCACCCCAAATCAACAGAATATACATTCTTCTAAGCACCACCTCACGCTTATTCCAAAATTGGCCACATAGTTGGAAGTAAAGCACTCCTCAGCAAATGTAAAAGAACAGAAATTATAACAAACTGCCTCTCAGATCACAGTGCAATCAATTTAGAACTCAAGATTAAGAAACTCACTCAAAATAACATAACTACATGAAAACTGAACAACGTGCTCCTGAGTGACTACTGGGTAACTAAAGAAATGAAGGCAGAAATAAAGATGTTCTTTGAAACCAATGAGAACAAAGACACAACGTACCAGAATCTCTGGGATACATTTAAAGCAGTGTGTAGAGGGAAATTTATAGCACTAAATGCCCACAAGAGAAAGCAGGAAGGATCTAAAATCAACACCCTGAAATCACCCTAAAAGAACTAGAGAAGTGAGAGCAAACAAATTTAAAAGCTAGTAGAAGGCAAGAAATAACTAAGATCAGAGCAGAACTCAAGGAGATAGAGATACAAAAAAACCCTTCAAAAAATCCATGAATCCAGGAGCTGGTTTTTTGAAAAGATCAACAAAATTGATAGACTGCTAGCAAGACTAATAAAGAAGAAAAGAGAGAAGAATCAAACAGACACAATAAAAATGATAAAGGGGATATCACAACTGATCCCGAAGAAATACAAACTACCATCAGAGAACACTAAAAACACCTCTACACAAATAAACTAGACAATCTAGAAGAAATGAATAAATTTCTGGCCACATACACTCTCCCAAGACTAAACCAGGAAGAAGTTGAATCCCTGAATAGACCAGTAACAGGTTCTGAAATTGAGGCAATAAATAATAGCTTACCAACCAAAAGAAGTCCAGCACCAGACGATTCACAGCCAAATTCTATGTGACACATATACACCATGGAATACTATGCAGCCATAAAAACGTATGAGTTCATGTCCTTTTTAGGGACATGGATGAAGCTGGAAACCATCATTCTGAGCAAACTATTGCAAGGACAGAAAACCAAACACCACAGAGGTACAAAAAGGAGCTGCTATCACTCCTTCTGAAATTATTCCAATCAATAGAAAAAGAGGGAATCCTCCCTAACTCATTTTATGAGGCCAGCATCATCCTGATACCAAAGCCTGACAGAGACACAACAAAAAAAGAGAATTTTAGACGAATATCCCTGATGAACATCAATGCAAAAATCCTCAATAAAATCCTGGCAAACCGAATCCAGCAGCACACCAAAAAGCTTATCCACCATGATCAAGGTGGCTTCATCCCTGGGATGCAAGGCTGGTGCAACATAGGCAAATCAATAAATATAATCCATCATATAAACAGAACCAAAGACAAAAACCACATGATTATCTCAACAGACGCAGAAACGGCCTTTGAAAAATTCCAACAGCCCTTCATGCTAAAAACTCTCAATAAACTAGATATTGATGGGATGTATCTCAAAATAGTAAGAGCTATTTATGACAAACCCACAGCCACTATCATACTGAATGGGTAAAAACTGGAAGCATTCCCTTTGAAAACCGGCACAAGACAGGGATGCCCTCTGTCATCACTCCTATTCAACATCGTGTTGGAAGTTCTGGCCAGGCAATCAAGCAGGAGGAAGATAAAGGGTATTCAATTAGGAAAAGAGAAAGTCATATTGTCCCTCTTTGCAGATGACATGATTGTATATTTAGAAAACCCCATCGTCTCAGCCCAAAATCTCCTTAAGCTGATAAGCAACTTCAGCAAAGTGTCAGGATACAAAATCAATGTGCAAAAATCACAAGCATTCCCATACACCAATAATAGACAGAGAGCCAAATCATGAGTGAACAATTGCTACATTCACAATTTCTACAAAGAGAATAAAATACTTAGGAATCCAACTTAAAAGGGATGTGAAGGACCTCTTCAAGGAGAACTACAAACCACTGCTCAAAGAAATAAAAGAGGACACAAACAAATGGAAGAACATTCCATGCTCATGGATAGGAAGAATCAGTATTGTGAAAATGGCCATACTGCCCAAGATAATTTATAGATTCAATGCCATCCCCATCAAGCTACCAATGACTTTCTTCACAGAATTGGAAAAAACTAAAGTTCAAATGGAACCAAAAAAGAGCCTGCATTGCCAAGACAATCCTAAGCAAAAAGAACAAAGCTGGAGGCATCATGCTACCTGACTTCAAACTATACTATAAGCCTACAGTAAACAAAACAGCATGGTACTGGTAACAAAACAGAGATAGAGACCAATGGAACAGAACAGAGACCTCAGAAATAATACCACACATCTACAACCACCTGATCTTTGACAAGCCTGACAAAAACAAGAAATGGGGAAAGGATTCCCTATTTAATAAATGGTGCTGGGAAAATTGGCTAGCCACACATAGAAAGCTGAAACTGGATCCCTTCCTTACACCTTATACAAAAATTAATTCAAGATGGATTAAAGACTTAAATGTTAGACCTAAAACTGTAAAAACCCTAGAAGAAAACCTAGGCAATACCATTCAGGACATAGGCATGGGCAAGGACTTCATGACTAAAACACCTAAAGCAATGGCAACAAAAGCCAAAACAGACAAATGGGATGTAATTAAACTAAAGAGCTTCTGCACAGCAAAAGAAACTACCATCAGAGTGAACCGGCAACCTAGAGAATGGGAGAAAATTTTTGCAATCTACCCATCTGACAAAAAGTTAATATCGAGAATCTACAAAGAATTTAAACAAATTTACAAGAAAAAATCAAACAACTGCATCAAAAAGTAGGTGAAGGATATGAACAGGCACTTCTCAAAAGAAGACATTTATGCATTCAACAGACACATGAAAAAATGCTCATCATCACTGGCCATCAGAGAAATGCAAATCAAAACCACAATGAGATACCATCTCACATCAGTAAGAATGGCCATCATTAAAAAGTCAGGAAACAACAGGTGCTGGAGAGGATGTGGAAAAATAGGAATGTTGGTGGGAGTGTAAACCAGTTTAACCATTGCAGAAGACAGTGTGGCAATTCCTCAAGGATCTAGAACCAGAAATACCATTTGACCCAGCCATCCCATTACTGGATATATACCCAAAGGATTATAAATCATGCTGCTATAAAGACACATGCACACATATGTTTATTGCAGCTCTATTCACAATAGCAGAGACTTGGAACCAACCCAAATGTCCATCAATGATAGACTAGATTAAGAAAATGTGGCACATATACACCATGGAATACTATGCAGCCATAAAAAAGGATGAGTTCATGCCCTTTGTAGGGACATGGATGAAGCTGGAAACCATCATTCTGAGCAAACTATTGCAAGGACAGAAAATCAAACACCGCATGTTCTCACTCATAGGTAGGAATTGAACAATGAGAATACCTGGACATAAGGTGGGAAACATCACACACCGGGGCCTGTCATGAGGTGGGGGGAGGGGGAAGGGATAGCATTAGGAGAAATACCTAATGTAAATGACGAGTTAATGGTGCAGCACACCAACATGGCACATGTATACATATGTAACAAACCTGCACACTGTGCACATGTACCCTAAAATTTAAAGTATAATAAAAAAGAAAAGAGGAAAACTATAAATGCATTTATATAAAAATATTAAAAAGCGACCAAATAAACTCTAAAGTAAGGAAAAAATAAAGATCAAATTAAAAATTAATAAAATACAAAAAAGAAAATCAATAGAGAAAAAGTCAACAAAAACCAAAGGCGGGTTTTTTAACAAAATTGGCAAAATCAATTAGCTAGAATAACTGATCAATAAGAAAAATAAAATCCAATTACTAAAAACAAGAATAAAATAGAAAACATCACTATCTGCCTGGCAGAAATTAAAAGAATTACAAGGGGATATTAGCTGTAATAATGTGCCAACAAATCAGACAAATTATATGAAATAGAAAACTCCTAGCAAGACACAAATTACTAAAATGACTCAAGAAGACAAACTATAACAGGTTAAAAAACCAAATCAGCAATTTAAAAATCTTACCATGAAGAAAAACCCAGGTTTAATAGCTTCACTGATAAATTCTATCAAACATTTAAGGAAAAAATAATATCAATCCTACACAAACTCTTCCAGGAAACAAATTTTCAGATAAAACTTTCCAACATTTTCTGGAGGCCGTATTGCCCAGACATCAAAGGTAACAAAGACATTAAGAAGACACCACAAGAAAACCTTCAGACCAATTTTTATATGAATAAGGATATAAAATTTTTCAATAAAATAATAACAAACCAAATTTAGCAATATATGAAAAACAGTATATATGATGATCAAGTGCGATTTACCCATGAACGCGAAGTTCATTTAAAATTTTAAAATCACTTATTTTAAAACACCAAATTAATAAAATAAAGAACAAAAACTATATGACCCTCTCAATAGATGTAGAAAAGTCCTTGACAAAAATCAACTACCTATATATAATGAAAACTCTCAGGCAACTAGAAATATGAGGCAGAATTTTCAACCTTATAAAATATATGTTTAAAAAATGTCTACAGCTAACCTCATAGTTAATGATAAAAGACAGAATGCTTTCCCCTAGGATTAAGAACAAGGCAAATAGTCCCCTCTCACCACTTTCATTCAACATGGTATTGATGGTTAGCCAATGTGATAAGACAAGCAGAAGAAATTAAAGGCATGCAAATTGGAAACAAAGTAAAACTCTTCTTTTATAGACAATACAATTCTTTATTTAGAAAATCCTAAAGAAATTTCAAAAAACTTACTAGATGTAACAAGCAAATTTAGCAAGGTTACAGGATACCAGATCAGTATTAAAAAATTAATTGTATTCTATACCAGAAACAAACAATCCAAAAATGAAACTAAGAAAGTAGTTTCATTTCCAAGATAACCAGAAAGAACAAAATAATTACAAATTAATTTTTAAGTCAATGTGCAATATCTATACCCTGAAATGTACAAAACATTCCCGAGGTCAACTAAAGAATTTCTTAATAGTTACAGAGCTATACCACGTTCAAGGATTAAAGATTCAAGTTTGGGAAATTCTCAAATTGATCTATATATTCTACATACCAAAATTCCAAGTGGCTATTTTGGTAGAAATTAATAAGCTGATTCTAACATTTATATTGAAATAAAAGACTTAGGATATTCAAAATAAATGTCATTAAGAACAACAAAGTTGCAGGACTTTCACTACCTAATTTCAAAACTTATTGTAAAGTTGCAGTAATTAAAAGTGTGGTATTGGCATAAGAAAAGGCATGCAGATCAACGGAAGAAAATAGGGAGCAGTTAACCCTTGCTCATAGGTTAATTTTCAACAACGTTGGCCCAGGCAATTTAATGATGGAAGGGACAGGAAAAGTGAGAAAGGATATGACACTTTTCACTGGATATCCACATGAAAAATAATGAGGATGGACACCCATCTCATACCACTTCCAAAAATTCACTCAAAATAGATCATAGACACAAATGTAAGGTCTGAAACTATTAGAACTATGAGGAGAAACTATACGACAAAATCACCATACCTTGGATAAGGCCAAAATTTCTTAGATATGATATCAAAAGCACAACTCGGAAAAAAAAAATTGAGCTTCAACAAAAGCACAAACTTTGCTCTTCAAAAGATGTCTTAATTGAAATGAAAAGATATAATGCAGACAAGGAAAAATATTTGCAAACCATATATCTGATAAAAGACTTGCATTCAGAGTTTGTGTACGTATGTGTTTGTGTGTGTATGCTCAAATACAAGACAAACCAATTACGAAATGGGCAAAAGATTTGAATAGGCACTTCAACAAAGAAATACTGAAAAGATATCAACATCATTAATTATTAGGGAAATGCAAATTAAAATCATAATTATATACCACTACAAACCCATTTAAATAGCTATAATCTAAAAGATTAGCAATGCCAAATGTTGGCTAACATATGGAAAAACTGAAACCTTTGTACATTGCTGTTGAAAATGTAAAATGGGGCCGGGCGCGGTGGCTCAAGCCTGTAATCCCAGCACTTTGGGAGGCCAAGACGGGCGGATCCCAAGGTCAGGAGATCGAGACCATCCTGGCTAACCCAGTGAAAACCCGTCTCTACTAAAAAATACAAAAAAAAAAAAAAAACTAGCCGGGCGAGGTGGCAGGCGCCTATAGTCCCAGCTACTCGGGAGGCTGAGGCAGGAGAATGGCATGAACCCGAAAGGCGGAGCTTGCAGTGAGCTGAGATCTGGCCACTGCACTCCAGTTTGGGCGACAGAGCGAGACTCCGTCTCAAAAAAAAAAAAAAAAAGAAAATGTAAAATGGTACAATTATTTTGGAAAACAGTTGGGCAGCTTCTCAAAAGACTAACATAAACATTTCATATAAGCAAGCAATGCCAATCCTAAGTATTTACTTAAGAGAAATGAAGCATATATCCACACAAAGATTTGTGTGCAAATATTCATAGTAGCATTGTTTATAATAGCCCCACGCTAGAAACAATCCAAATGTCCCTTGGCTCATGAATGGATAACAAAATGTGATACATCAATACAATGGAATACTATTCATCAATGAAAAGGAACAAACTGTTGATAAATGCAACATAAATGAACCTCAAAATCTTATGCAAAGTGAAAGAAACCAGATACAAAAGACTACATCTTGTATGATTCCTCTATATGACATTTCTTTAAAATGCATCTAATGAAAGACAAACAAGATAACAATATTTGCTTGGGGCTGGGATAGGAATGCAAAGTGATTGCTAATAGGCATGAGTGAACTTTTGGGGGTCATGGAAATATTTTAAAAGTATATTGTGATGATTCTACAACTGCCTAAATTTACTAAAAATCATTGAACTGTGCACTTAGAGTGAATGAATTTTATGGTGTGCAAAGGATACCTCAATGAAGCTGTTAAAAACATTTTCTAAGAAAATAAAAATAATTTCCTTTCTTTGGGTTTAATGGTTTTCCAACAAGGGTAAAGGGCAGAGATGGGGAGGGAAAGGGAAGAGGACAGAAGGCAGCACATTAAAATCATCTAAGAAGTGTGTGTTTTTTTTTTTTTTTAACATACATAGACTTCCTCCTCCCTAGAATAAATATTGAAAAATTGAAGAATACAATTTATTATCAAGAGGCTGTACATACTTTGAAAATGTTTCCCAGATGATTCTGATATACATTGCTTCCCAAGCATATTACCCCTGAGAATCTCGCTTGATAGATTGGGTCCTAGTAGTCTGTTTTCAATAAGCAAAGCAGTGATTCTTGTGACCTGATAAGTTTAAGAAGCACAGCCCATGTCTGCAACAGTAGGAACTTTCAGCACCGTGGCAGTGCAACGTGGGATAAATATTACTCTAGGAAAAACTATTTTTTGACCATTTATTCACATCTCCCAGTCCCCTGTCAGTGCCAGTCACCAGGGATAGCAAGTACCTTCCCAATCCTTATAAATTAAACCAACAACTAAGATTCCCAATTCCCCTGCCTTTGGTGGGGATTCTGGTCCATCAAAAGGGATCCCCCTCTTATATCAATAGCAAAGGGCTACTCATTTTATTACAGTTAGGACCAAATCATACTCATTCTACATATTAGTCATGAATAATCTGCTAAGTGGATGCCTAGATGTGGTCCTCTGTGGCTGAAAAGTACTTTAGTTCTTTCCAATTCAGTGATTATAAGACTATACCCACCACCCTTTAAAAAGTAATGTATTTTTCTTTGAAACACATTGTCATTCTTTACTCAGTAGGAGTTTTTCCATTCTTGGAAGAAGGTAGGAAACACACACAAAAAAGCATTTGTAGTCACCTCCTATTGATTTATTTTACTGATTGTCAGGTTTATCCCTGAAAAAGATCAGATTGCTGATGCAAAGGCTAAAGCTTCCTATGGTTGTTAGAAGAAAGACAGCTTCGCAGATGGGAGAACATGGAGCTTCATGAAAATTAAGGCAACTATCCATTGCAGGGTCATTGTCCACTTTTCGAATGTCAACAGCATTCCTAAACCTGCCTAGCAAATTGCTTGAAATTGCTAATATTTTCCAGCATTTGTGGACAAAACCCTCAGCATTTCTATAAAGACATGTTCATCACGAGAACGTGTTTCTTGAGAGAAGAAGGCGAATATGGGCACTTTAGTTGCCACATATATGAGGTTGGTTTGGCAGTGACACTAGTGATTGAAGCCACGCTCCTGGTGGGAGCCATGTGCCGGCACAGGGGCTGCAGGAATTGAGTGTCTTGAAGTCTATGGGCTACCTGTCTACAGCGGTCCATTCTTAAAAAGGCCTACCCTGGTTTCCACATCAGCTTCCCACATACCCACTGCCCCCACCTCTTTGATGTCCCATCCTTGGGGGCCTCTGAGGTATGACTGGTTACAGAACAGTCTCCCATACAGAAAAGAGTGCTATTTCTTCAACACTTTACAGAGGCAAAGTAAAGCAGGATAGGAAACGGAGCTGTTTTCTCGTGACTTCCACACAAACATTTACCGAGCACCTACCATGTGTGAGGCAATGTTCTGGGTGCCAGATAATTGAAGACAAACATACCATAGACCCTGCCACCAGGAAGGGCACAGCCTTGCTCAAATGGGAGGGAAATGGCAACACTGAGCCACCCACCATAATGACCGTCTAAGGATGCCAGTGAGTTCCAGCACAGATGGGCTCCCTTGCCCTGCCTTGGTCACCAGTGAATGTGAAGCATGCCCAGCCCCTCGAGCTACAGTCTTGCTCTGGAATATGGATGTTCGTCCACAGACAGCTCCTTCTGAACAGCCAGTAGGGGTTCCTGTCACTTTTCAAACCTTGGAATAATGTATCTCTTCTAACTGAAACAAGCAACTTCAACCAAAGGAGGTACATTAGTACATTAACGGTCTTTTTTTTTTCTCTCTCTTTTTTTGTTTGCCTGTCCAATAAATACGCACAAGTTCAAGGTGAGAAATTTAATTAAATTTCATAATAACTCACTGGAATCATAAGCAAATGTACCAAGAGGGAATGAAAGAGGGGAGGGATGGGAAGGGAAAGGAAGGTAAGGGGAGGAGATGGGAAGAGAGAGAAAAGAAGGGGAAATAGAAAAAGTAGGACTGCTAAAATATGCCAGGTTCAGGTGCACAAAAAAAAGCAAATGTTGTCTTTCTCTTCTTGATAGTTCCATGGAATCTCATTTTCTCAGGAATTCAAGTGGGTTGGTGAGGAAAGGAATAGGGGCATGATGAGGAGAAACACAGGAAGCAGGTGCACCAGGAAGCTATTTTGAATTTCTGTGGTCATGAAAGGATCCTTGGATTACAGCCTTGAGAAAGAGAGGGGCTATTCAAAAGGAGGAAGTGGTTTTCACCATAAGCAAACCTATTATCAACAACCCTACTTGCCACCTGTAGACCACTTGGCAGTTACTAAAGCACATGTGTACACAGTCACCTTTGTTCTGCCCATAACTGTAAAAGAGGCCGGGCAGGTATCCCATCCTCTTTTGTTCAGATGCAGAAACTGAGTTTCCTCCACATCGTCTGGCTGCTCCCACAGCAGTTTTTCCACAGCGCTCAGCAGAGGTTCTTCCCTTCCCAGGGGTCTAAGAAACTCCCTCTCTAACAGTGAAATCCCAGCTGGCCAAAAATGTGAGTCAGGGTATAGAAATCTGAACCGCATCCACACACTCAGGATCACACGAATTCTGTACATCAAAGCATGATTTTCCTTTCTGAGTCATGATTAGGATCTATGAGAACACAAGGTTTCACAGGCTGTGGACATTGTGTGAATTCCCTAGGGGACAGAAAGATCTCTCTCTCTCTCTCTCTCTCTCTCTCTCTCTCTCTCTCTCTCTCTCTCAGCAAGGAGACAGCCTGATGGCTGCTGTGTCCCAGGCCCAGGGCCTCAAAGCCCCAGAGAACCAGCTGCTGTCCCACCATGGGTGTCTATGAAATAGGGACACAGATACAGCTGCCAATGAAACTCCAGCAGCAGACGCTGCCCACACATGGCCTCCCCCAGGGCTGAGGGCGAGCCATCACCAAGGAGAGGTTCATCCACCACCAAAGAGAGGCAGGCAAGCTCGCCTGCCGGGTTCACGCCATTCTCCTGCCTCAGCCTGCTGAGTAGCTGGGACTACAGGCACCCGCCACCGTGGAACAGCCGCCATTGCCCATGCCTCACTGCTGAATACACAGCCTGCTTTTGGGGTTTCTAGACTGCTCGCGGGGACTCTTCTTTACTCTGTTAGAGAAAAGCCAAGGGAGGTTTCTGCAGCTTCCCTCATTGGTCTCCCTAGAGGAAAGCAGAAGCTAGTAACCCTGTCCAACGAGGAGGAAAATGGCTAGAAGCTGTGGAGAGTACATCAACAGCAGTCCCAGGAGGTTTAAAAATAAATGACGAATGTGTTAGCAGCATCAGTGCTTTGACAGAAACACAGACAGGGTTCTTGACAGCCCTTGGCACTTCAGAGCTGTGGCTTGCTTTTCTTTAATTTTGAAAGTACTTACTGTCCCTGACAAATGAACCAACACAGGGGAAAGTCCATTTTCCCATAGTGCTCTCAAGTCTGTTCTTGGCATGGAAGCGCCATGTGGTCTGCAGCCTCTTCTTTCTAAATGGACAGCTCAGGCCTGCCTCTCATGGATTTACTTTGCCTGAGAATACAGCAGTGTTGATTGCCAAAGTATTTTAAAGCAAATCCACTATCTCATGTCATTTCACCCCAAGACTACACTATGAATCCTTAAAATTACGGACCTTTACAAACATAACCATAATATTATTATCACACCTAACAAGGTTATAGAACAATTCCTGGGTGTTATCTAATAGATTATCAAATTTTGTAGTGTTCTTAAAATAAAAAAAAAACACTCTTTACAGTTCATCCATTTGAATCAGGTGCGGTCAGAGTCTGCACATAGTATTTGGTTGTTTTTTCTCTTTAAGTCTGTTTTCTTTTAGAGCAGTTCCATCTCCCTCTTTTTCCTGCCATTGGCTAATCGCAGAAACCAGTTGCTTGTTCTTTAGAATGTCCCACATCTGGCCAGGTGTGGTAGCTCATGCCTGTAATCCTAGCACTTTGGGAGGCCAAGGAGGGTGGATCCCGAGGTCAGGAGATCGAGACCATCCTGGCTAACACAGTGAAACTCCATGTCTAATAAAAATACAAAAAAATGAGTCAGACACCATGGTGGGTGCCTGTAGTCCCAGCTACTCAGCAGGCTGAGGCAGGAGAATGGCGTGAACCCGGCAGGAGGAGCTTGCAGTGAGCTGAGATCACGCCACTGCACTCCAGCCTGGGTGACAGAGCGAGACTCCATCTAAAAAACATGACAAAAAACAAAAATTAGCTGGGCATGGTGGCATGCGCCTGTAGTCCCAGCTATTTGGAAAGCTGAGGCAGGGGAATTGCTTGAACCCAAGAGGCAGAGGTTGCAGTGAGCCAAGATCATGCCACTGCACTCCAGCCTGGCAACAGAGCAAGACTCTGTCTCAAAAAAGAAAAAAAAGAAAAAAGAATGTCCCACATCTGGATTTATCTGTTGCTTTCTCCTTTAACCTTTTTCTCCTGTAAACTGGTCAACAGAGCTAAAGGCTTTATTAAAGTGTGTGTGTGTGTGTGTGTGTATGCACACACACGTGTGCACATAGAGATTCAGGTATACACACACAAACACACATATACCTGACTCTAATCAAACTTGCATGTTGATATATATATGGCTAAGGTGCAGACATCAGCTACATGTATATGTGTATATATAAGAATACTGAATAGGTGGTGCTGTGTTCTTCCTGTTGCATCCCACAGGAGAAACCCCTAATGTCTGGTTCTTGCACATTTAATGATGTTAACATTGATCAGAGGTTTGCATGGTGATTGCCAGTCCCTTCACTGTAGAGCACAGGGTCACATGGTCATGATGAAAGCAATCTAGCCAGATCTGAAACCACTCCAGGAGATGGAGGACAAGGCCTCTGCGCTAAGCTCCACTCCTGATTTCTTACCCCACCCAGGTCACAGCTACTCACATGCACAGCAGCATGGCTGGCCTGTGCCTCTTGACTCCCAGCAAGAATTAGCTTTCTGGTAGTTATTGGGTTGGATGTTCAGGCTTAAAATATAAAACTCTCCAATGAAAACATCCTGGACAATATGAGGTACTGGGAATTCTGAGATCCTCAACCTGACCCTGATATTAATATGCTCTGTAATGTTAGGCAAGTCACCTACGCTTTTCTGAATCTCCAACTGTAAAACAAGGGAGTTGGTCTCAATCTCTCCCAGTTCTAAATTCCTAAAAGATATATTTTATTAATCCCTTATACATATATCTTTGCTGTGCCTAGAGGCCTTAAAAATTTTTTTAAACAAAACACAGGGACTACTAAATAAAAAAGAACTAGGAAAAATGTTTATCCAAGCCAATCAGATTTTTATCACCTGGGAATTAGAAATTTGCACTTCTAGGCAGTGACCTATATAATAGGCAGCTAAGTCACTTTAAAAGAAATTCTCTAGAGAAAATGTCCATGAATGCTTGTTTCTTTGGTCCCTGAAATTTCTGAGTCTCAGTTAAGTCTGTCTGTGGTTCCTTGAGATACCCCAGATATCCTTCCAAACCACCCAATCAATACCTCTCTCTCTCTCTCTTTTTTTTTTCCCTTTTCTTTTTTTGGCCTTAGGATAGCGAGATTGGTATCTGTCATTTGATACCAAAGGAACTTTACTAATACCCATCCTCCAAGCCCAGCTCAGATCCCTACACTCCTTGAAGACTGTCAGGCAGCATTGACCACAGTGATGTTTCTTTGCCCATAGGTCCTGGTGCTAATTATCTGTAACAACTTTGCACTTATACCTATTCTTAGCTTAAAATGTGCATTCACTTTTTTTTTTTTTTTGAGACGGAGTCTCACTTTTTCATCCAGGCTGGAGTACAGTGGCGCAATCTCAGCTCACTGCAACCTCTGCCTCCCAGGCTCAAGCGATTCTCCTGCCCCAGGCTCCCGAGTAGCTGGGATTACAGGCACCCACCACCAAACCCAGCTAATTTGTTTGTTTAGTAGAGACGGGGCTTCACCACGTTAGCCAGGCTGGTCTTGAACTCCTGACTTCAAGTGATCTGCCTGCCTCCGCATCCCAAAGTACTGGGATTACAGGCGTGAACCACCGCGCTCAGCCTGCTTTTACACCTTTAAGTCCACTAGATTGGTAGCAAAGGGACCCTGTACTACAGAGTCAATTGCTGGATACCATGAATGTGCATGTCATGTAACTGGCTCCCCTACTTCATCCAGGGCCCATTTGAGAAAATTAGATAGGACTAAAATTCTTACTGTCTGAAAAGTACTGGTTTTCCTTGACCTCGTGATAATATCCCTACAGTTTTACATAACTGACATCCAATTATTGAATTTGGTGGGTTTATTATACTCTTTATCCCTCAAAGAGCCTGGCACAAGTGTCAGGCACAGGTGACGTTCAGCAGATATGTGTTGATTCAGCACCTGCCACTGCAGCTATCTGACCCTGTGTGGAGCAGTGACTGGGAGAACAGACTGACACTTGGTTATCAGGCTGTTTCCATAGGGATAGAACAAAACCAAGAAGATAGTACCCTTGAAAAGCCAGCCACAGCCTCTTCTCTATACTTGCAGTCCTGCACACGAGGGACAACTTGGTGAGCAGAGTGTGAGTCGAACTCCAACTCCACTCAAATTTTGGCTGGTGTTTTTGTTCAGTGCACAACCTGGACAACTGAACACGGTTCACTTGTGGTTCCCCTGGACTGACACAGAAGTCAATCTCCCAAAGTAGCCTTCTGAAAGGAGCCTGTGTCCTCTGTTGTCTCTCCCGTAGCACTCCCTAAACATCAAGCACAATAGCAGGCACTGAGTTCTGGGGACCAGGCTTAGTGTCTGTGAATTTGCCTTCATTTGGGATGTGTGCCACAGCAGACCACTGGGGCTTCACCTGCCTCAGGACTTTGGCCTCTTGGCCACCTCGGTTCTTCCTCAATTACAGCTATCCAATTTATCTCCAGTGTGTCTCAAATAAAGGACTAATCTTATTTTATTCCTTGCTAAAAATTTCTGTTCACAAATACAAACAAGAAACATGAGCTCTATTTGGGACCAAGGGCAGATAAGCTTTGTGTGTAACGAGGCTGAACACTTAAAATCATGGGTGAAGGTCAGACCCTCCCAACAAAATGAGAATCGGTTCAAAATGTTAAAGCAAAATATCAAATGTTCGCATAGGATAAACTTTGTTTTTTTCATTACTTAAGAATAATATTCTGAATCGTTTAAAATCCTGAATTTTATTAAGCATCCAGGTACAGATGTTTTAGAGAGTTAAGTTTCTTAAAATCTGGATGGACTACAAATATTGACATAAATAGAAAGTTATGTAGTCACATTTTTTAAATTGAATTTAAGATTTTTGGAAATGAGAGACCGTATTGGATTATTTTACCTAAACTTTTTTTTCTTACTTGTTTAATGCATTTCTACATGAAGCTCGATATCCACATATTCAATTTAATATCCACAGCAACTCAGGGAAGTGGGGGAAAGCCGGCAGCCACAGGCCTCACTCAGCTCCCATGCAAACTGAAGGGCCAATCTCACTCCCACGGTGCCCCCACCAACAACCCCGAGTGTGGTCCCAGGCCAGGGGCGAGAGGGGCTTGAAAATTTGCCTGAGGCTATCTTCCTCCCAGCTGTGAGAGAAAAGGGCTTTAGTTGTTCCCTCCCTCTGTGAAGTCTGCATGCCCGATTTGCACTCTCCTGCAAGTTCTGGTCAGGAGGCTTCTGGCCGCCTTCAAATTGTTACAAAGTTCAGCTAGAGAATTCCTCCTCCCTGTGGAGTTTTATCCCCTGCTCCTCTGGCCACCCTCCGGATGAATCCCTGTGGTGCGGGACAGGAATGGGCTGTTTGGGGACCCAGCGAGCTTCTAGTACCTTCCTGCGGCTTCCTCTACCTCTGTATTTCGCTTGGCTCTTTAACTGGACTCAGTTCCAGGTAAAGTCCGAAACGTCTCCTGCATACAGACCTTCGGCTTCTCCAGTGGGGGTGTGTGTTTGGGAGAGGAGGGTCCCCCTTTCCCACTTCCGCAGTTGGGGCACTCACAGTATTTGGGGTCCTACAGGAGCAGTCTGCTTTCTTCAGAGGGTCTGTGGGGCCTCTTGGGATTGCTGGTTTGTTCTTGCAGTCGATCTGGAGCTAAAATTCCGGTGCAAGATGGTGCCGACATGGAGAGCGGAAAGCCAGCTGAATGCCTGGGAAGATCCTGGTTTGTGCACCCAGCCTGCTGCAGGAGCTCATTCGCATCCTGCTCCACTGACTTTTCTCTGTATAGCTCTGCCACTCAATTAAGTAAATCAGATATGCACTGTCTGCTGGCAATGGGGACTGAGGTGCAGGTGGGCAGTGCCTGCATTCTAGTTACGGCCCTTCTTACGCTCCATTGTCCTTGGAAACCGGCACTGTGGATGGTACATCAGTAGCAGCACCAGCACAGCTGCCTGTTAAAATGTGAATGTATCGCCGGGCGCGGTGGCTCAAGCCTGTAATCCCAGCACTTTGGGAGGCCGAGGCGGGCGGATCACGAGGTCAGGAGATCGAGACCATCCTGGCTAACATGGTGAAACCCCGTCTCTACTAAAAATAGAAAAAAATTAGCCGGGCGTGGTGGTGGGCGCCTGTAGTCCCAGCTACTGGGAGGCTGAGGCGGGAGAATGGCAAGAACCGGGGAGGCGGAGCTTGCGGTGAGCCGAGATCGCGCCACTGCACTCCATCCAGCCTGGGCGGCAAAGCGAGGCTCCGTCTCAAAAAAAAAACAAAAACAAAAACAAAACAAAACAAAATGTGAATGTATCTCAGCAACCCCTGATACGGCAGGCATCTGAGTATACACACCTGAGTATCTTCCTCCATCTTCAAGGGGCCAGCGGGGGAGATCGCTGACTCCAGAACTTGGGAAGAGCACCAAAGCGGTATGATCTCCAGCACTATGAATCATCCTGAGCTGTCATCTGTGAAAAGTAACTCCATCGGCAGCTTGAAATACTCCTCAAAGGACAGCTCCCTCGTGACGTTCTTTTTCTCCCACAGACACCATTATTTACATCTTTTAAAAATTAATTTTAAAAGACCAAATTTTTTTTAAAAAGACACGTGAAAAGTTCGTTCATTTCAAGCAGCTGGTCACAAAAACAGACACGTGTACAGCAGAGTCTGGATTTTATTTGGAAACTCTAAATGCATAGCAGAGGAAAGCTGGAAAGAATTTCTCTATAGTTCTGGCTGTAAAAGGATCATAGGACCCATGGGCTGAAAGATTCCAGTAAATCTAATCTGCAAGCATCTGCCCTGGCACCCAGTGTGCTTACAAATGGCACTGCCCTCCCAGTACAGAGACGGGAATCATTAGGCTGGCGAATTCAGTGATTGGAAATGTCTCAATATATTATAATACACCAACCCAGATAGAAATCCTTGTAGGAACACCACCACCAAAAAATGTTGCTCTCACCAAATGCCCCATGATGTAGTGCACTAAAAGACATGAGAGTGGGGGGGAGTGGGGAGGGATAGCATTAGGAGAAATACCTAATGTAAATGATGAGTTAATGGGTGCAGCACACCAATATGGCATATGTATACATATGTAACAAACCTGCACGTTGTTCACATGTACCCTCAACTTAAAATATAATAAAAAAAATTAAAAAAAAAAAAGACATGAGAGACATGGAAAAGGTGGCAGGAATATTAAAAATTACCAAACTCCAGAATCCCTAAATCAAATGAAAAAAATTGAAAACAGGAAAAATAAATCTATTCATGTAGCACTGAAACTAGGAAACAGTCTCATTTCATACCAACAACCTTAAGAAATGTCATTCAGAAGCACAGTTCGGAATAAAATCCAAAGGGACTCCAGCAACTATGTTCCTCAGAGGAGCGGTGGTGAATAAACAGAGTCCTCAAGCTCCTGGCTATACTCCCACCGTGGAGGAATGGGGGAGCTGGGATGTGGGAGCCCCTCTTCCTCTCTGTCAGTAAGAACCACCTCAGCCCAAATGTGGAGGGTCCTATACTCCCCATTGGTAGAAGTAAAGGCTGAAGAGAATGGAGGAACAAAGTGCCTGAGGCCAATTACTTCACACACAATTAAATGCTGGCCTAAGCTGAGAACAAAGTCCAGGGAAAAAAATACTTAGAAATTCCATTTGGAGAGCCCTACTCGGAACAGTCCATTCTCTCTTCCATTGTGATAAACAGAATCTTTCTAGGCACATGAAGAAATGCTAGAATTTGCAACTTTTATTTTCTGATGCGGGTACAAGAGAAAAAAACTCACGTAAGTGCCCAAAGATGTGTGTGCAACAACGTTGCCCATGGCATTGTTTGTAACATCTAAGTCTCATCTACAGGGACACCAACAGGACAATAGATCATGGCACATATGTACAGTGGATGTGCTGCAGAATGTGTCGTGTGCGACTGCCGTGGCCATCTTCTTCACTCGGGCACCCAGCATAGAACCTGGCATACTCTACCCACCAACAGTCACAGAGTTCATCACCAGTAGCTGCTGGGTGATACATCAGTAAAGGAAAGGAACACACAACCATGCAAACTTTAGAACAAATGCAACTTACATACTGACATGGAAGGATGTCAAGGTATATCGTTGCATGAAAAAACACCAAATTATAGAACACAGTATGACACCGTTTTTATTGTTAGTGATTTTCTACACATTTATTTCTTCATACATTTCTTTTCATTTTAAAATTATGTATATTAATATAGGTATGTAGCATTTATATACACCCATAGTGCCTAAAAAAGTGCTGCTCACTGACATCCAGAACTTTTCTTCTTATAGGTAGATGGAGAGCTGAATTCCCTGGCCCCTTGTGGTTGGATGGGCCCTCATGTCTAGTTTTGGCCAATGAGTTGTGAGAGTAAATGACACATGTCACTTCCAGGCCAGACCATTTACATACCAGCATGGGCCTCAGGGTTTCTTCCCTTTCCTAAGTTTATCTTGAAAGTATGTATGTGCTGAGATCAAGTCTCTGGCAACCTGGATCCTGGAGGGTCTATGAAGAACAGGAAAAGAAATGGTGCAAGGAGCAACTTCAAAAGCCTTCCCAAAGCCAGACTTCGCCCTCAACACCATTTGATTAAAAAACATGAAATTATGTGCTTTCAAATCAGAGCTGTGGACTCCCTAAGTCCAGCCTTTGGGAATGGAAGACTGGATGACGAACTCTGTGATTGTTGATGGATAGAGAATCCTTCAAAGAAGCTTGACTTCTCTTCAACTACTGATCAAAGCATGTCCAAATTGAAAGGCAAAAAACTAACAGAAGGCAGGACTGAGAGGACTCTGAGAAACCTTCTTCTATAAAGGTATCTATAAATCCAGGCATGAAAAAATAATATCCCAGTAACAAGAATGTGAACAAGCAACTCTTTACATCACATCAACACATCTAGATGCCTAGCCTCCCACGGCCCCATGCCAGTTGCCAGCAAGAAGAATTTAGACTTCACTTTTATACGCTAAGAGTGGTCAAGGGTCTGTAATCTTCCTGGCCAAGCCTGTTGAAGAGGACTCCTGCCCTGTAAAACGGGAGGAAATGCCACTGACATTGGAGTCTATTTAAATGCTATCTCCTGGAGTTACAAGAAATAGAGGAAGTTAGTAAACACTGGGATTAAAGAAGTTGTGAACAGAGTGTGTAACTGCTAGCACTTTGATAACTCTTTTCTCTAAAATAAAACTCTCATACAACCAATCTGAAACACAGGAGAAAGATTCAGGGATCCAGAGGGACACAGCAAGATTGACCCCAAGTTGACCATGGCTGAGCACAGAAGCCAAAGTGAGCTGGCTTATAATGTCGGAACTTAGTGATGAAGGCTCCCCACAGAGAAATTCCGTACATTCCCAACCACTTTAGACTACGTTTGCATTCCTTATAAAATACGATGATAATACCTTCCTTACTTGGGTTGTTGTAAGGATTAATGGAATTTCATTTGTAATTATTTCTAGCACAATAAATACTGATGTATTTTCTTCTTCTTAAAAAACATTACTATGAATATTTCTCAAGCTACTATGGAACCTAAATGAGTATTAAATAGAGAGCATAGTCCAACTCCACAAATATGCTACACAAATATATATGTTATTCAAATTGCAAGTTTCTAATGTCTGTAGCAAAGTGCTAACATAAAAAGTGAACATGAAGGCTTATAGCAAATGTAGGCTTGGAGAGGTTATTTCATCCATCCTACTGCCTCTTGGTAGTTAAGACATCTGAAAATCTCTTTCCTCAACATCCTCAGTGATGAATTCAAAGAAGTGACTATCCTTCTCATCCCTAAATATGAAGGAAATTTCTGAATAAAACAAGTACATCTTAAGTTATATTTTGAATATAACTTAAGTATATTCAAAAAGCATCTACTAGATGCCTACTTATACTCTCATGACATTTTTGTTTAAATTTCCAATGGTGTATATTAGTCTTTTAGGGCTGCCATAACAAAATACCACAGACTAGGTGGCTTAAACAACAGAAATTTATTTTTCACATTTCTGGATGCTGGAAGTACAAGACCAAGGTGTCAGCAGGCTTGGTTACCCCCAAAAGCCCTCTCTTTGGCTAGCAGACAAGCCTTGTCTCTGTGTCCTCACATGGCCTTTTCTTGTGTCCCTGATGTCTCTTCTTTCTTTCTTTCTTTTTTTTTTTGAGATGGAGTCTCACTGTGTCCCCCAGGCTGCAGTGCAATGGAACGATCTCACTTCACTGCAATCTCTGCCTCCCAGGTTCAAGTGATTCTCCCACCTCAGCCTCCCGAGTAGTTGGGACTACAGGCACCCACCATTATGCCCAGCTAATTTTTGTATTTTTGTAGAGACGAAGTTTCACCATGTTGGCCAGGCTGGTCTTGAACTCCTGACTTCAGGTGATCCTCCTGCTTCGACCTCCCAAAGTGCTGGGATTACAGACGTGAGCCACCACCCTTAGCTGCTTCTTATAAGAACTGTGGTTCTGTTGGATTAGGATCTCACTGTTAATGATCTCTTTAATTTTAATTACCTGTTTAAAGGCTCTATCTCCAAATATAGTCACATTGGGGGTTAGGACCAACCTATGAATTTGGGGAGACAGTTCAGTTTGTAATAGATAGCATCACCTTAGAAGGGTCCTGTGGCATCTGTACAATCCCCTGCTCTCTTCCTGTGTGAGCTTCAGTGGGAGACATGAAGAAAGATAAGACACAGTTTTGTCTACCTGGAGCTCACCATCTATTTGTGGAGGAGACACTTTCCCCATGAACACGGGGCTCACAGGGCAAATATACAAGCCGTGGCTCAAGGCAGCACATGACAGATGAGGCAGCCAGTGCCATGCACTTAAAGATGAGAAGGACCAGTGTGGGCATGTGTGCTCCAGAAGCAGCACTGGAACCCGTGGGAAGTCAATGGCCTGTTCATTAACCATGTTCCTCAATGTTGCTATACTGGTTGGTTTTCTAATTAAGCGTAAACACAAAATGTCTACCACTTTAGCAAATAAAATCCCACCTTCTTTCTATTCTCCCACAGGGCCTACACATACATACCATCAGGCCTCACTGAGACTCATTCTACCTTACCCTTTCCCAAGGGCTGCTCATACTTCTAGTCCCACCACACTCTCCCTCCTGTGTGTGCAGGAGTTGCTGGGCAGAGTCTTCCCCACTTCAGGCTCTGCAACTGCCTGGAGTGCAAGTTCTTTCCATCCATTCATCAGGCAATCTTCATTCCCAAACCATTTATTGACATGCTAACTGAACCCCTTATTTGGCTTTGAATCTCATCATCTATAAAATGAGAATTATACCCATTGGCTGGGTTGTCAAGGGAACTAAGTAGAAAAGTACGTTGTAAACTCTCTAGTTCAATGCTGACACATGGTACTGTACATCCTTAATTAATGTATTTCCCATCTCTTTCTTTCTTTGCTGGTCAAAACAGTTGAGTGAACATCTGAAGGCAGGATGGCAGAAGCTGGGCCAACAGCACTGAATCCAATCAAAGGCACAGGAAGGGGTCTCAGAGTGCCACATCAGGCTCACAGAGAGTGGCCCTCTTACACGCAACATACACCGTCTTCTCCTCAATCCAGATAAGGGCAACTGAGACAAGGTTGTTAAATGAAGGAGCAACGGAGACCAGAAGGTCAGAGTATTTTCTGGGTTAGTGGAGAAGGGTGACCAACATTCTTGGAAATGTTCCTGGATCTGGAACTGTGGCCTCCTCTAAGGGCTCAGGTAACACAGGCTGTGCTAATCAGGCACTTAAGCCAAAGGGAATACCAATATATACTGACTTTGATGACTTCAGCAAAATACAAAGGCAGTTCTAATTTTCACTTATTCAGTAGACTTATAAAGATACACACACTAAAATCTGGTGAATAGCTCAGTCAGTCTATAAATACCAAAATAATTGTGGAGATGTTAAGTTCAAGGCACCATACCAGTGTTGCAGGATTGGAGAAGAGAAAAGGTTGGAGTCACAAGGGAGTATAACACACGTCCCTGCCCAAAGACCTTAGTCTAGTGAGGCAGATGAAACAAAGAACATGACAAATAAACATCAGGACTGGAAGACTTGAGCTGAGGGGTACACTCAGAAAATGAGTCACTGCGGATGTGTGGGCTTTCCAAAGAGCTCAATACAATGCAAACTTGGTCACAATCCACAAGATTTTCTCACAGAACTGAGTTTTGACCATTTCCCATAGCCTTTTACTATTTGTTTCTACCACAGTTCTCACAATTTGAAGGTTTTTCCTAGAAATAAACAATCTGAGTGGTTTTGCATTAATCAGTTTTGGAGTTGTCAGATTTCTTCATCAATTCGAAAGTATTTTTTTGAGCTCTAGTTTATACAAGCTTCACCAGACTAAAGATTGTAGAGGATACAATTAATTGGTAGCCTCAGTCTTCTCCTACAAGAAGTTTACATTCAATGGTGTACTGGAGCCCCCATGTACCTGCTTATAAGGACCATTTGCTAAATATCCAGAAATTTTGTGAGCTGGTATTAAACAGAGATGTGGTTGCTTGAATAATGGTATATATGTCCTAATCCCTGGATCCTGTGCATGTTAACTTATATAACAACCAAAGGAAAAAAAAAAAGGATTTTGCAGTTGTAATTAAGTTAAGCATCTTGAGATGGAAAGATTATCTAGATGGGTCCTAAATGTAATCATATGTATGCTTATGAGAGGAATGCAGAAGATTTGACACACACAGAAGAGGAGAAGGTGCTGGAACCATGGAGTCAGAAATTGAAGTGATGTAGCCACAAGCCAAGCAATGCCATGAACCACTAGAAGCTGGAAGAGGCAAGGAGCATAACCCCCCCAGAGTCTCCAGAGGGAGTGTAGTCTTGCTAACACCTTGATTTCAGTCCATGAAACTGATATTGGACTTCGGACCTCAAGAACTAAGAGAATATATTTTTGTTGTTTTAATGCATCAAGTTGGCGGTAATTTGTTACACAGCTATAGGGAACTGATACAGGTGGGTAGCCTGAAATCAGCCATGGTGGGAGTATCTACACCACAGAAATTGGCAAATGCTACAAATCAGGGCTTTTACTTTTAGAGACCTGGTTTGCTCACATCATAACTGAGTAAATCAGCCTTAAACAACTAGCAAATGTCACTTCATGGCATGACATGACAGGATGTGCTGTGATATGACATGATATAATGTGATGTGACATGATACACTAGGAAACACACTCAACTTATAACCAGGTTCCTCATTCTGAATCTTCCCCAAACAGGTTCTGTCTGTTATTAGGCAGGTCTCTTTTCTTCTCACTGTGGTTTGGTCTCCTTCCAGAAAAAACAAGAGCCTCAAAACAAACTTATTCATTCTAGAAAGATCTACTAAGCACTTACAATGTAGCAGAAATGGTGCTGAAGGTACAAAGGTGAGCGAGTCCCAATGCCAGTCACTGAAGAATGAATACTCATTGTGACATCAGACGGCCAAGCAACAAGAAAATGCTGGTGTGAGGTTGAAGATTAAGGGTAACTGCTAGGGTGTTTCCCATCTTTGTGATTTCCACTCTTTGTGATCCCAGTGCCAAGTCATTGACATATTAAAGTGGAGCTTTCAGTGGAAGATTGCTATCGTCTGAATGTTTTTGTCCCTCCAAAATGTATGTTAAAATCCTGATCACCAGTGTAATGCTATTAGGAGGTAGGGCTTTGGGAAGGTGATCAGGCCATGAGAATGGAGCCCTCATGAATGAGATCAGTGCCTTATAAGAAAGGCCCCAGAGAGCTGCCTCCTCTTTTGACCATGTTCAGTTACAGTAAGAAGGCACTATCGATGAAGTGGGAAGTGGGCCTAGACCACCAGTCACTGAATCTGCCAGCATTTTGATCTTGGACTTCCCAGCCTCCAGTACTGTGAGAAATTAATTTCTGTTATTGATAAGCCACTCACATATAGTAGTTTGTTATAGCAGCCCAAAAGGACTAAGAGAAGTTCTCCCACACTAATCAAACAGCTTTCTTTGAAAGGGGCTGTGTTGGAAAGTTGTTTCTCTGTTGAACTCAAGCTCAAACAACTAAGCAAAGCCAACCTGGGCCAAGTACAACATTGGATCCTAATCATAGGCAGGTAGCATTTGTCAAACAAGATGACACCACCCACAATGTCACAGAAGTGGAGTTGGTGCTCATCATCAAAGATGCCACTGCTCCACAGGATGCACCACCCACTGGTGCTGTGGTAACAGCAACATGCAGACTACTGCTAGGATGGCCACCTGGTCCCTGTTCTCTGCATCTTCCCCATGACTCCTGTTAAATGCCCTCACTGAGTGCTCTGCTTAAAGTTTTAAGATTTCAGGCAACTTCCTCTTCCCAGGTGGCATCTAAAGTTAACATCCAGGGATAGCCAACAGAAAACCACCTAGCCTTCCCTTTTTAAGACACCACACCTCAGGGGCCCTACTCTGATCCCCAAGTAAATTCTTGGACATCCTTTCAAGCTACAGATGTTAGCAATAGCAGTCCTCTATGGGAGACGTAATACAGTTGCTATTACTAGGCAATTTGCACAGGGAAACAAGTTTACTGTTCCACATGTGGGAACTATTTGGGGCAAAATTCTGTTTATTCCTTCATGTAATAAATGCTTATTGAGGAGCTCTGCATGCTAGACAATTAACTAGATACTGGAGATCCAAATGCAAGTGAAAACCAACCCCTGCCCTCAGAAGGAGACTTACTCATAATCAGCAAGTGTCACTGGTATTATAAGGTAAGGATATCCAGGGAACAGTGAGGCACAAAGGAGGTGGTAGACAGTCTCTCTAGAGGGCCAGGAAAAGACTCATACATGATAAGGTACATGGATCCAGGGAAGATGAAGGCAGTGTGGGATTGCTTTTGAAATTCTCCAAATTCCCCCATAAAAGCAGACAGACAAACTAAGATGACTAAACAAACAAACAAACAAAAAAAAACCACAGACAAAACTATTACAAACCCCAAAAGAAGTGTGGTGGGAACAAACATCTGATAGAACCAGACACATTACTGGTGACTGGACATAAGCCCTGTTAATGAGAAGCTTACATTTGGAGAGTCAATTAAGCACATGCTATACACAACGTAAAGTGGTAAATGCTACCTTGGTCATTCAAGTTCACTGTTACATGCCTTGAAGTGTGGGGTGCACTGGCCTGAACCATTCTGGTTGGGTTTGATTCCTTAGGATGCTACCAACAAATAACATTGAGAAATACCCAGCCACTTTCATGTTCTCCAATGGTGGGCAATGTTCTCCATTGCCCAAAGTGCAATGATCTCTATGATTCATGGGAGGTCAGATGAAGAGTGAGACGATTGTATTAGTCTGTTCTCGCACTGCTAATAAAGGCATACGCAAGACTGGGTAATTTATAGAGGAAAGAGGTTTAATTCTCCCCGTTCCACATGGCTGGGGAGGCCTCACAATCATGGCGAAAGGCAAAGGGGAAGTAAGATGCATCTTACACCGCAGCAGGCAAGAGGGTGTGTGCAGGGGAACTGCCCTTTTATAAAACCATCGAATCTCATGAGACTTATTTATTATCACAAGAACAGCATGGGAAAACCTGCTCCCATGATTCAATTACCCCCTACTGGATCCCTCCCACAACACGTGGGGATTACTACAATTCAAGGTGAGCTTCGGGTGCAGACACAGAGCCAAACCATATCAACAAGGTAGGGGAAGAAGACAAGAGCCTAGCTGTGCTGCCTATTGGCTGGACATCCTTTACCAAATGTCTTTAACTTCCCTAGGCCTTAATTCTCTCATTAAAAATGGAGAAAGATATAACACACACCTCATAGGCTATTATAAGGACCGAATGGGATAATGTATGTGGGTGAGTAGAAGTCTTTGCAAACTAAAAACTGCTCCAAAATACATTATCTTCATTCATAGGCCACAGTAGATTAGGTTATTCATACATATTCCCTTCCTGTTCCCCCATCTCCAGGTGCAGAGTAGAGTTCCCTGCCCCTTGACTTTGGGCTCATCCATGTGACTTCTTTTGTTGGAAGGGATGTTAGCAAACCCACTGCAAACAAGCTATGAATGCACTGTGGTGCTCACCTTCTGCACCCCCATCACTGCCATGGGAAGAGCCTCCTGCCAACCTGGCCTCAGAAGGAACACATAGGGAGCAGACCTAAGCCCAAGCCCACATGAGGGGGTCAAGCCCAGCTCTCTCAGAGCTGGAAGGAAAGCCAGCCAACCAACTCATGACTCACATGCAGGTGTGTGAGCAAGAATAAATGATGGCTGTTTTAAGCCACTGAGTTTTAGGGTGGCATTCCCCAACATGTGCTGAAAGGTACATAGCCCATCACTTCCTTTCTCAGCCTAAGAGGTCCTGGGAAATTGACAGCATTGTAGAAATCATTTTGATAAAATATTTGCAATGCAATTCACAAATGAAAAGAATGATATAGCCAAAAGGAAGAACTAGCCTAAGGCAGTGAGGTGGGTGAACAGTGGCATGAGAATCATTCAGAAATTTCAAATTACATATACCTGACCTGCTCACCATCCCCATTCCGTTCATTCCTGTAGATATTTACCAACCTAAGAGTAAGGAGGTGAAGAGACAGAACATTGTACTCCAATAAATCATAGTAAGAAAACCCTGCACTACAGAATTAAAAAGTATGTGAAAGCCAGTGGGGATCAGCACAGCAAAGATGAAGTTCCCATTCATTCCCACTTTGCACCCCCGCCACGCAGACAATGTCTGACTAGTGCCAACGTACTCATGAAAGCAGGCGTCATGAAGTCTGTAGTATACTGGAAAATATTCCAGTCTACTCAGTGTGATATTATGTAAGCATCAGTTAATTTTAATTTAAATTCTAAGATTGGTCAAGCTAACAATATGCTTTATACACAGCCCTGGGGTGGTCAGCTAGCGTTACAACAAAAAGAGCCACCCTCCAGGAGGGGTTCCCCAAATACTTCTACTACCTGGGTCAACATCAACTATCCACAGCTTGCTAATTATTACATAACAAATTTTAAAAATTATTGGTAAAAGTGAGGTCTTGTTAATTAGCATATTAGCGTAATGAATACTAGACATTTAGTCTCACTAAAGAAATTAAAGATGTTGGAGATGCATAAACTGCCATGGTAGTTGAGCAATATTCTCCATTTCATGAGCAAGGTATGAGACCCCAGCAAGGCTCAAAGTCTATATAGGGCACTTGAGGCTTAATCCTCAATCAGATCCACATCCAACAATTGATCACATTAGGAGGATCACTGACTGCACAGCCTTGTAGTGTGGCTATGGCTGTGCTGAATCTGCAGACCATCCTAACGGAGTGAGGTCTCCTAAGGGGAGAGAGTGGAGGCTTTCATCGAGCTCACAGAATAGACCTATGCACTATTTTTGTTTCTACCTTGATAATGAATGTTTGTCTAATGAATGTATGTGTGACAGGAGAAAAGAGGTTATGATATGTATGCTGTGAAGGAAAAAAGGGCTGGGTGCAGTGGCTTATGCCTGTAATCCCAGCACTTTGGGAGGCTGAGGTGAGAGGATAGCTTGAGCCCAGGAGTTCGAAGTTACAGTGAGCTGTGATTGTGCCATTGTACTCCAGGCTGAGTAACAGAGAAACATTTTGTCTCTGAAAAGAAAAGGGGAAAAAAAGCTGTCTTTCATTTGAAAAAAAAAAAAAGACTTTGTAAAGAACACAAATTGCAGAACACTTAAAAGTACAAAAGTAAAATTAAACTTTATTATGTTTAGAGTCTGCTGCTAAGTGGTAAATAAGTGTAAATATCTAAAATTAGATACTTTTTTACAATTTCAAATAGATGAATAATTATTTAAAAATTCATGATTTATTCTTCCATCTACTAGCTACAAATCTGTTGTGAATTTCAGCTTACTCATTAGTTATAGAAGTCATATGTACCTTGAAGGAATGTTGTAAGTATTTAATGAAATGAAATTAATTTAACGGGGCTTTTCAATACCAGTCTGTGGAATGGAAATGGTGTTGGGCAGTTATAGCAGAAAGAAGTAACTTTTATCATCCTTACATGGAAAAGCAGAAACATCAGAACCTAATTTTAAACGACTCAATGAAATCCAAGTCAAGGAGTCTCAGCTTTGGTCCAGTGATGGAGCTGATGCCAACAATCCCTTTCTCGATGATTCTTGCCAATAGTACATTACAGGCTCTGTCTGAGCTTCTTGATGTGCAAAAACATGTTACTGAGGCCAAAACCTGGAAACTTTTCATCTAGATTCTAGATCTTCTAAATGTGTTGGTTACTCTAGAATTTAGTTGGGGGGGAGGTAAGTTTACATTTCTTTTAAGAAAATGAATACTGTCATGTTTCAGATTTCCAATGCATCCTATTTATCCTGTTCACTTTGTCTTTAAAGTTTTCTCCTGACGATGGCTGTCATCCATCTGGTTGCCATCATCCTCGTGCAGCCACCACACAGAAACTGCCAACGCCAGATGGCTCCTGCCTGCACTCTAACTCCTGCAATCCACTTACCATTTGACTGCCTCTATGATAGGTTAAAAATGCATATCTGCTTGTGTCATTCCCCTGTTAAAACCCATTAATGATTTTCCATGCTCTCAGAATAAATTCTGAATTCCCACATACAGCGTACAAGGCCCTTTCTCCTCTGGCCTCTCTGTGTGTCTCTAATCATTTTTCTCCTTTCTCTGTCTGTTTCAGCAATGTTAGACTTTTATCTCCTCCAGGGTTCCACATTCCCTTCAGCCTTTGGACTTCTGTACTCACTGCTTTTCATTTCTCTGTCTCTGATATAGTCATTTTACAGATAAGAAAACTAAAGTTCAGAGAAAGGAAGTGACTCAGCCACAGACACTTCATCTGTTTCTTCATTAAGGAAATATCCAGATTTCTAAATACAGGAAAGGAAGACAGTACCATGGCTCCAGAATCAGACAGACTCAGCTTCAACTTTTAGCTTCATCATTTACTAGCTGTGAAATCTTAGTCAAATGACCCAACTCTTCTGTAATCTTTGTTTTCTTCATCTATAAAATAATGGTAGAGCCTATATCATTGGGTACTGGTGAGGATAAACTGAGATGATAGATGTAAAGTTCCTATTTCAGAGCCTGGCACACAATAAACATTAAATAAAAATCTAGTGGTGTTGATTTAATTATTGTTTTCATAATCATTGGTTGGCTTGATTCTTGACTTTTCAGATTTAAATTTAATGCAGTCATAAAAATGAAGGCATAATTAATTCACCCAGAAATATGAGACCACTTCAAGAACAGAGAGCAAATTACTTGTATCAGATGAAAGATCATTACATACATACCTGGGCAAGTGAAAATGTGTGGAATTCAAAGAAAGCCAAAATGAATAATGGTTATTCAAAGTTAGTGGGCAAAAAGAAGCAGATGTGGAAGGCAGAGTGCAGTTAGTTGATGAGGAGTTGGAGCTGGGATGTAGCTAGTACGTGCAGGCCTCTCAGGGAGTTTCACTACAGAAGAGGAAAGAGCTTTTTCTTGTTTCTCTCAAGTGATTAGAGCATGTTGGAATGCATGCAGGATGGAGTTAGCAGTAGAGGACACAGTGAAAATGAAGGACAGAAAGGTGGTAAGTACTTCTTCAAAGTTCTCAAGGCAGGAGAAACAACAGGATCAAAGGCTCAAGGGAAGGATAAGCACGAGCCGTGTACAGAAAGAAGGACTTCGGTGTAGTCAGAAGGAATTAGAGAAGTATGTGTCTTTACATACACTAGTGTAGTTTTCTGCAATGGCTGTGGGGAGCAGGACCTGGGAAAAGCTATTTCCAGTTGCAGAGATGCCTTTGGTATATGGAGTCTCTGTCAACAGTGGTTCTCAAAGTTGGCTCAGCCTTGGACTCCCTGGGAAGCTTTTAAAAACTCTGATCTCCGTTATGCCCCATGCCAATTAAATCAGTATCTCTGTGGTGGGACACAGGCATCATTAATTAAAGCAAAACAAAACAAAAGCAGGAGATTCTAATGCGCAGTCAAGTCTGAGAACCAGTTATCTAGAGGTATTATATGAATGAATTGCATATGGTTAGAATAAAATTGTATATGGTTAGAACCAAAAATAACTTCAGCAAACCTTTGGTTTTGTCTCTTTAAAATCAATACTACACCAGCAAACATATAAAGGAAATAGAATAGAAAATATCAGAGTGCATTGCATATAAAAAGGGAAAGCATGATTTTGATAAGCATGTCTATTTACACACATTCATATGAAAGAACTGGGTACAGATATAAAATGTTTTTCTTATTAGGTCAGGGTCAAAAAAGCTTGAAAACCACTGATCTAGATAAACTCCTTTCACGGATGAAGAAACTGAGGCCCAAGGAGATTAAAAGCCTTCCAAACAAAAAGATGGCCAATTCCGGACTAGAATGTAGTTTCCCTGACTACTTTCAGGGTGACCCTTGACCCTCTGTTTTCTGTGGGTTTTGGTTTCCTCTTCTCAGCACTATGATAAACTTTCTGAAGGCAAGGATTATGTCTTCAATTCTTTAGGGTTACCCACATTTACCCATTTCTATGGTTTCCACATCCCGCTTCTCTCCCATGGAGTCCATTTTTTTTCTTATTGAAGTAGTTTTTCCACAAAGCTCTCTTTTGTTCTTTGCTTGAAATTGTTTTTGTTTTGGTCTCACTTTGAATGATAGTTCACCTCATCAGGGATTCTCAAGCTGTAATGAGCATTTAAAACACCAGGGATCCTGTTAAACTGAAGACCATGATGCAGTAGGCCTGGCGTAGATTCTGCATTTCTTACCCACTTCTAGGTGATTCTGGTGCTGCCGGTCCTTGGACCACAGTTTGAGTAGCAAGAGTTTAGCAGATCCACAATTCTATATTGACAGTTACTTTCCACTCCTCCCACTCTGCCCCCAAATGCTTTGAAGATATTTTTTTGTCTTGTGGCTTCTATGATTGCTAATGAGAAATTTTATAACAGTCTAATATTTGTTTTTAAGAAACTTCTCAATCCCTTTGATTACTTTCAAAATTTTTACCTATCTTTGGTGTGTCCTAATTGTGTTGTGATGCACCTAGATTTACGTTTATTTATCTGACTTCTTCAATCTGGGGATTGAGCCTCTCATCACTTCTGAAAATTATCAGTCATTACTCCCTGCAATATGGCCTTATGGATCTTGCATTCCAGCAGCAGGAGACACACAATAAGCAAAAGACATAAATAAGTAAAGTGATTACTTAAGAGGTAAGGGGTGCTAGGGCCAAAAGAAAAGGCTGCTGTGGGTGGGGATGGAGGTGCAATTTCAAATATGATGGTCAGGGTCGGGCTCACTGGGAACGTGACATTTTAGTAAAGACGTGGAACATGCTGGAGAGAGAGTGTTCCAGGCAGATGGGAGGCAGTACCAATCCTTTAGTAGAGACTGGGGGTGGGGGTGAAAGAGGAGAGAGGGAGAATCATATAGGGGCTTAGCACAGAAGGAGTACCAAAGAAGTAAAAGGCATTTTATTCCTGAAGAAGTTTAACTGGAAGAAAAAAAAAAAAAAAAACAGATTAGAAGCACTGAAGATATGATCCACTGGAAAACGCTGAATTACAGAGTCCTCAGAGTGCTCAGGGGAGAGGCAGGAGTGGAAGCACAAAAGTGGTCCTGCAATGCAAATACTCGTCCCTGAAAACCCCCAGCCCAAACATAATGCATTTTACTGTCTAGAGAATGCTACTGGGTAAACAGAACACTCATCTGGTAGCAGAAAAAAATGCTTGAAAATAGGCCTGTAAAAATAAAAATCCACTCACGAATTTAATGTCCTTTCAATAGGATTTTTGTGATAGGTTCCTCTTGGATTGTATCCCTCTAAAAATCCCATGTTTACATAACCAAAAGTGGGGCAAATTTTAATCAGGCGTAACAACTACTTTTCATTTTCTCTTCCACTTGCAGGATGATCAGAAGTAAATGTTCCAATTGCAGTAAATCCACGCAAAAAGCTTTTTTGGCTTACTACACCCCACGCCCCCCACATATGTGATTTATCTTTTTGTTTACACTATTGGTCCTATTCAATATGTGTCTTTTATTGTAAGCAATTTCAAACCTGACTAGAAGGGAAGTTGTGGAAAAGAGTACAAAAAAAGTGAAGTAATCTCTAGAAATCTAGACTTGATTCTTATGTGAATCCCTGGGATAGCTGAGAGCCCTAAGAGTTCCATGGTTACCAGCAAAACAAGGGATAAGACAGCATCATCCAGGAATTTTGCCCTGAAATTAAAAGGAAAGGTTTTTCTTCTGCCTCACTTCTAGTCTCAGGACTCAGAACAAAGCCAAGACTGTCTTTACTTGACTCAACAATGGCCCCTGGAGACAGTGGGCTAGTTATCCCTTAGGCAGGCTCTGTCACGTACATGTCCATACACTCCTCAGCCATCTTGCCTCATATCTAAATTAAGTCCCGGTCACTCCCTGTGCTCCTTGTCCCACCTCTTTGCTGGGTTCTCTCCAGTGTATCATCTGCCTTTTAGTTACAGTCGTTTGATGTGTGGGATGATGTGTCATGGCAGGAAAAACACTGGTCTTGGAGCCAACGCCTTGAAGACCAAAATACAAGTCTTGGTCCTGCTCATGACCTTGGACTCTAAGCCCTAGTTTCCTCATCTGATAAGCAACAACTACAAAAATGTGGGGGCTAACAGTACATACTATGCCAACTCATAGAGTAAAATCAAACTCAATAACGAAACATAAGAGCACTTTGTCAGCAGGATGATCAAAACTAGTGCTTCCCAAACTTCAAATTACTTCGAAATTCCCCAGGGAGTTTGCATAAAGGGGAAAAACTGATAATAAACATATTAAACAAGGAAAATATATACAGTTTGTTAGAATGTAGTCAGTGCAAAGGTGAAATCCAAAGCATGGCAGGGCCGTGCAGGGGAAGGATGACTTCAATTAGGGTGGTCACAGCAAGTCTCATTGAGAAGGTGACATCTGAAGCCTTATTGAGAAGGTGATGTCTGAAATGACTTAAAAGGGGTGATCGTCACGCTGATATCTGGGAGAAGAGTGGTCAGGAAGAGGAATGGAACAAGAAGGGCAAAAGCCCTTTGGGGAAAGGGTGCTTACTGTGTTCAAGGAACAAGAGGACCAGAATGGCTGGAGGAGAAAGGATTCAAGGAGACTAGAGAGAAAATGGGGCCATATCCTCCACGGCCCCATAAGTTGTAGTAAGGGCTTTTGACTTTTACTCTGAGTGAGATGGACACCACTGGAGGAGGCCATAAAATGCCTTGTGTTTTGAGCAGACATCTGGCTGTGGCACCAAGAATAGCCTGTAGGGGAATAAAGCAGAAGCTGAGAAACCAGTTAGGAGATGACAGCATTAACCCAGGTGAGACAAAAAGGTGTCCTGGACCAGGACAGTTCTGGCAGAGAGTGGTTGGAATCTAGACCCATGCTGAAGGCAGAGCCAGTCAGATTTACAGATGAACTTGGGAGGTGAGAGGAAGAGAAGGTGAAGTCAGGGATGATACAAAAGATAGGGAAACCACTAACTCAAAGATTTGTCAGTAGCTGGGTGTGGTGTCTCAAGTCTATAATCCCAGCACTTTGGGAAGCCAAGGCAGGTGGATTGTTTGAGCCCAGTAGTTTGAGAACAGGCTGGGCAACAAAGAAATACCTCATTTCTATAAATTAAAAAAAAAAAAAAAAAATAGCCAGTCTTGGTGATATGTGCTTGTGGTCCCAGCTACTTGGGAGGGTGAGATGGGAAAATCACTTGAGCCCAGGTGGTCAAGGCTGGAGTGAGCCATGGTGGTGCAACTGCACTGCAGCCTGGGTGACAGAGCAAGACTCCGTCTCAAAAATAAAGATTAGTGAGTAGTGATTGTGAGTAGGACAGATGTTGATAGAAGAATTAGAAGTTCAGTTTTAGGCAAGTTGGTTTCTTAAGCTTAAATGAATATATGGAAAAATGAACACATTTTAAGTGGGCAGCTCAATGAATCTGTACGCAGAGAACATACCAAGTTACTCATCCCAAGCTCAAAAAGAGAGTATTCTCTCCAACAGAGAAGTTTCCCTCACACACCTCTTGGTCATCACCCATCCCAAAGATAACTATTATTCTGATATTCATAAACATAGATTAGTTTTGCCTGGTTTTCAACTTCATGTAAATAAATGGAATTACACAATATCAACTCCTGTGTTTGACTTTCTTCATTCAGTATTAACTTTGTGAGAATCATTCACATTGTTAAATATAACAATGGTTCATATATTTTCCGTTGTTGTGCATTATTCTATTGTTTGAATACATCACAACTTATTTATCCGTTCAATTGTTGATGGATATTAGGCTTGTTTTCAATTTAGGGCTATTACTGATACTGCTGCCATAAGCACTCTTGTACATACTTTTGTCACACATATATGTGCATGTGTCCTGGGTATATATCCATACATACATATGTCTGATGCATCTTTTCATTTAGAACCTAGCCAAGATGCCATAAGGAAGCCCAGGCAGCCATGAGGAAAGACTCACATGAAGGAGAATCAAAAGTCAAACACAAAAGAGTTTATTTTGTCTAATTCTATTTACATGAAGTTCAAAAACAGAAAAAAATCAATTCATGTTGAATTCCCAAGTGATAGCCAGTACCACCTTGCAGCCATGTGGGTGACTTGCTGGATCATGCAAAACAGGTTCCCAGCATCGTACACTGACTTAAAGTCCTACCAGCAATATTTAAAGAGTCTATATTGCTCTGCATCCTCCCCAATAGTTGTGCTGCCAGGCTTGTTTGTATGATTTTTTCATTTTAGCCATCTTGATTGGTATGTGATGTTATGTTGTCATTCCCTGATAACAACTTATATTTCTCTGATAACACATGGTGAGCACATTTTTATTGGTAATTTGAATATCCTTTCTTTGCAAAGTACTTGTTCAAGTTGTCTGTGAATCTTTTAATTAATTGCTGTGGTTGATTAAAGGTGGTTACAAGTTCTTTGCAGCAATTCCCATACACTCTGAGTGGTGGAATAGATTTCTCTACCCCCTTGAATCTGTGCTGAGTCATTGACTGCTTTGATCAGTAGAATACAGTGGAAATGATGCACTTCCAGTTCTGAGCCTAGGAGGGCTGACAGCTGCTGTGTCCTCTTACTTGGAACCTAGCTACCATGCTATAAGGAAACTCAATAAATAATATGGGAATGCCCATATGGAAAATAATTAAAGTCTCAGGCTAACAGCTCCAGCTGGATTCCCAAGTGACAGCCAGCACCAATTTGTGGGCCATGTGAATGGTCAGTCTTGGAAGTAGATTCTCTAATCCCCATCAAGCCACCTCATCTGATACCATGTGGAGCAGAGACATGCTGTCCCCTCTGAGCTCTGTCCAAATTGCAAAACTAACAAATTGCTCAAATTACAAAAATAACATGGCTACTTTTTTAAAGCCACTAAGTTTTGGGGTGGTTTGCTATTGGGTATATATCCATATATACATATGGATAAGTATGGTAATAGGTAAGTAAAAACAGCTTTCTGTCTTTTCTTACTGATTTTCAGGAAATTGTTGAATATACTGAATATGAATCCTTTGTTGCGAGTATGTTCTTCAAATACTTTCTCCCAATCTGTGGCTTGCTATTTTCCTCCCTTAATGATATCTTTAATTATAATGAAATCCAATGTATCAATCTTTTTCTTTATCTTAGTGTTTTAGTGAAGGAATTGCTCCTTGCGGCAATGTTATAAATATTTTCCCCTGTATTATATTCTAGAAATTGGATGGTTTTCTTTTTTATACTAAAACCTGAAATTCATCTGGAACTGATTTTGCTTATGAGATATGGGTTGAGATTCACTTTTTCCCATATAGATATCTAATTCACCATCGCAATTATTGAAAAGTCCATCCTTTTCCTGCATTGTAATATTACCCTGCTCCTAAATTTAAGTGATTGCATGTGAGATCTGTTTCTGGACTTACTGTTCTGTTCCATTTGGATAAGTTAAATTTAAATTTTCTGTTAGCTCAATTAAGTGGAGCAGTCAATTAAGCAGTTAGATACATGAGTTTGAAATTCAAAGCAGATATTTAGGATGAAGATATAAATTTGGGAATCATATGCTTACAGGTTTTCTGAAAAAGCCAATCTCAATGAAACTGGATGAAATCACCCAAGGAATGTAAGTGTAGATGAGTAGAGGCAAAACCCAGGCATTGAATCCTAGGATCTTCCAACATTAAGAGGCTGGGAAAAAGAAAGAACTAGAAAAATGGAGAGGCAAGTGTACAATATGCACACTAGAAAAAGTTATACACGGAAGACAAAATGATCAACTGCGTCAGTGATGATGACAAGTCAAGTGAACTCAGGACTGATAATTGCTGTTGACTTTATCAACGTGGGGACTGTTGTGAACTCAACCAGAGGAACTGACAAGACACCCTTGAAAAGAGGAGTGATGGAGACAAATTCTCGATTCGTAGAGTTTAGGGAAGAATAGGAAAAGGAGTAATGAGAGACAATGAGTTTTGTTGCAAATACGGTCAGTAGTTTTGTTAGAGATGTGCAGCAGTTTGCCAGCTCAGGTGCTGGGTTTGCCAAGAGAGGGTTGCTGTTGTCATTGTTGTTAAATATGGAAGAAATAACAGCAAGATGGTGCAATGAAGCAGAAATTAACAATACAGGAGAAATAATTTGCTGTTACACCTCAGCACTGATTACTTTTGCAGGCTGGCATCTCTTCCCTTGCACCCTCTGGGTCTTGGAGACTGGCGCACAGGTCAGGGAAGTTGTTACAAACTGAATGTTTCCGTTCCCATTAAAGTCATAGATTAAAGCCTCACTGTGATAGAATTTGGAGGCAGGCCTTTGGGAGGTAATTATTAATAGGTTTAGATGAGGCACTGAGAGTAGAGCCCCTATACTGAATTAGTGCCATTATAAGATGAAGACACACCAGAGTTTCCTCCCTCTGCCGTGTGAAGATGCAGCAAGAAGTCAGCCAGTGCCTGCAAGCCAGAAAGAGGGCCCTTGCCCTGAACCTGACCATTCTGGCACTCTGATCTCAGATTTCTAGCCTCCAGAACTTTGAGAAAGGAATATCTGTTTTTTAAGTCACCTAGTCTACAGTGTTCTATTATAGAAGCCTCAGCTAAAACAGATTTTAGAGGATTATGGGGAACAAACTTAGCTAGGACATCAAAGTTAAAGATGTTGCACAATGAGCAGGGCAGATATCCTGGGGTCCTGGCAAATGAAGGAGAGAGGAGGGGATCGTTCTGAAAGCAGGAAAGGCAAGTTTTACCCAGATCACAAAGGTATCCAGGACCAGTCCTAATTCCATCTCCTCTAATTATCCAGGAAGGATTCCTCTAAAGTTCTGATGATATTAATGGAGACCCTCTTTCTTCTCCTTCCTTTCACAGTTGCTGTGGACCAGTATCCATCAGTTCACATACCAAGAAAATGTCCAGATGGATGTCCTGTGCTCTCTCATGGGTATTCCTGGTCTCCGTCTGCAAATTCATTGCCAATTTGCCATCCTTCAAACAAAGAGTAGTGTGATTCTATGGAAAGATGATGAGCACCCAGGTCTGGTCCTGCCATAGTGACTAGGAGCGAGTCAGTGGGCCTCCCTCGGTTTCTGTATCCTTACATGAAAAATGGGCACTGCCTGTCAGATCTTTTTCTGTCTTCTGATTCTATTTTCCTCACCTTCAGGATTTTTTTGTATTATAAATGAATAGTTTATAATTGTGTAAATTTATGGGTATAAAATGTTATGATTTATGAATACAATGTAGAATAATTAAATCAAGCAAGTTAACACATCCATCATCTCAAATACAGTACTTAACATTTTTTTGTGATAATATTTGAAATATACTGTCTTAGAAATTTTGAAATGTATAATACTCTATTATTAACTATATTTACCATGCTATGTAATATAATTCAAAACAAGAAAAAATATATATTTCTTCTGTCTGAGATTTTGTACCTTTTAACCATCATCTTCCCTTTCCCTTCCCTTCACCCCCTAGCCTCTGTATCCCCAGTCTTCCCTTCATCCCCATTCTAGTCTCTGAGGATTATAACCTTTATTTGTTTCCATTGACATTTATCTAATGTATCCAATCAAGAATTACTATATAACACTTACGCACTTAGTGCTGTGCGAAGTGTTGAGGTTACAATAAACAAAATAAAGGCTAGTGGGAGGAGGCCAATGAGAATGAAAGGAATCACAAACCAAAGGAAATGACAGGTGAGGAAAGCACAGGAGTGTCTTGGAGTACATCAACTGAGGATGAGAAGCTGAAGAACAATTTTGTTCTAAGAGTGAGTAGGATTGTTCTGAATCAGATTTCAACTTCGTTGCCTATTTTTTCATCTTTGCCTCAGATACCTACAACTCTAGCTCTTTATATATTGGGTCTCTGTTGATACTGAAACTTTTCCAAACAAGTTTCCAAGCAACATAAACTATTGTTTCCCTCAGTAAACGTGTAGTTTACGGTGCTTCCTCTCCAGGGTGCAGGGGTCAAGAATGAGAAACAAACAGCCTCTCAGTCTATGAGCTGATCACTCAAGCTGTATCCTTAAAAAATATTAATCAGACTTCTACAGAAAACAGCTGCTTGGAGGACAAAAGGAAGGTTCAATTCTGCCGTTTTGGAAAGACAAGTCACACAGCAAGGTCAAAGCATGTGGTACAATGTTGAACAAACAAGTAAGAAACCCCAATCTTGAAAGCTACAGGCAGTAAGTAGTCTATGTTTTACCAGAGGCATTAACTTGAACTTTGGTGGAAACTGCCTTGCACTAGAGTTAGAAGAATCAGGTTTGGCTATCAATTCATTCCTACCTGCAGTTTATCATTCAGTCAGTCAAGAAATATTTATGATACCACAGAATGGAATTCTCCTCACCCTCTTCATTTTTCCCTCTCTAAACCCTGAACACTCAAGGGTCCCAAGTTCCTGCCTTTTCCATTAAATATCCTAATAGGAGTTCTTTAGATTGTTATTATGGAAAATGCCAAACATTACAAAAACAGAATGGTATAATGAGCCTCCATGTACTCCTCACCCACTTTCAGCAATGATCAATTCTTGGACAATCTCATTTAATCTATACCCACCCACTTCCCCCAAACCACATCCTGGATCATTTTGTGGCAAATTCCAGACAGCAGATAATGTCACCAGAAAATATTTGAGTATGTATCTCCAAAACCACAGATTCTGTTTTTAAAAAAATACAACTACAATGCTATTTTCATGCCTAAAGAAATTAGCCACAATTCTTTACTTGTATCAAATAGTCAGTCAGTATTCAGATATCCCTGATCATCTCATTATTTTTTAAAATATGTGACTTTCCCCCACCTTTCTCTTTTCTATTTAACATTATATCATGTAAATCTTTCCACAGTAGAATATAGAGATACTTAAAAGATCCTTATCATATAAATAGGGCAGTGAGGTTTTATTATGTGAAAAGAGAACAAGGTATGCATTTACTTGTCTTTTTAAAAATAAATGTTATTGTGTATATTTGAGGTTTACAACATAGGATATATATAGCTAGTAAAATAAATCTATAGTGAAGCAGTTTAACATATCTATCACTTCACATAGTTACTTTGTTGTGACAAGAGCAGGTAAAATCTACTTATTTTCTACAACAAAAATCCCTAATATTATATAATTTTATTAATTTTAGTCCTCATGTTACATTAGATCTCTAAACTATTTCATATATATGTGTATACATAGATATATATACACATATAAGATATATGCATATGTATATATATGTTTTTTAAAATATGTGACTTTTTCTCCACCTTTCTCTTTTCTATTTAACACTATATCATGTAAATCTTTCCACAGTAGAATACAGAGATACTTAAAAGATCCTTATCATATAAATAGGGCAGTGAGGTTTATATATATATAATGTATATATATTTACATATATACATATGTATATATCTTATATGTGTATATAATACAGATACACACACATGTATATATGTGTATATATCATATATACATATGTGTGTATGTATGTATCTATATGATTTATGTATATATGTATATATGATATATACCTATAGGTATATATATACACATATAGCTATATATGTATATGTGTGTATATATAGGTATATATGTATATATGTATATATACATATAGGTATACATGTATATCTATGTCTACATATATAAGATATATACACATATAAGATATATATGTATAGATAAGATATACACATGTACAAGATATATATGTATATATGATATATATGTATATATATCTTATATATCTGCTGTTTTGCATCCTTTGACCTACAGCTCCATTATTTCCTCTCCCCCATCCCCGTGATGACCACTGTTTCATTCTCTGGGTATATAAGCTCTTTCTTTAAAATACTCCACACATAAGTGACATCATGCAATTATTTTTCTTTCTGTGTCTGGCTTAACTTAGTATAATGTCCTCTAGGTCCAGCTATGTTATGGCAAATGGCAGGATCTCCTTTTTAAAAACTGAATTGTATTCCATATATACACATTTCCTTTATCCATTTTTCTGTTGATGGATACGTAAGTTTTTTCCATATTGGCTATTGTAAGTAATGCTGTAATTCACATAAAGTAGATCTCTGTAAGAGGTGGTGATTTCCTCTCTTGGGGGTATACGCAGAGGAGGGATTGCTGGGTCACATGGTAGTTCTATTTTTAATTTCTTTAGGAATCTCCATATTGTTTTCCATAATGGCTGTACCAATCCACATTTCCACCAATAATGTATTAGGGTATCCTTTGCCCCACACCCTTACCAACATTGGTTATCTCTTTTCTTTTTGATAACAGCCAAACTTAACAGTGTGAGGTGATATCTCATAGTGATTTTAATTTGCATTTCCTTGATGATTAGTGATGTTCAGTACTTTTTCATATAACTGCTAGTTATTTGTATGTCTTCTATTAAGAAATATCTATTCAGGTCCTTTTCTCATCTTTTAATCAAATTATTTTGTTTTCTGCTATTGAGTTGTAAGAATTTTAAAATAAATTTTAGATATTAACCTCTTATCAGTTATGTAGTTTACAAACTTTTTTTTTCCCAGTACGTAAGGTTGCCTTTTCATTTTGTTGATTGTTTCCTTTGCTGTGTAAAGCTTTGTAGTTTGATGTGGTCCTATTAATTTATTTTTGCTTTTGTAGCCTGAGCTTTTGGTGTGATATCCAAAAAAAGTCATTGCCAAGGCCAATGTTCAGGAGTTTTTTCCTTATGTTATCTTCCATGAGTTTTATGGTTTTAAGTTTTACATTTAGATCTTTTATCCATTTGGATTTTTTGTATGATGTAAGACCAAATTTCATTATTTTGCCAGTGGAAATCTAGTTTTCTCAGCATCATTTATTTAAGAGACTATTCTTTTTTCATTGTGTCCTCTTGATGCCCTTGTTAAAAATTAGTTGGTTAGGATTTATTTCTAGGCACTCTGATTTGTTCCATTGGTCTATGTTTCTGTTTTTATGCCAGTATTGTACTGTTTTGATTACTGTAGCTTTGTACTATAATTTTAAATTTGGACATGTGATGCCTCAACTTTGTTTATCTTTCTCAGTATTGCTTTAGCTATTTGCAGGGTTTGTTTTTTTTTTTTTTTTTTTTTTTGCAAGGTTCTATACAAATTCTAGGATTCTTTTTCTAGTTCTGTGAAGAACAACATTGAAATTTTGATAGAATTGTGTTAAGTCTGTATATTACTTCGGGAAGCACAGACATTATAAATGATCCAATCAGAAGAATCTGAGATACTCCAACACTTCCTGTAGTAAGGACTAAGGAGCCATCTCATCCAGAGGCCATCAGTGATGGACTTCCTACCCTTAACCTAGATGAAAAGGATAGATGGGCAGTAAAAGGAAAGAGGCAGGAGACCAGGAAATAAGCAGCTCACAGTACCCATGGGGAGCTAAATGTTGGCCATCTCTGAAGGGAAAAGGAGTATTTGCCATCCTCTGGCTGCCATTTTGTATTTGTGATTATCTGGTAACAATTGGTTTCTTTTCTGCTGCTGGAGGACACATGCAAGCCCTTCTAGGTATTGTTGGGCATGGTGGGTGGCTGACATTTATTTAGGCATCTCCGGAACTGGCTAACTGTGGCCTTGGAAAAATCACTTTATTTCTCCAGGTCTCAACTGTGCCACCTGTAAATAGAGACTGGGTTATATAATCTCAAATGTTCCTTCAAATTCTAGCACTGTTTAGATGTTTTGATGTTTTCAATCAAAAATTGAAATCACAGAATTACTTGGGAGAAATCAAAGTAAAATATTAGAATTTTGCTCTTTGCAGGGGGGATTTCATCTTTGAAATGAAGAGCAGTAGATTTAAATTAAACATAAAGCAAACTGCCAACAATAATCAAGTTGTTATCATGTTGGAATATGTTAAAAGCATCACCTGCATTATCTGCTTCTAAGTATGCTTTTGTGTTGCCTATCCTGGACCTGGTAGAAGAACCATATAGAGATCTTTTAACATATGTTTATTAGATCATGAGTGGTATTTGCAAAAGATCTAAAGACAACTGCTAAATAGTTCATCAGTAGAGGAGATAATAAACTCCTCTACCAGTAGCCAGTAGAACTGAAGCCAGTTTTGACTGAGAGAAGAAATGTCTGTTTGAGTATGGAGTTGGGTTTTTTAATTACTAAACTATACATTGCTATAGCTTAATATATAAGGAAAATTTGGAAAATATAGATCAGGAGAATAATCTCGCGCAATCCTATTCACAATAGCAAAGACATAGACTCAACCTAAACGCCCATCAATGATAGACTGAATAAGAAAATGTGGTACATATACACCATGGAATACTATGCAGCCATGAAAAAGAACAAGATCATGTCGTTTGTAAGGACATGGATGGAGCTGGAGGCTGTTATCCTTAGCAAAGTAATGCATGAACAGAAAACCGAATACAGTATGTTCTCACCTATGAGTGGGAGCTAAATGATGAAAACACATGGACACATAGAGGAAAACAACACACACTGGGGCCCTTCAGAGGGTGAAGTGTGGGAGAAGGGAGAGGATCAGGAAAAATAACTAATGGGTACTAGGCTTAATACCTAGGTCATGACATAATTTGTACAACAAACCTGCATGACACAAGTTTACCTATGTAACACACCTGCACTTGTACCCCAGAAGCTAAAATAAAACTTAAAATAATAATAATCATCATCTCACATGATCATAACACCAGTAATGACCATGGATGACATTCTTATAGTTTTACTACATTTATATCTATAATCATTATAATTTAAAATTTTGAATCATAGCATGTATTGCTTTTCATATTTAGCAATCTTATGAATTCCTTTCTTTACTTTCAAATAATCTTCCCAAATACTGGGAATGACTACATAATTTTCCACTGTATGAAGATACGCCAATTGTTGGGCATTTCTCTATTGTTTGGCATTTAGTTTGTTTCCAATTTATGTATTTCGTTATTATAGTCAATGCTGTGTTAATCATCACAGTCACTGATATATAGTGGATATACTGGAAATAAAATCTAGAAATGAAATTATAACGTTTTAGGTCATACAAATTTTTGTTATTTCGATCTGCATTAAGAAATTGCCCACTGAACACTCATGTCACGATTTTTTCCAACCAGCAGTACGTGATTGAGGCATCTCTCCACTCTCTCAGTACTCATTGTCAACTTTAACATAATTGAAACATGTAAGGCAACACATTTTACTTAAAATATTAAATTTAAAAAAAAATCATTCCCGTTGCTTAGCTACTCCAAGTCACACTTTTATCAAATACATGAAGCCTACTTCCCTTCTCTAGCTGTGAACTTGCTACACAGATGTTAATTACCCAGCTTCACCCTTTCAATCCTCTTAATGAAGGATTTTCAGTATAATAATGTTTCTCTGCCAACCAAGTCACTGATTACTACATTCCAGCTCTTCATTTAGAATTGCTGAATTTTAGATGTGCTAAAACTGTCTACATTCTGTCTAGACTAAAATAGTAAAACTTATTCTTCCAAATGTGTTTAATCAAGATTTAGGCATGTTCAAGTCACATTCTGTTTTGTTTTTACAAGTGTCCTCTATAATAATGTTTATGAAAAATAACTACTGTATTTTTCCCTCACTCCTGGTCTCCTCTCTATCCTTGGAATCTACAACTTATTACCATGGAATATTCCATGTTCCACAATTGAGAGCTCCTATTTCCGTCTTCCATGCTGGGGAAATGCCTTAAATCCTGATTTAATTTTAATGCCTTGGAAATGAAAAGCCACATGATGCTCCATTTGGTCTCTAACTCTGCGTAGAAAATTCACTTACAAAAGCTCTCTAAGTAGCCAACCTCAACCTGGGGACGTATAATTGCCCACTTGGACACAGAGCATGCAAGCACAGCCCTGGGAGGAAGATTTGAGTTCTGGCTTTAGTTCTGGCTTTAGTTCTGCAAATGAGGAAATTGGTTTATATTTTCTATAAGGCCTCTTTAATTCTTTAATCTTCATGGTGTTCTCAAAAACTTCCTTAATTACCAATAAAAAGTGAACTTATAGACATCAAGTGTTTTTCAACTTATCAGCTGCAAATGGCTAGAGGGTTGCAGCAAAATTTAAAAGAATCCTCTAATCCTTGCGCACATATATATTTTCTTGGTCCACAAATCTAAAGATACTATGATTATTACTATTATCATTCAGGAGATCTCCAAAATTAATTGGTATTTAAAAGGAGTACTCTTCTTATTAAAAAATTTAAATAAATAAAATAAAATCATGGCACTAAAGAAAAAAAAGTCACTGCACAGTTCAAGAAAAATATAGGACGGGAATGGTGGCTCATGCCTCTAATCCTAGCACTTTGCAGAGCCAAGGTGGGAGGATTGCTTGAGGCCACTAGTTCGAGATCAGCCTGGCAATTTGGCAAGACTCCAAGTCTACAAATAAAAGAATTAAAGAATTAAAAAATTAGCCAGATGTCATGGTGCACACCATAGTCCTAGTGACTTGGAAGGCTGAAGTAGGAGGATCCTTTGAGCCCAGGAGTTTGAGACTGCAGTGAGCTATGATCACACCACTTCACTCCAACCTGGGTGACAGAGGAAGACCCCATCTCTAAAAAAAAAAAAAAAAAAAAAAAAAAGAAAGAAAAAGAAAAATACGAAGCCCTCCTTGAGACTGCCCATAATATTGACTGCATTATCTATTCTGGCACTTAATTATATTCAACTGAGAGCTTTTCTCCCTAGGTAGCAAGCTCAACTGCCTTCAGGGCCAAACTGGTAACATGAATGAGTGATGAGTGAAGCATGCTGGCTGTTATTCTTTCAAAAATGGCACATGCTTTATACTTAGAAGCAGCAACGATCTTCACTTTCACAAGGAATTATGCCTTCTCCCATCTTTGTGATACATTTAACATCCTAGGTGTATCTTTTGTTATTCTCTCTTTTTTATATAGTTATCCACAAGAGAAACAATATCCTTCAACCATTAGCAAACAAGGTACAAATATAATGATCAATGGTGACTGCTCCATGTTGGTCTTAGTGTTAGAAAAAAAGACAGGCAGTGGTGGGAGCTACAGTGAGTAGACAGGGCTCACCCTGTAGGGACGGGAGACTCAGGCCCCAGTGACTCTGGCCCAGCTGGCATAAAAGCCTATTGCTATAACATTTTCTGTCTTTTTTCTTTTTCTTTTCTTTTTTTTTCAAGAAAAAGGAACTTCACATATTTAGGCGGAAACTCCTGATATTTACCTGTCAGTTTTGGCTTATTTTCAATATTATGGAAGCCAAATAAAATATGTTGTATGTCTTTGTGAATCAGTTTCAGAATGACCCTTGAGATTCCTTCAATGAGAAAAAATTATCTGATTGAGACAAGAGTCTCATTTTAGAATCAAAAACTGAGGGTGAATTGGGGCAGAGGAGGGAGACCATGAAGAAAAATAATTGATGACTATGTTGGGTAACCGGACTGTGGTGATCATTACACAATGCATATATGTATCAAATCATGTTATATACCTTGAATATATATATAATTTTTACTTGTCAGTTATATACCTCAATAAAGCTGGGTGAAAAAGAAAAAGTTTTAAATTGTTAAAGATTCCCAAGCATATCATGGTCATGAGCCAATTCACTCACTGAGGAGAACCCCTTTCTTCTCAATAATAATATATCATAACAAGCACTAAGATATACTAAGAACTAAATCCCAGATACTGGGCTAGGGCTCTATATGGTTAATTTTACTTCACCTCAAGGTCACACAGCTTGAACCTGCCCCAGGACTCAAACCCTAGACCTCTATGCTACCTTCCCGTGAAGCCACCTGCCAGAAGAAGGGAACAGAAAGGGGTGACTTACAGGTTTGTAGCAGCCCTAATGAAGAGCTGTGGGCCTCAAATGCCCTTGAAGGTAGGTCCCCTTCTCTATTAAAAGACCATTTGCTCAGTTCATTTTTAGAGGAGGACATTGCCCCCAAGTTTACATTTCTGTAGGCTTCAATGGAGCAAGTTAGTCAATACAAAAATAAAAAACAAACAAGCAATCATAACATAATCATGCCTAAAGAATAGATTCCTCCACTCTAAGTCACTGTCTTCATCCAGACCAGGAGGGTAAAGCAAGAAAGAGAGGGCTGTGCTGGTTGCCTGAGAAGAGGAGTCCGTCAGCTGTGCTAATGAGTGGCTGTCTAGGGGCGGGCCATCAGTTCAGGAGTACAAGTGAGGAAGAAAGGCTCGTGACAGTGTTTGCAGCTGAGACTGCCTCGGTGTTCACCTTCCCGTTTCCTCTTTCTGGGCACACAAGACAACTTCCCAGCATCCCTTGCTCTGTAAAGTTACACAATTAAGGCTGGGATGATACTTCCCAACTTGGCCCCTAAAATCTCCTAGAAGACTCTCAGCTCATACCTTGATAGTTTTTCAGCAGAATGGGAAGTGAGGGACTCCAACATTGCAAAAGCCACATGATGAAGGAGTTTTGATTCCTGAGCTAACACTGGAAGGAGAGTTATTTCTTGGAGGGCAGCCATCCACTAGAGATGCTGACCCAGACTGTGCTATCATGTGAATGAGAAACAAAATTTGATATTAGCCACTAAAATTTGGCAGCTCTGTGTTAAAAGTAGCTAGCAAGCACATCCGAATAGATTTCCCAAGAAAACTACAGTGGTTTCATCTATGCTCATGCAAAGATCCAGTTTGCAAAATCATTTCTGCTCTGCAAAGAGCTTACTATTAAGAAGGTCCCAGAGGTGGCTCCACAAAGCATGCTGAACATCCCTTATATGTATGAAGAGTCAAGTCATCTACTGAAATTCCAGACAAATCTTCCTGATTATGTGCAAGAACACAGAGTACCTGCAAGTTTCCAAGATTCCGGTGATATCAATGACTATGCTGTGAGTTCCAACTTTTTAGACAGGAAAACTGGGCTGGATATAACATTTCATTAGATGAGAGATTTAGCCAGTGGCCAAACCTGGATAACTGTAAGTAAGAGCTGCATGAATGTTGCAGAAACTCTGGCAAAGAGGAAAATTTGTACATTCAGGATTTGTGTTGTAGATGCTACACAAACCCAAAAGGAACTAAACGGCAAAAAGCATATGAGGCTTTTAACTAATTGCCCAAAACTATTTCATCACGGTAGTGCTTTACAATTTTTATGTGATCAGAATCGTTTTTGTTTTTGCAAAGAAAGATCAGGTAATTTCCAGTGATTAATTCTAAAATGTACGGTTTTTGTTTAGCAAGTCGATAGTGGAAAAAGCAATAATCAATTATACATATGAAAACTCTCTGGAAGTGGGAGAGAAAGTAAGACCAAATGGCAAGCAATTCTTTCCAAATGAGTTTTCTAGCTCAACTCCTCTGTGGAGATCTTGCTAGAGGTATTTTTGTCATGTGGTTCCCCAATTATGTAACCAGAAGGGAGTGTCTCCAAACTAGAATCAAGCTTGATCTAGACACTATGGCAGCACAAGTCCACCTCTGTAAATTGGATTTAGAAAACTCCACACTGGAACAGATCTCTACCTTGCCATAGTTGAATAGGCCGTACACATCATTTGATTTCGTTATGTGAACTACATTTAGGAGGTGTTAAAAAAAAGAAGTCCTTTTAAAAACAAGGAAGATGAAACTACATCACCTCTATATTCCTAGATGATTTGTTGATGAGAAGAGTTAGGGACATTTATAAGGGAAGTCAAGAAATTGTTTTCCCTACTTCTCTTTGAAAATTTTATATTCAATTTATGCATCTTGATGAGGTCTACAATAGTGTGCTTAGCAAAGAACTTTTCTTCCTCAGCCACGGAACTTAAACGTTTAAAAATGATAGTCTGCTCAGTGAGGGCAAAAGATTCACAGCCCACCTAACTCACCCATTACAAAAAATGTTAATTAAAAAAATAATAATATTAATACTAGTAAATTTGGAAAAGAGTATATGCAAAGGTTTAAGTATTGGTAATTCAATTTGCATATACATATGTGTGCACACATATATGTATGAATGTATATATGCATGAATTCATGTACATGCACGAATATACATATGCTTTTAAGTCTATTTGTTTGAAAACATAGAAACATTCTTGATGAAAACGTGTACCACTACCCATTATTGGCTAACTATTTAACAAATAACCTAAATTAATAATGAAGCTAAATTAATAGCAATTTATAATTAAAAACAAGTACCAAATAAATATAAACAGTAAAACAAGTATCAAATAAAAATAAACAGCTAAGTTCCACCTTGATGGTAAACTTCTGTCCCCAACTGCAGAACTGCAGCCATCCATATGTTTAGATGGTAGTGAGATCTCAGCTGCAATTGCCAGGCATTATGGGGAGACTGGGCTTCTTAGTAAAATACCAAATTAGAGTCTATAATAAGCTCCAGTCATGTGCTGACTTTATGAATACTAAAATTTAATGACCCTTAATAAGTCATGTAATTATCTGCTATTAAATAGCTCTCAGTTCATCCACGAAAATTAATGTCTATGGAATTACGTGTCTCATTCACCGCATAAAGACCTGGCCCCTTTCTCAGTCCATTAAGATGCTGCTCAAGGCGAACAGGTGGGCCTGGGGCAGCACTTTCAGAACTGACCCTGCTGAGACCAAAACCTTGACCACCATCAACCAAGATCAAGTCTTTTAGGAAGTTAAGAATGGAGGAGCGTCAGTCTTATTATATCGAAGAAACAGATTAGAAGTTACAGCAGGAACATTATACTTGTAGCTCAGGAAGACTGTGTTTTCTTTTCATCCACAATATTAAAATATAAGATCCCAAATATTTTTCCACTGCATATTTTTCTTTAGTGGTAATTAGAAACACATACAGCTCAAGGAATAATAGCTGAGTTCAGGAGTTATACCGAAAAAGCCAATCTTAGCTTTTCTAGACTTTAGTTTCTTCATCTGTAAAATGGCTATAATAATAATAATAGTTTCCACCTATAGGGCTCTTATAAAGATTAAATGGTGGAATCCAAGGTGAGTAAACTATGGGCCGTGGGCCAAACCTGGCCCATCTGTAAATAAAGTTCTACGAGAACAGAGTCATGGCCATTTGTTTATGCATCGTCTATGCTGCTTCACCCTGTAACAGGAGAGTTGCGTAATTGTGAGAGAGACCACATGGCCATAAAGCCTGAAATATTTAGTATCTGGCTTTTTATTAAAAAACTCTCCTACCGCTGATACAATCCACATATATAATTTTGTACAAGTCCTAGTATGTAAACACTTAGCTATTGTTTTCTATTTAGAGTTTTGTATTTTGTGACTTGCAAAAATAAACTTGTGAACTGTAAGGTGATAGGAAGTTGAACAAATGACAGTGAAAACTAGATTCTGGCATCAGGTTCTCAGAATATTTGATTTCAAGGAAAAGTTACCCAGACATATAAAATCATTAAGAACAGAGCTACTTTGACTAGAGCCATGGTGGGGGACCTGGAAAAATACTGTATCAAACATACATAATTATGTAGATGCTCCTTACAACCTAAAGAAATTAATTGAAAATACAAAATCTAAAGCCTGAATGCCAGAGGGCTTTTTATTTGTTTCTCATGTGACTTTACACTCTCACCTATAAGCCACAAGAGCAAATAATAGCAATAGCTTAAGGTAACTAATTACTAATATCATACTTTTATACACCTACTACATACCCACAAAAATTTTTTTAAATAATAATGATATCATTCCTTGAATAAAGGAAGTAAACAGATGGATTCTCAAGTCACTCTGTTTTCATGAAGCTTTCCCCTTACCTGATATTTTATACTCCATGCATTTCCAAAAGGAATACTTTGCAGAAAAGAGATATAGCACTTGTTTGACACCTCTTGAGAATCGACTCAGAAGGAAACCTTGACATCTCAGGCAAGATCTTTCTTCTTTACAGTAAGATGACTGCATTTCTGATCCCAAGCCAAAGACAGTGCTAGCAGGAGACGATGCAGAAAAAGGCTGGGCATACACAGGGGCAGGAAAACAGCCCCAGGCTAGGAGGACCTGGAAAATGTAACTGAAAAACTATTCTTCAAAGTCAGTTGTCAACAACATCAACCCCATCCAGGGAGAATACATGGTTACACTTGGCAGGTTGTGGGAAACAGATGAGGCAGTGTGACAAAGTCAAGTCAAGTCAAAAAAGAACGTAGCGTTTTTGTGGTGTTTGAAACACTTCAGCTAGATAAGCCTAAAGTGGCTTCCTTTATAGCAAAACTACCTGCCACTCATCGTATTCATGCCAATATCAGGTTTCTCATGGTGCATACTATGACATATTTACTCCCAGACCAACTCAGGATTTAAAAGGAAGATGAGATCTTTATAGGTTAGGAATTCTCTAGTGGACACACTAACGAACAAATAAATGTGAAACCATCTCCTAGAGATCAAGGATACCAGGAAAATAAATAAACAAATAAATAAAACTGATCCCTAGGTCAGTCTGACATGCCGACTTCCAAGATGGCTCCCAAGATTCCAAGCTCCTGGAGTAGGTACGTCTCCCAGTCATTCAAAGGAACACTAATCTACATACTGTGTGAAGGGACTGTGCTGAAGTAAGTAAGGTTCCAAAACAGTTGACCTTAAAATATGGAGATTATCAGGGTCACCATGGCCTAATCACTTGAGCTCTTTGAAAGCAGAGTTTTCTCCAGCTGGTCACAGGGATGCAAGTCGGTGATGGGAAACAGGAGAGGATCTGATGTGTCACTGCTGGGTTGAAGATGAAGGAGGGTCACATAGCAAGAAATGCAGTTAGTCTCTAGAAGTCAATGGTGTCACTGGTTTATCACTCAAAGAAACAGGGGCTTCAGTCCTACAGCCGCAAAGAACTGAGCTTAGAAACAGACTTCTCCCCACAGTCTCTAGAGAATTCAGCCCATTAATACCTTCATTTCAGTCTGTGCTACCCTAAGCCAAGAACCCAGTCATGCTGTGCCAGATTTCTGGCCTACAGAACAGCGAGCTAATAAATAGGTATTGTTCCAAAGTTTCTAAGTTTGTGGTAGCTTATTATGCAGCAATAGAAACCTATTACCTCGGCAAATTTCCTTTATCCCCACTCCCCTGTCTTACTCCATTGTACCCATAGGCAAGCCACTCTGTTGTGCTTTGACATGTATCCTTGCATTTGGATATGTCCTTGGAGAAAAACATAATAGATAGGTAGATAGATGGATAGATAGATAGATAGATAGATAGATAGATAGATAGATAGATAGTATGTTTTTGTTTGCTAATGTAGTTTATTTTATATCAATAGTATTGTGTCATAAATACTATGCTATTTATTGTCTTATTAAAAAAACCCAGGCCGGGCGCGGTGGCTCAAGCCTGTAATCCCAGCACTTTGGGAGGCCGAGACGGGCGGATCACGAGGTCAGGAGATCGAGACCATCCTGGCTAACACGGTGAAACCCTGTCTCTACTAAAAAATACAAAAAAAACTAGCCGGGCGAGGTGGCAGGCGCCTGTAGTCCCAGCTACTCAGGAGGCTGAGGCAGGAGAATGGCGTAAACCCGGGAGGCGGAGCTTGCAGTGAGCTGAGATCCGGCCCTGGCTAACACAGTGAAACCCTGTCTCTACTAAAAAATAGAAAAAAAAACGAGCCGGGCGTGGTGGTGCGCGCCTGTGGTCCCAGCTACTCAGGAGGCTGAGGCAGGAGAATGGCGTAAACCCGGGAGGCGGAGCTTGCAGTGAGCTGAGATCCGGCCACTGCACTCCAGCCCGGGCGACAGAGCGAGACTCTGTCTCAAAAAAAAAAAAAAAAAAACCCAAATATATCTTGTTAACATCTATCCATTTGCTGTGGGTATATCTAGTGAGTTCCTTCTAACTGCTACAAAATATTCCATAGTGTGTATTTGCTATGTTTTTCTTTATGCATTTTACTAAGTTGACCTTCAGTTCCTTTACCAAAATCAGCACTGTGATCATTTCCTTGTAATCCTATCTAAGAATTCCTCCAAGGCATATACCTAAGAATAGGATGGTTGGGTCACAGGATATATGACCACTTATTTGGAATGCACTCTCAGACTTCTCTCTCAAATGGTCACACCAGGCTACTCCCCTGGCACTGCAAGGGGTCCTGTTTTCTACATCTGCCAAGATTTGACATTACCAACTTCTGAGACTTTGTCAATCTCCCAGGTATAAAGTAACATCAAGTACTTTTAATTTGTGTTTTTCTGAATCATTCAGTTTTGTATCACTTCATATATTTATTAAGCACTTCAGTTTCACCTTTTGTGAAATGCCCTCTCACATGCTTTTGTCAATTTTTCTACTAGATCTCCCATCTTTACCTTATTTATTTCCAGAATATCCTCTACCTTTTAGACACCTAACTCTTCAGGTATCTCTTGCTGTTATATCTTTCTATTAACTCAGAAATGCTTAATTTTATATAATCATATTTCTCAATGTTTTGCTATATAATCTGTGTTTTATTTGCATCTTTATTAAGAAATATATTCCTACCACTAAGTCACTAAAATATTATCCTACACTTTCTTTTGTTGGCTTCATACTTTTACCTTTCACGTTTCAGTCTTTAATCCACCTAGGGCCCATATTTGTGTGAGACCCTCTAGTTTTATTTGTCTCCATATTATAAGGCAGTTTTCCTAACACCATCTGCTCAACAATCCAACCTGGGTGGAGGTAAGATGAGAAATATGGATGTGGTTGGGAAACCAACATAATCCCACTGTCCTGTGGCAGAGGGTATAATGCAGTGACTTGTTGGTGGAGAAGAGGTAAAGGGAGGGATGTGTCTCAGTAGATTCAGCCTTGAACATCCTCTTTGGCCCCTGTGTTGCAGTTACTAATTCTTTATTTATCTTTTCCTATTGGAAACTAAAATCCCTTTCCCCTTGGGATGGGGAGGGGGAGGGAAAGGGTCAGGCTGGTGTTTGCCTTCTCAGCCCTGGTGACACTAACAACGGGCATACACCACACTGCTCTGAATGAGTTCCATTCCAGCACATGGCCATCTTAAAACCTCTTTCATCACATAATTGATACAGTTCAATGAGATAAACAGATGGCACCTTTTGTCAGGCTACTTGCATGCCAATGATGGGAAAAGAACCCATCAGAGGCTCATACTCATGAGCTGTGCTCCTCCCCAAGCTGGCATCCCTGAATGTAACATGAGGGAAGACACTCAGGCTGTTGCAGGGCTTGGCCTTAGAGATGGGGCATCCTGGACCTGCCTTACTAGCAAAGCTTCATCCAGATATGCCCTTTCACTGCATACTCTATTTTTTCTCTGTTTGCTTTGGTTTCATTCTTAGTAGTTCTTTGAGTTGCTGTTTTATTACTGCATACTTTAAATTCACTACTCTTCTTTCCATCCTTCTTCTCTTCTCACCAGCCAGGACCTTCCCTCCCCATCTTTCCAAAGCAGCACAGGGCTGCTTTTACTTCAACTTCAAATTCAGCCTGGAAGTTAAGAAATGATTTCCCAGGAACTGCATAGAAGGAGGATCTGACCATTGGCCTCTGTGCTGCCCACTGCCTTCTTCAGTCTCCGTGGGTCTTAATAATTAATTCCTCCTGAGGCATGTTGTTGCATGGGCCTCTCTGTTCCCTTGAACTCATTCCCTGGAAACAATTCCTCTACACATCTGAGAGCAGATTTCACTTAACTAAGCAGCTGTGGTCGGAAAGTACAAATTCTCCTTTAAAAATGGCCCTTTCAAAAAAAAAAAAAAAAAAATGGCCCTTTCCAGTCCCACTCTAAAGTTAGCCAGCTTTCCTCAGTTCCCAAAGAATTCACCCTCTTTGTACTGAGAAATCCATCTGGCCCCAGTCCTTTTCCATCTGAGGCAACCAGCCTCAGCGACATTCAGAGAGTCCTTTCCGTAACTCTCTTGGTCTAGCCCATACCTACCTCTAACTCGATAAGATGTTAGAACCCTGAGCCCTAACATAGGAAGAAAGGGAGGCCAGTCAGCCCAAACTGGAAGACAGGTCAGGGATATCAGAGATAAATCAAATTTAGGATCTTAAATTGGAAATGAGGCAGACATCTCTAGCTATGCTGTGGGCATGAGGCTGTGATGGATTAAAGAAGAAATGATGGGACAACTTTGGAGAAATGAAGGATCCATGAAGTAGGAAGACCTCAGTTAAACGGTCCAAAAAGGGCCCTGGAGAGCCATTGTACAGCCCAGATCCCTTCAGAAGATAGAGGGAAGAGGTGATATGAGGAGATAAATGGCAAAAAGGAGCTAAGACAACTGGAATATAAACTTGATCAATGTCACAATTTTATATAAGGCCAGCTCAATTACATGATTAGAAGTATATTCACAAGAGAAAATAGTCAGAAAACGGTCAGCCTACCAAGAAAGCAGCCAAGTGACATAAAACATAGAAATGTCTGGGGACAAGAGGTCCTAACAACTTTAAAGCCACTTGCTAAAGAATTCTGTCTTAGCTGGGCATAGTGGCTCATGACTGTAATCCCAGCACTTGGGGAGTCCAAGGCTGGAGGATCACTTGAGCTCAGGAGCTCAAGAGCAGTCTGGGCAACTTATTGAGACATTGTCTCTACTAAAAATTGAAAAAAAAAAATTAGCCAAGAGTTGTGGTGCACATCTGTAGTCTCAGCTACTTGGGAGGCTGAGATGGGAGTGTTGTTTGAGCCCAGGAGGTTGAGGCTGCAGTGAACCATGATTACACCACTGCTCTCCAGCTTAGGCAACAGAGCAAGACTCTCTCTCTATATATAGCTTCCATTTATATTGCTTCCACTCATATTAGTATATGTATATAGTGATATGGACAGTGTCTTACTGTATATGTACATAAATTAAATATATATATTAATTTTAAAAAGAATTCTTTCCTTTTTTCAGTTTCTGGAAAAGAAGCCCATACTAAAACAGTTGCATGATTTGGTGCTTTTGGTTCCTGATTTAATTCCGTTTTCAAAACGATCTCCTTCATGGCTATGCTACAAACAGACTCTTAATTTATGGAGAACACACACAAAAACACACACACATAGCTCCATATGATACACTAGAAGAATGGTTAAAACAACTGCAATAATAATAGGTGAAAATAATAGAGAATATTTACTATGTAGGACATATTTACTATGACATTCTTTTAAGTATGTTATATATATTAACTCATTGAAGCCACATCCTATGGACTACTACAATTTGCTACAATTTATATCCCTTATTAAAGATGAGGTGAGGCATATAGAGATTGAATATCTCGTCCAAGATTATACAATGAAAAGATGACAGAACTAGAATTCCAATCCATGCACTCTGCTTCCAGACTCCATCACTAAAACCACTCTACAATACTGCCTCTTAAAGGATGGTGACTTATCTGCCTAGCAAAAATAAATAGTGATCTTAAGTGTTGCTATCCTGTGAAAGTTTCTGCACAAATTAGCTGAAATAGTAGTCTAGCTTCTAAAGGCAAAGATTTTGCTTGATTTATTGCATTTCGAGAACTAATAGCAGGTGCATTGTTGGTTCCAGTTGAAGAGTCCTGCTTCCATCTTCCAGTTGGTTCTCCTTCTGGATGATTCATCACTCCCCAAACCACATGATTGTAACAAGCTTAATCCACATTTACTGTGCTTCTTAATTACCAACAGAATAATAGCTGAAATTAAGCTGACTGCTTAATTACCTTCTTTTTATTCTGGCTGCTTTTTATGATTCTTATCCCTCCTGCCTTCACAGGGAACCAAATATATTGCCATGATAAATGACCAACTCTCCAAGATGAGAACTCCGGGTGGCAGAGACAGTCGTGAAAGCCCTGCTCTATGGCCAAGGCCACTGCAGAAGCTAGAAGTGGGGAGGTCCTCTCAAGGACCCCTGACACCCAGAAAGCATTCTGCCAGGAATTACAAAACTGTTACTATTAGGAGACAGGATTCACAGGGTCCCTGCAAGGTAAATGGTACCAAGCACAGTCCCTTCTCTTCTGAAGAATGCAGTGATTTCTGCAGTTTTCAGGTTCACACTTCAAGTGATCACCAAGACTGACATTAATGAACTACTGCTGAAACTATCTGATAGATTCACATGAACAGGTGGAAACAGTATCTGCAGTTTGATTTCCAAAGAAAAACCTGGGACCGTGTCGGAGGATATATAGGTTGGTGGCTGGAATAATTAGATAGGAAGGGGGTCTTTTATTCATTTCCAAGTTGTGCCCCTGACTCCTTGTGTGAGATTCATCGAAGTCCACAAGCTTACTATGCTTCAGTTTCCTCATTTGCACTACAAGAACAGGTTCTACCTATTTGCTTTGCAAGGAGAACAACCCAATAAATAACTGAACATTTTGTGAGGAGAACAAAAACCCTTTGGATATGGGCACAGTACATCTATTTAAAGTCACTATGTGAAAACTGAAAATAATCATTGTAGTTGGAATATTCTCAAGCACAAAAGAGAATTCCTTCTTCTTGTACTCAGATTTAAATCGAGTTCCATTCAACAAATGTGCAAGCAAATGTGTTAGACATTAAAGACTCAGCAACACACATCATGTGTACAATTTCTACCATCTGGCAATGCGCATGCTCAGAGAGAGTGTTCCCACCAGGCACTGGTGGGGTGGTGGGGTTTTCACTTGATATGGCTTGGTTTGGGGACAATAACGCAACTTTGGTTTATTTGAAAGCATGGTTACAAAGAGCTGGATTTCCCCGTCTTTAATTGTAACCCATACTTTGCTTCCATTTATATCAGTACAAATATAAGGTCGATTCCCTCTGACTCTCACATATGCACTAAAGACAGCCATGGGAGACAGAAACCAGACTGAACAATTGGCCTGAAATAAAAAAGTGAAGGGGAAAAAAGAAACTTGCTTATTTCTCTATCTTTAAACTTCACTGTTTAAATCCAGTCAATATCATCTCTCTTATTCACATAGATTCCAGGGAAGCTTTTGTTTCTCTCTAGTCATTGATCTTCCAGAAGTACAATAGCTATAAATAAGTCACCATGAAATAAAAGCAGAACTTGTGAGTCACTGCTGCCATTGTTTCCTAAGAACACATGGGAATTACTGTGAGATGATGAACATGAATAAATATGGTGATGATGTGAAGGCAGAGGGAAGAAATAAAATTTCTGTTCAAAGAAACAATATTCCAGTAAGTTCCAAGTGCACCTCAAACTGTGTAACAGTGTTTGCTTTTTTAGTTTATTTGTACCCATTGGCCTCATCAGATTTAAGCTCAAAGGACCAAGCTCTGACAAGCATTTCTGTATCTGTGACTGGGAAGTCACACAGCAAGGACACACGAGGTCATAATCATTGCAACATGAATTCTCACAGCTGCCTCTTCAGGGGAGCTCATGGACTTTGTCATTTGTATCAGCTCTCTTTTCTTTTCAGAGACAAAGAGTGATTCATTTTCACCTTTCAAGGACCAGTCCTAAGTCTTTACAACTCTTCAAAAACCTCCCTAGAACACGTTAGCTAAAATATCTCAAATTGTATAATTAACATATAAAAGGTGCATTTGACTGTATCTGTTAGGAAATTAAGTGCCTTACAATGGAGAGTAGATTCAACCAAGGAAGAAAAAAAGTTTTCTCTACAATGCTCTCCACCTGCAAACTCTCTCTCAAAAAACATCCAAGCCTTTGTGAATGGTTAAACAGATGGTGGCACAGCCATTCAATGAAATCTTCTGTAGCTGGAAAAATTAATTCACAAAAAAATCATGACTTTGGAAATGATTACAATAAAATATTAAATAAAAAAACAGAATTCAAAGCTAAATATATAAAATGATGTGAAGTATTAACTACATGCATAGGAAAAAAACGGGGCTATATTGGTTTGCTAGCACTGCCATAGCAAGGTACCACAAAGTGGCTTAATCAACAAAAATTTGTTTTCTCACAATTTTGGAGGCTGGAAATCCAACACCAAAGTGTAGGCAAGGTTAGTTCCTTCAGAGGGCTTGTGAGGGAAGAATCTGTTCCAGCCTAGCTTGGTGGCTTTAGATGGCCGTCTTGTCCCTCTGTCTCAAATCATCATCCCTCTCTATGCTTCTATGTCCACATTTTCTCTTGTTTTAAGGACAACAGTCATATTGGAGTAAGGTCTGATTTTAAGTTAGTTACCCCTTTAAAGACCCTATCTTCATATATGGTTCTATTCTGAGGTACTGGAGGTTAAGACTTCAACATGAATTTTTTGGGGGACCACAATACAGTCCATAACAGGGACCAATATACAAGATTGTTTTAGTGGTGGAATGGGGGGCAATTTTCATTTCTATCTTTGGTAGTTTCATGAGTGTTTCAAATATTCTACAATTCTACAATAATTCTAATTATTTTCAAATTTAGAGAAAACAATGAAATTTATCTTTGAAACATGTTTTTAGCATTCTTGAGGGTTTCCATCAGAGCCACATTCTTAGCAAGGAGTTAACCGCCAGGCACGTGTTAGGGAAAAACCCACTCCTCACTCAGGAACCCACGACCCTCTGTGAACTCTTGGCTTGCATTCCGAAAGGCCAGGGGCCCTGCCCTTCTCTATGAACCCCCACTGGAGGAGTCAGAAGGACAAAGCCATCCTCCAAAGTCAGGTCAATCCCCCTTAACCACCATCCCATACACATACCTTGCACCCAAGTTCCCTGGGCAGGTATGAATTTAGGACAGATGTCCCCAGTTTCCTGGAGGATTAGGACACTGTGTTCTATGTCTACACATATGCTGCTGTTGCCGAAAAATTATTCTTTCAAATGCCTGCTTAAAATACATATTTAGGTCACAAGTAAAAGGTCTGAGGTCTTGCTGATAGTGCTTTTTGGACTGATTTTGATCCACCTAATATCCTTGAGAATGTTCGTGAAGCCTCATTGGCCCTTTCAGGGAGAGGCAGCAGGAAAGAAGCAGGAACTCACCCGACCCTGTGGCAACACCTGCCAAGTAATATCAACAGAATGTAAACAACTGTACTTTCCATAACCCAGGAATGTGGCTAACCATTTTTCAAATACTATCTCTTTAATCCTCAGGACAAGCCATGAAACTGAATCTATTTTTTAGAAATAAGGAAACAGAGAAGTTACTTGTCCAAGATGCACAGCTAATAAGTGGTCCAGCCAAGATTGGTACCCAGAACCCCAGTTCATAAGCTCCCAAGACCGTAAGTCCACAAAGGCTGGAGGGCCATGTCTGTTTTACTGTATCCCCAGTGAGGTCCATACTGAGGATTTGTTGAATAATGAAAGAACAAGACCAAATGAGCTTTTTACTGAGAGTCCATGGCACCAGGTAAAGACCTGTTAAGCATTATCCCTAATCTTTGCACTAACTTTGTAAAATTAAGAGTATTCTCTTACTCCATCCAGGCTGCTATAGGAAAATGCTATCAACTTGGTAGCTTATAAAAAACAGAAATTTATTTTTCACAGTTCTGGAGGCTGGGAAGTCCGACATCAAAGTGCCTGTAGATTCAGTATCTGGCGAGGGCCTGTCTCCTAGTTCATAGGTGGTGCATTCTTGCTCACACGGTGGAAGAACTAAATTAGATCCTGGGGCCTCTTTTATAAAGACACTAATCCCATCAGGAGTGCTCCCCTTCATGACCTAATCACCTCCCAATGGCCCTACCTCCTAATACCATTACCTTGGGTGTAAGGATTTTAACGTATCAATTTTGGAGAGACACAAACATACAGACCATAGCAATTATTGTCCCCATTTTAGAGTTGAGAGAACTGAGGTTTAAAGAAATGAAATATATGCAAGGTTCTCAGGACTGGAAAATACAGAGCAGTATAAGATTTTCTGCCCTCATAGAATTCATGATCAAACTGAGGATAATATCCATCTGTCTCTCTCTCTCTCTCTGTCTATCCGGGCAGTTTATGCTAAGACCCAAATGAGGGAAATAGCAACATATGCTCCAGAAGTTCAGCACATATATGGATGTCACTCGGTTTGTTTTTGTTTTCGTGAACCCCACATCCTCAGCACATTAAGTTATCACAAAGCATTCCCTCAAGTGAGAAAGCCCAGGGTGTGAGCACAAAATCTGAAAATCACACGGCCATGCCCACTGCGGTTGGCTGGGGGGGAGGGAGAAGCAGGGATGCAGGGTGTTCACCAGCCACAAAAGACTTCCTCAGCCTGAAGGAGGGGGCCGGGCCAATTTGGAATGACTTGAAAGGCCCCAGGCAGTCTCTGACCCTAGACAATGTCCCTGGAATAAACTCTAACAATCTCCGGCTCGTCACACTGGACCAGCCTTCTCCAAACACCCTCCTCTGATGTGCAAATACCCAGGTAGACAGGTGAGGCACATTACATTTCTGGGAGAAGGTAAAGATCAGCTGCAAAACCTAGAAGGCTGGGAATGAATTCATTCAACAAATGTTTATTTATTTAACTAAATATTAAGGACATAACAGACGAACAAGGGTGGACAGGACAAGAACTCTGCTCTGAGGGCACTTCCATTACAGCAGGGGAGGCAGACAAGGGGGCTGAGGCAACAAAAAAAGCACAAAGTCCATTCTGCAGAAAGTGCTGTGGAGGAAGGAAATACGAAAAATGAAAGAAAAAGAAAGTGAGGCAGAGAATGATCCAGAGAGCCCAGCAGCTCTCAGAGGAGGTGGCAGGGAAGTTGAGAACTGAGGGAGAAGAACCCGGGTGGAGGTAACAAATGTCTAGGTCACAGATAGCAGCAGGTACACAGACCAGGGCTAGGAAAGAGCACGGAGCATCTAGGCCAGGGTAGCCAGAGCCTAGAGAGCTGGTGGTAGAATGGGAAGGTCAGAGGCTGCAGAGAGAGGTCATCTGGCCTCCAGGAGAGTCTGGCTTTAAAAATTTTTTTTTCTTTAGAGGCAGGGTCTCACTGCGTTGTCCAGGCTGGTCCTGACCTCCTAGGCTTAAGCAATCTTCCTGCCTGGGCCTTCCGAATTGCTGGGATTACAGGCTTGGAACACCATGCCCAGCCCTGGCTTTTAACCAGAGAACAATGGGAAAATCCTGGGGGACTTAGCACACCAGAGAAGCCCCCCATTGTATGCTTTAACATGGCCCATGTATACACATGTAACAAATTTAAAGTATAATAAAAATTAAAAAAAAAAAAAAAAAAAGTCCCTCTGGCTGTCCTGTGCAGACAAACTCTTAGGGAAGAATGAGACCAAGTTAGAGATGAGGACTGGGGTCGAGTAGGGGAGTGGACAGACAGGACTTGAAATGTATTACTTTTGTCATTACTTTTAATGGCAAAAACTGCAATTACTTATGCACCAACATAATACTTTTGAGACAGAATTGACCAGGCAATGGAAGGACTGAGTGGCAATGGTGGAAAGTGGAGATGGGTCAGTTACTAGGCCAGTCTCAGTTGAGTTGCTGCTTTTCATTACCTCTTCCAAAGATGTACTGGAGGAAGTCCTCATAAGCACTTTGCTTGCCACACCCACACAAATAAACAAATTCCTTTGACAACATACCACTTGGTTCCACCAAGAAATTCTTGAAAATCCTTCATTTCTTGAAGGAATTTGACCCCACAGGGCAGGGCATGTCTTTGTTTGCAGCTGAATGGGATTTCTGGGCTTAAGAGCACTTGCCACTCCCTTCCTAGCATCTGCATGGTTCCTTTGGTTGGTCCTTTTTGAAATGTATAATGATTTTGTAAAAGAAAACTTAAGAGGATATGTGGAATATGACAGTAACAAAACCAAGGAGACGGTCAAAGACAGTGAATATCTGGATCCAGTCACTGAGTTACTTCGTAAACACTTCTTACACCAGAATGCTGGGGAGAATTAGTTTTGAAAGAAGCATCATTTGTAACTTTTAACCAGAAAACAGATTTCCTGTTGAGCAAAGCCTACCTTTCTGAAAACATACTGTCAAGAAGTAGACAATAGAGGGTACAATATAGAAATTATAATTTACTAAGCCCAGTAAAGCATCACAATTAAATCTGTATTTGTGGTTCCACTTAACAGCTCTCATATTTTTTTAGTGAGAACTGTCATGAAGAATAGCACTGTGTTTTAATTACTCCACACAACATCCCCACAGAAAGGATTACAGAGGAGCTCCCCTGTGCCTCACGTGGACTCACACAGGTCCGTGGTGTCTAGCTTCCAGGATGAGCAATGACTATGTACATTTAAAGACTATGAAGCAATGGTTAACACTTAAGAGCTGAAAGGACTAAAGACATTCAATAACAAGAACCACATCAGTTATATAGTTTGTTAGATTTCTAATGGCAGATTCAATGGTGTCAAAGGACTAAAAAAGGAAAATTAGAACATTGGAAATGATAGTGTTAGACAAAGAGAGGAATAAATGCAGACAAAAAGAATCGTAGGCCACAAAGGTATTCAAGAAGCAAAACTAGGCCAGGCATGGTGGCTCACGCCTGTAATCCCAGCCCTTTGGGAGGCTGAGGCAGGCAGATCACTTGAGGTCAGGAGTTCGAGACCAGCCTGGCCAACATGGTTTAACTCCATCTCTACTAAAGATACAAAAACTAGCTGGGTGTGGTGGTACATGCCTGTAGTCCCAGCTATGTGGAGGCTGAGGCAGGGAGAATCGCTTGAAACCGAAAGGCAAAGGTTGCAGTGAGCTGCAATCATGCCACTGCACTCCAGCCTAGGTTACAAAGCAACAGTCTGTCACAGAAAAAAAAAAAAAAAAAAGCAGCAGCAGCAGCAGCAAAAGTAACAGGGAAGTGGAGAAAGGGAGAAGGACGGAAAAGAGGAAAGATGGAGCAGAGAAGAGGATCTGGGGAGGGGTGAAGGAACTGAAGTGAGTAGGAAGAAAAAAGTGAAGAGGAAGAGTTTACCACAGAATAAGGAAGGTCATTTCCAAAGAGAAAAAGCACCTGTAGGGCAGATAATGGACTAAAACTCTTAGAAACAATAACATGGTTTTGTTTATCCCTTTTGCTGGATAAAAAACGACTGGATTCAAACTCCCAATTCTGACATTAACCTGAGTTGCTATGTCAACTGTATGTCCAACCTCCTTTGATTGCAGTTCCCTCCTCTAAAATGAGAAGATCCTAAAACAGGTCTTTTCAAACTTGATCTTTCTGTGATTTAAAAATGAGGCAGAACAGCCTTGAGATGAAGATCACAGGAGCTGAGGGTAGTCTCCTTTAATCCCCACTCCATATGTGCCTTTTAGAAAGGCACTTAACATGTTTATGCCTCAGTATCCTTGTCTACAAATAGGAGTTGATAAGAATATCTATGTCATAAGATTCTAGTAAGGATTAGCAATATAAGTTGTGTGTGCTATTATCAGCAGAGATCTTTTATCCCACATTCCACGTGTCTTTTATAGGCTCATCAATATAAGGGACTGTAGGTTTAACCAGGTTTTAGACCTGAATTTCGGTGTATGCTATTGTCAGTCATTTTATTGCCACATTAATTGGTGTGTGTCCTTTCCACATCTATGCATTACTGAGTCACACTGAGGCATGTGCTTTTCCTTCTTTATAGGATCCCAGGTCAATTTTCTTTCCTAGTTGAATACGTGGTGGCTCCAACTCTGGAAAGGAAGCAGAGAATGAGGTCTGTGCTCCATGCTGAGGGGAGCTGCTGAAGACTGAGGGTCCTTTCTTGGTTTCCACCAACATCAAGCTTCTTGCCTCCTAGGTTTGGCTGTCCACTTTAAAACTCCTTCCACAACACAGTGTTCTCTCCACCCTTATCCCCGCCACCATGTCATGCCCATTCAAAAAGATTGTATCGCGTTCTTCACTGAAACTCAAGCAATACAAACATTAGCCCTGCTTCTCTGCATTTGTCCGTGCTATCATTTTTGTTCACTATAAACAAATACAGTATTTTGCTTGGTAACTTCGTGAAATGGGAAGGAGAAAGTTCTGTGTTTTAGTAGGGTTGAATCAAGTGACTAGCTAGGGAGAAAAAGACACTACAAAAAGAAGATGGTTTGGGCATTAAATAACTCAAATTTATTCCTCTAAATGTATTTTGATGAAAAGATAAATTTTTCTAAGCAAACTCACTAATTTCCCATTCACTGACTTCCTTGACAAAGCCTAAGGGATCTCCATTTGCAGAAAGACACCAATCCTCCAGGAAGGAGGAAGTGCCCCAGAGGCAAGTTTACTTACGCGCATTTTCTCCAAAGCTTTACAAAAGCAGGGTGATCTCAGGCCAGGATTGAAATATCAGCAGAGCCTACTTTATTCTTTTATATCTTCGTCTTCCTCTTTGTAAGATCTTAGGTAAAGATATACAATGCTTGAGCTCTGGGGTCTCACTGTATGCATTCAAATTCTCTTCTTACTACTTCTGTTTAGAAAGGGCTTCCTAACTCTATCTCCTTGCCTCAGTTTCTCCATCCCACCCTTTAATTAACCAGGGCATGTTGGTGAAGACCTCAGGATGAAGAACCTGGCAGCCTGGTTAACTCAGAGCTTGGCCACAGATGTGCCACCTTGAGCAACTCACAGTTCCCTGCGGCCTGTTTCCTCTTCTCAACAGTGGAGATGGTAATAGTACCACCTCATAGATTGGTTGTGAAGGTTATGTGAAATGAAGAGGTAAGCACCTCTGACAGTGCCTGGCACACACAGTCAGGTGTTGAAACTGGCTATAGCCATGGGAAGCTGTACTAACAGTATTCAGCTCTATGCCCAAAGCCCCAGGAATGCAGCAGCCTTACTGCAGCCCTAGCCTTCTGGCATATGAGACCCTGGATCCCCAGGGCCACCCAGTAGGGATAGGAGGAATCCTCGGCCTGCAGGTGCAGTCCTTGTTTAGTCACTGATCCAGCCACGAATCAGCCTCTGACACCTTTGATTTAGAGCAGTGCTAATCCAAAGGCAGCCTCAGATGCAGTACTAAGCCAAATCAGCCTCAGTTAGTGCAGTACTAAACCAAATCAGCCTCAGATGCTTTAGGTTTAGTGCAGTGGTCAAATCAACTGAGACTAATTCTTTCAGTTCTGCTGAACTGAGCTGCTCCCACCCTTAGCACTGCCATATCCCCCCAGTCTGTGTGGCACACATGACCAACTGAGCTGCTCCCACCCTTTGCTCTGTCATATCCCCCCAGTCTGTGTGGCACAGATGACCACACAGTCTCCTGGCTGGATTCTCTCCCTGAACCCCAGACTGTTCAGTCAGGCTTCGATAGCCACAGCCCTTACCAGTACTGCTAGGGTTTGGTGGCTCCAGGCCCTGCTGCAGCTCCCTCCACCTCCTGCCCCACAACCTCACAGTTCTCTGCAGCTACTCCCTCCTTCCTTTTCATCCTTGCTGTAGCATAAAAGGCCTGTACTTCCATCTAAGGCAAAGTCTTCTCACTGTGCTCTCAGCTTTGGACCTCTTACTTCCTCTGGGACTTCATTTCACCAACCATCCTGTCTCTGGTAAACCTCTGGTTCCCCTGTGGCTTTGCTCATCTCTCTTTCAACTTCCAAAAGAAAAAGTCAACTCACACTTTTTGTTCTCCTCATGCACTGACCTGCATTTTTCTTTCTTTCAAATAGGGTGGCCTACATTTGGAGCATAACCCATTTTTGCCTAGTGTTCTACTATTGGAATGCTAAGCTTGTAGGAGTTATTTATATCCTACTGCTCAAGGTCATCACCAAGGTCTGATTTTTCACACACAAAAAAATTGCAATCTCTGGCATAAATGGGTTAATTTCCTACTATTCAGTCTTGCTTATAAGTGCATTATGGTTTCTGCTCTCTCCACATCAATGAGACTGCTACGCTAGGGTTCCTGACAATCCAATGCAAGAAGGAGCATTTGTACTGAGTCCTAGATGCTACCAAGTGGTCCACAGTAGGGGAGGGTATTCTGAGAGAGAAGTAATTTTACGTACAGACTCATGCTTCTCTCCTCATCAAAATCTTTCAGCCAGGGCTGCATGGGTCAATAGGTTCTACATCTCACTCTTACACAACCATGATATTCCACACCCTGACACGTCTTCATTTTCCCCTTACATTATCCCCTTTTTGACTTCATGATCTCCCTGAACACCTGGGACACTCAGGTAAATGCCATTAACACCACTCATGCAATCGGGTGAAGCCTCAGTTTTGTCTCCTTAACCATCTCTTAGCAATGCCTTCTCAATCTCCAGAACAAAAGGATTATGACTTTACTTTGTTAGGACATCTAGGTAGACAGGCCCAACGAGTCATTGGAAATGTTCATCTGTAACTCGTAAGAGAAGGAAAATAATTGGTAATCCTATGCAAAAAAGTGAAATGTGCTTTCTTCATGCCTTCTCTCCCCTCACTCTTTCATCTTTGTTGTGGTCCTCATTCTTCCTTTCTAACTTTTACATAAACTTAAAAGTGCTTTACTTAGGGATCTATTACAAATTATTCTGCTGAATCACAGTAAAATAGAATTTGCCTTGGGGATGGCTCCAGTATAAGTAAATCCTCAAGGTTGCAGCTTTCCACATAGGGAGGGTTCACAGAAGTCTAAGTCCCCATAGCATAAAAGCTTTTAGAGCAAAAATAATTTAAAACAGGAGTTGTCCACACTGCAATTTTTAAACAGAGCTTTTCATGCTGAAATTAGCACAAAGCTTACTTAATATCCAGAGTGCTGCATAAAGAACTATTGAGGAAACACGAGGGGCAGCTGGAAAAACAGAGGAAAGTGGGAGGCAGGCACGTTGCCAGGCTCTGGGGCAGCCTCTCTATCTAAGCCCTCTAACAGTGCAGAGACCCTGTAGGAGACCCATAAAATGACAGAAGGCTCCAGGACACCAGGACAGTGGGCATCATACCAAGAGCCAGGAAAACAGTGGGGTGCGAACACACATTCAGGAAGCTAAGGCTAGAACAACTACAAAAGACAGAACCAGACTTGGTGAGCTCCAAGAAACGCTAAGGTAGAGCTGGGAATTTGTAGCTAAGCCAGCATAGGGTCAAATTCGTGGATTTCTTGTGAAGGTTACAGGAAATGAAAAAGTAAGCAATGCTGAGAGTGGCTGGCACTCACAGTCTAAATTCCCACAGCATGAGTTGGAAGGGTCCTTGGTGATCACCCAGACAAACATGGTGCCCTCCTCTCCCCTACCTTTCCCTTCCTGAACAGTTCAGGTCTGAAGCTCTTAAGCAGGGCAGATAAAAGTAGGCATCTGTGTGGGGCTGGAATGAGAGGAGAGCTGAGGTGGACTAGAGCAGAAGACCACAGGCTGAGGAGAGTGAAGACATCTGCATAGGCATGATACACGGTGCAGAGTAACAGAGCCCAGGACTGAGCAAGGTGAGAAAAACATCCGTGTTAATGAGAAAGAGGTACAATGCTGGGTTTCTGAGCCTGAGCAAGCTAAGGTGGACAGCTCCAGAGGGAGGCAGTCTGACTGGAGAATCAATGCCCCGTGGTTTGGCGTGGAGGTCAGAGCCCAAGCAGGGTGAGGAGGGCATCCATATTAGGCAAGGGGGTAACAAGTAGCCAGCACAGAATGTGGGAGCTGAATTTTGGTGAGAAGAGAGCAAGGAGTGGTAACAATAATGGAGATGAGATATCAATCATAAACAGGGAGACTGATCAAACACTAAGGAGAATGGGAATCAGTTACACCATTGTCAGAGAAGATATTTTCACAAATACAAAAAGGAAGAAAACCAGAATGAATACTATGATGTTGGCCTGGAAGTGAAGGTACAGTAGTTACCTCTTATCCACAAAGGAAACGTTCCAAGACCTCCAGTGGATGCCTGAGACCATGGATAATACCAAATCCTATATGTGCTACGGTTTTGGATCTGATAACCAATAAGTGATTAGCAGGCAAATGGCCTAGGCAGTGTGGATACTGGACAAAAATATGAGCAGGATGGTGCAAGATCTCATACTACTCAGAATGGCACACAATTTAAAACTTATGAATTACGTATTTCTGAAATGTTTTACTTAAAATTTTCAGACCACAGTCGGCCATTGAAAACAGAAAGTGAAGCCATAGATAAGGGAGGACTACAACATTAGTGTACACCCATAATTTTCCATACATGTATATCAGTATATAGATACACTCATAACTATAGCTGCAAAAGGGTGTCATGGCTTACATGCACATATGCACATATACACACAATATTCTCTACCTCTGTCCATGGAGAGGGGCTAGAACGGCAGCACCCGATAGCAATGAGCACATTTTGCACCCAGATCTTTGCTTTGAAACATCACTCTTCAGAGGAGGGAGAAAAAGTTTCCCTGAAGTAATAATTATAGGGCTGGGAAAGTACAAAATGACCCTAGAACATCTTATTATCCCAGAAAGCAAGAGCATACTCAAAGAACGACGGGACAAGGCAAAAGATGCAGAAACCAGATTGAAGGGGCTCCCACTGGCCAAACTGAGATAACTGAGTATCATAATAAATACTGCTGTTCTGTATTAATAATAATATATATAACAATAACATATATTAAATAATGATGTTACATCAGTATAGACATAAGCACAAGACCGTACCAACATAAATAAATGAATAAATAAACTGCAAGTCTGATGAGGAACAGAGTGCTCACATAGTTTCAAAGTATTTTTCCTCAAATACTTATTAATTAGAAAGAGAAAAGAGACTAACTTTACAGTAGAGAAGCCTAGTAGACATCACCTTAATCAAGTAACCGAAATGAGTAACAGAAATGAAACAAATCAAAAGTATGTGGCACTTGATAGGACACAATGAGAAAATACAGGGTCACGTCTGGCTATTTCTGCCAAAGGTGCCGTCTCTCCACTCATGGTGGAAAGCGAAGTGGGGCTGGTATCACACGGTGAGAGACGAAGCAGGAGAGAGAACGAAAGCAAAAGAGGGAGCAGAGGAGGTGCCAGGCTCTTGTCAACAACCAGGTCTCGCAGTGGGAACTCACTCCCACAAAATGGCAACTCCCCATACATTAAGGATCCACTCCAGTGACCCAAACACCTCCCACTAGGGCCCACCTCCAACACTGGGGATCAAACTTCAGCATGAAATTTTGAGGGGACAAATATTCAAATTATATCATGCGCATAATCTGAATCAAATCATGAGCCAACATCAGACAAACCCAAATTGAGGGACATTCTACAAAATAACTGGTCTATAATCTTCAAAAGTGTCACGGTCATAAGAGCTAAAGAAAGGCTGAGGAATTACTCTAGACTGAAGAAACTGGAGACTTAATAACTAAATGCAACATAGGAATCTGGATCACTTTTGCTACAAATAACATTATTAAAACAGCAAATTTTTTTTTTTTTTTTTTTTTTTTTGAGACGGAGTCTCGCTGTGTTGCCGGGACTGGAGTGCAGTGGCCAGATCTCAGCTCACTGCAAGCTCCGCCTCTCGGGTTTACATCATTCTCCTGCCTCAGCCACCGGAGTAGCTGGGACTACAGGCGCCCGCCACCTCGCCCGGCTAGATTTTTGTATTTTTTAGTAGAGACGGGGTTTCACCGTGTTAGCCAGGATGGTCTCGATCTCCTGACCTCGTGATCCGCCCTTCTCAGCCTCCCAAAGTGCTGGGATTACAGGCTTGAGCCACCGCGCCCGGCCAAAACAGCAAAATTTGAACGGAGTCTGAGAGTTAGATGGTAGTAGGATTGGGTGAACGAATAACAATGTTCTGATTTTGATGGTGGCCTATTGTTTTGCAGATTGTCCTTGTTTGCATGAAATACAGCTCAGTTATTCAGAGAAGATGGGGGATTGGGCAGGCAACTTACTCCCAAATGGTTTTATAAACAAAAATTAAGTTATTGGTCTTTATTTGCAAACTTTTCAGTAAGTGTGAAACTGTCTCAAAACAAAACAAAAAACATTTTAAGACCACATATAAGACAGTACTACTTGTTTCTTTCAGTGAAAATTTTGAAATAATTTTAAATACTATTTAAGTAAATTAAACACCCTTCCATCCCATACATGCAATCAAAGACTAAAGTTAAGCAGGAAAAAAAAAAAAATCCAGATACAAAACAATACATACTCTATGATTACACTTAAATAAAATTTAAAAATAGGTAAATTCAATCTTTGGTGTTAGAAAGTCAAAAAGTGTTCATACTCGAGGAGGGATGGTGCTGGGAAGAATTTATAACACCATTACGTAACCACTGCCATTTTACATTTTATATATATTGAATCATTCAATATGAGCTCTTATGTCTAGCTTCCTTTGCTTAACATTACGTTAGTGAGATTCATCCATGTTTTCGCATGTAGATGTAACTCATTCATTTTCAGTGCCATAGAGTATTCCACTGTGTGAATATATGAAAATGTATGTATCATCTTAGTGATGATGCTTGATTTTTCCAGCTGTGGTCATTATTAATAAACCTGCTATCAACATTGCTTTACACGTATTTTGCTGCACATATATGCAGAATTCTGCATCATAGGGTATATTCAAATGTAGCTGATAATGCCAAACACTTTCCCAAGTTGTTGACCCAATTTGAATTCCCATAAGCAGTGCATAAAAGTTTCCAATTCATTTTTATTCTCAATGTCATGTACTATTTCCATTACTTACTAGATATTCCATATGTTTGAATAACTGAATTCCTCTGTCTCTAAAATAAACAGCCACCTTAAACATCAGGCTTTCATAGTGATGCACTCCTTCCCTCTGTTCTCCATCCTCAAAATAAAACCAAACACTTGAAATGCTGTAATAGCCCCCAAAGCCAGTAATAGAATTGAGTTTCTAAAGTTCCATTTACTCATTTTTCTAGGTCAAGCTCAAATGTCCATCTTCTAGGAAGACGGCCCTGATTGCTGCTCCAGAGCTCATGTTTTCCTCCATCCTCTGAGAAGAGCAATGATAGGCAACACAAGACTTAACAGTTCAGGAGTGTGTCATGTGAAGGCTTCCAAGGCAAAGCTAGAGATCTTGATGGGGGTGGGGGTGGCTACATCTTATATTTCTTTGTGTCCTCAATAGTAGTAAACACTGTGCAGAACACGCGCTAGGTACTCAATAAATACTTGTTAATAAATTCCTGAAACTTTGTTCTGATTAAGGAAATGTGTGTCCCCTGAAGTTTGAAGGCTTTTCAACACAACCATAAAGCAATGAGTCCTAAAAAGATAAAATAAAATTGCATACCAATGAGCTTATCTGATGATCAAAGACCATATTCTTGGGCTTCCCCAAGATGCAGCAATATTCCTTCTTTCTTCTGATGTACTAGATTAACAAGGAGCTTCTCTTGGCCACCAATACTTCCTTTCTGTCTTCTTTCCCCCTTTGCTACTTATCCGGGCAAGACACCAGCTGCCTCTGATCAAGTTCCAGAAAGGCAAGACAAATAACTTTGTGGGGGCTCTGTCCTACAGTAGAACTCCCAAGTTGGCTTGTGAGAAGAACTGAGAGTGAAGCCCGAATCCAGCACAAAGGCCCTGAGAGAAGGAAAGTTAAAGGTGCTATGTTATAGATGTATAGACCTGTGCTGTGTTATAGATGTGTAGATCTATCTCAGAGATATGTGGATTTTCACATATCCACAAGCATTTTCTACCTATGTCCAGACTCAAGGGTAGCACCTTCATGCAAGCCTGGCCAGACCACACGTTCACCGCCCACAGGCCACTATTAAAAAATAGGAAGTTTCGGCCAGGCGCAGTGGCTCGTGCCTGTAATCCCAGCACTTTGGGAGGCCAAGGTGGGTGAATCACCTGAGGCCAGGATTCGAGACCAGCCTGACCAACATGGAGAAACCCCATCTCTACTAAAAACACAAAAATTAGCTGGGCAAGGTGGCACATGCCTGTAATCCCAGCTACTCAGGAGGCTGAAGCAGGAGAATAGCCTGAACCCAGGAGGTGGAGGTTGCTGTGAGCCGAGATCACACCATTGCAATCCAGCCTGGGTAACAAGAGCAAATCTCCGTCTCAAAAGAAAAAACAAAAGGAAGTTTCAAGGACTGGATCAAACCCAGAATGATGATACCCAAATGATCAAGTATAGGATGACTTAATTGCCAAGGAAGACAAAAGTAGCCGTAAGTTAGACAGAGGTGGTCTTGGAGAAGCTCAGGGAAAGCTGTTACCAGAAAATAGGCTACCTTTTGTGGTACAGGTGGGGCATAGCACCTGTAAGATGAATGAGGTAGAAGACCGTATTCACCAAAGATCTGTCACAGGAAGAAATTAATTGTGTTTCCAAGGATATCCTCTCCCTTCCATAAAGAGTGAAGCAATGGCCAGGTGCAGTGGCTCATGCCCGTAATCCCAGCACTTAGGGAGGCCAAGGCGGGCAGATCACTCGAGGTCAGGAGTTCGAGATCAGCCTGGCCAACATGGTGAAACCCCATCTCTACTAAAAATACAAAAAGTAGCAGGGCATTGTGGCAGGTGCGTGTAATCCCAACCACTTGGGAGGCTGAGGCAGGAGAATCGCTTGAATCCAGGAGGCGGAGGCTGCAATGAGCCAAGATTGCACCACTGCACTCCAGCCTGGGTGACAGAGCGAGACTCCGTCTGGAAAAAAAAAAAAAGGGAAGCAAGGAAATGCCTCAGTACCTGGAGTTGCCCAGACCACCACCAGCCACCTTGGAGTGTCTCAGCTCAGCCAGAATCCAGAACCTGAAGTGCCAGTTGTCACCCAACAGGAAGTCAACATGAGGGCAGAGGACAGACAAACAAGCAGCATAGTGAAATGAGAGATGGAGGGATTTCAGAAGCTTCTGTGAATGTGAATGTGAAATGCTGAAGACAAGAACAAGGTCTATACAAGATTTTAAGAAAACTACAGGACATTCCCTATGATATACGTGTCTATATCATGAGAAATGTTACTCTCCAATCCTGAGAAGTCATTTAGTTGCAAAACTGGACTTCAGAGAGTCCCATCTTTTATACAGGTTACATGAGGTTGTTGCAATTGTTGACATGTATTCTGAATCAGTTGCCCCAGTGACATCCTGGGGAAAATGTAAGCAGGTTTCTATTCTCAGCAGAAGTATTTTCAGTGTCTATCACCTAGGGTGATTGCAAGTATTAACAATGAAAAACAGAACTGGGAGGGCAGGCCTTGGAGAATCAGAAGAGAAAATGTGAATCTAGAATGTAGATTATTAGCTTACAAATCTGACTGCACTAGAATCACCTAAGTAGCTTTAATGTGTATATATTATACACACACATGCCAGATAGACAGAGATGCAGATATATTTATTGCATGGCATATTATATATGTATTATATACACTATACTAGTAGCAGAGGCAGGTGGGAGATGTATTTTACAGTGTAAACCCTTTTTATCTTTTAAGTTTTGTAGCATGTGAATGTATGACCTGCTAAACATATAAAACGAAGGGGGAAAAGCCTAGATTCCTCTCGAGGAGATTTACACTCTCAATAGATGATCTGTTCTTACCATACCGTCTATACCGAGCAGATCTCACCACCAGACTGTGACCCACCCTTACCATGAACTTCTAATGGTCCGTCACCTGCACGTCAGTTAGAGCAGGTGAAAGGGGACTTCCTGATCCAGGATGCGGCACGGTCTCAAATGCCTCTGGGTTTCAGAGACCACCACTCAGCAGAAAGTTTCATGAGGATAGAGGATTAGTCAGACCTCACGGGAAGCTGGTCACAGTGACTTCTGGGAGGCCTTCTTGTTCCCTTTCACAGGAGAGTTCTTGGTGCAGCACTATGCTAAGTGCTACACACCCATCCTCTCAACCAAAACAGGTACTGTCAGCACTTTTTACAATCTCAGAGAGAACGTGCCCAAAGTTACAGAGCTAATGACTGAAATCTGCCTACCTGGAAAACCCAACAGGCTCTCGACACCATAGGCCTCTCTCTTCACAGCAGCCTTTTCCTCACAGGTCTGATACCAGCATCATGCTGCCACCATCCATGTCCACAGGACAGAAAATGTTACAGCGTAAATATCTACTCTGGATGACCTGGGCTAGGACATTGTTTCTCACTTTCACATTTTATGACTGTTTAGTTTTTCAGATTCAAAGGTCAAAGAGAGGTTTTTCCCATCCTGCTGATCCCTGGGCTACAAGGATCCAGTTCACCCAAAGTAGCAGATCTAAAGAGGCAAAGTCTTGTCTAAGGTCACCCGCCAATAAAGCAAACAACAATATACCTAATTTTGCACACATCACGCTGTGAGGTGATATGCTGTGGTCAGAGTTCCCGAGTTCTATAAGATCTTAGAAATTAATCAGCCTTCATTTCCCAGAAAAAGAAGCTGGAATCTTCAATGTTAAAAAACTTCTCTTAGAGCTTCTGGCTAGATGGGAGCATTCAGACATAAATTTCAGGTCTCCCAACTCCAAGTCCAGTGCTTTTGAATGACAAAATACTCTTCTGAAGTCTTAAGCCTAAATCACAGTGGACTAAGCTAGAAATAAAAATAAAAGGAAAGACAGCCTATTTGTCAAATTTGAATCTTTATTGAAACAGTTGAATTAACTATTTGAATTAAAAGGATTTACTAGCAAAAGAGAGAGTCCTTTCCAGAGGAGGGATGTAAAGCACTCACCAATACATCTCAAATCCTTCTCTGGTCATTGCCAAAGCAACTGTTATCACAACCTTCCAGACAGAAAAGAGCATTTGCTCAGAAGGGAAACTGGATTGCTGCCCAGTCCCCCACATATCCAACCTCCAAGTTCAGATGTGCCCTCTGCTGCAACACAATTTCACATAAATGATGAAAAAAGATGCAGAGATGCTTTTACGTCTTTTTTAGTAACCCCAGCTGATTTCATTCATTTATTCTGCACCACATGTTCAGGCAAAACCCCTTTCTGCAGACTTATTCTGCATTAGCTACTCGTGATATAGGCATACACATGCTCATGTGCACACATGCAAGTGCAAGCACACACAAACACCATAGCCTGCTTATTAATCAACTCTAATTTGTCTGGAAGCTCTGCCATGAGTGGCACATTCCCCATATTCTTTCCTTATCAAGCTCTGTAGAGGTTGGAATACATAAGACACCACTGACTATTCCTAAGCCTTATATTAGTTAACAGCTTAACCTCCTGTGTTTCTTCTGCAAATGTGCTAACAACAACAACAACAAAACCAAATTGTAAAAACAACTAAAACAAAGTAAGACCAAGGAAGAGAAAGAAAAGCCAAAGAAAATTCCCAGAAAGCTCATAAACAGAGAGAAAAAAAAGTCATTAGAGATCAGCTGAGAATATTGAAGGATTAGAAAGAGAAATAATCAGTTGTAAACTTTTTAAAAGTTTTTTAAAAAGTTTTCTAGAAGAAAGAAAGGCTGCTTGGAAGAAAGATAGTAATATCTGATGACCCACTAAGAGACTGAAAGTTGTGCATTTTAAAATTAAGTGACTCATTTCTTATGGCCAAAGCAGAAATCAAACAGGAAAAAAACAGTCTAAAGAAAAATCTGCCATAATCAGGGTACAAGGGGTGAGTGGATGGAGGGTGGATAAAGAGAGGAGCAAGAATCAGTGACATCAAATGGGGCTGTTTAGTATGAAATTTCATAATGTGATAAATCTGTTTCAGAAAATAGTTTATTGTCCTCCCAGCCAATTTAATTGCAGAACTATGAAAGAATGTCTACATGGAAATGTGCAGTCTGCAAGTTAGAGAAACGGTCTGGTAGGAAGCATTAGTGTATGAAATTCACTCTGTTTAAATAAATGTCTGAAATCCCTCAAGGAGGGAAAGAAGCAAATCCAACAACATACACCATTGGGAAAAAAACTAAGAAGGTCATTTGTATGTGTTTGTTGAGAGGAAGATTTTCAGTATTTGATTGTTTGAAAGGCCTTAAAAGCAATTAACAGGTATCATCAATAAAAAGGCACACACGATGGCTGCAGTTCATGGAGACATACAAAAAGAAACACATGCATACCTTCTCTAAATCCCCATTCATTTAGTCAGGAATCTAGAACTTAAAGAGGCAAGGTGGCCACAGCCCGTCAGGAACAGGGGCCATGCCTCTTGCCCCTACCCCTGCCGTCCCTAGCGTGCACTGCTCTCAGCCCTGTCTGCATGAGTACTGTCCTCCTGGAGCCGAGCAGGGAGCCTAATTCTTGTTTTGCCACTGCCCTGTTATACACAGATTTTAATCACCACCTTGGCAAACTCCACATTGACAGTCTCTTAAGAGAATGTTTATAACTTCAAGGTCTCTTCATTCTTGACCTAAACTTAGAATCAACAAGGTCCATCCCCTTAAGACAGGAATAAAACCATCAACAATGCTAGCTGTTGTTGTCTGTCCCAGTCCTTCTGTGGCCCAGAAAGCCTGTCTCTTCTCAACAGCTTAGATGAAAACACCAAAACAAGAGATTACTGCTTGGCACACTCATCAAGCAGATAAGAATTAAAGAGCATGAGAAGAACCAGCAAGTTTTTTGGTAAGAGCTATCCATGCCAAAGACACAGATTTGAACATAACGCAACACAGCAGAGAACAGGGGAGCAGAAAAGGATGACAATGAATGGGTGCATTTGGCCAAATGACCCATCTTTTTTGGCTTCCAAGTTCCCATGTATCTTCTCAGTCTTTTCCTGAATCACATTATCTAAGATTCCTCTTCCACTCCTTCACCCATCAACATTGATTAGAGCAGCATCATTCCCTGCTACTGTTTTAAGCATCATTAGGCTTTCAGACAAACAATTTGCCACAAGGATGCAAGACATAAAAGGGTGAACTCAAATAGAATTAGTGTCTGTGTTTAATGGGTCAATGCTTCTCAAATTTTAATGCACATACAAATCACCTGGGGATCTTGTTAAAATTTAGGTCTAATTCAGCAGATCGGGGTAGGATCTGAGAACGTGCATTTCTAACAAGCTGTCAGGTGATGCCCATCCTGGTCCCTGGACTGCAAGGATCCAGTTCACCCAAAGTAACAGTTCTAAAGAGGCAACGTCTTGTCTAAAGTAACACAGTGCATAGTCGAGCTAAGACTTGAGCTCAGCTCCTCTGACTCCCAAATTCAGTAGAATTGCCCTGCATGAAAAATATGTCAAGCCTCCACATGGGTTGTCTGGTTAAAAATAAATCAGTCATGTCATACTGAAAGATCACCTCCAATGACCAAGTAAAACAATTTTTCAGTTACAGAACATAAAAACTAGGCCTCTTCCCATTTTTCAAAGTCCTTATTAATATCTGTAAATCAATGGGGACATTTTCAAAAGGAATTAGATTTCTTTAATATTTAAGCTCCCTACCTGTGATTCATGTTTGGTCAAAAAGAACAGAAATATTAATCCATGAATATCTGGAGGGAGGTTCTGGATGCCTAGTCTTCAGTTTAGGTAATGAAAACAGAGAAGAGATTCAAAGTAAAGTCTCCAGAAGAGATATACACCAGAAGGGAGTAACATCTGTGGGCTGCATTTGTGTAGACCCTTAAGCCAAGTCACTTACCCTATAATAGAGAATCTGGCCTCTTTCCCCAGTAAAAGCAAAGATCATTCTCCATTCCTTCTCCTGTACCACCCCTAGACCATAACAAGGTCTGCTGATTCAAGACCCAGCAGAAAGAAGAAAACAATGCTGCTTCTTAAAATATAGGTTCGTCAATTCTCTCCCTCCCATCTCCAATTCATCATGATGGGAACTCACAAAATAAATCTGATGAACTGAAAAGTAAGCAGAAAGACAAAAAGGAGGGAGGGGGGAAAAAACCACTCCTATTTATGAGACTGCAGCACAAAGCACTGATAGTGACAGGAGGAATTTCCGCCAGCCGGAGGCCCCATTCCAAAGTCTCATGTCTGAGTAAGCATGGGTCTTACCAGGCAACCTCCAAAGGTCAGAGGTGAGAGAGGATTCCTCATCCTGGGGGGCAGAGTCAGGGGATAAGCAGGGCATTTATTTCTCTCCCCCTGGTGAGGGACAACAAACCCTGACACACAGGCATCCTGCAACTCAAATCAGTGATTTCTGCCAATGAGCCACAAAGTTCAGGATCAGGAAACAAGGCAAGAATCCTTACTGGGCAAGTTTTCCCACACAGCTCTGCCAGTAGATTTCATTCCTCAGCTACATCACCCCAGGCTTCAGCCAGCATTCAAGAACAAGAGGGCAGAAACGGTCACATTCTTTGATTGTATGGAAAAGAAACCAGCAGAATTTTCCATCTGGGCCAAGAACTGAACTGCACTTGAAAGAGTAACGTGGTAAGAAGCATGTCCCCTCTCTCAGTAGAGGCACCATCAGATGGCACAGATTTTTAAATGTCACTAATCCTCATTCATAGCATTCACACAGCTAAACAGAGAGAATGTTTAATCCTTGCATTTCTGGAAATTAGAATCTAAGGAAGCTTAACAAGTTCAAATTATTGTAACAGCATATCCTAGGACAAATTGATTCCTTGCTGGTTACAAGCTGGAAAGCTATTCCAAAGATCCATGGTGTCCTACATGTTAAAAGAAGGAAGATTAAATTTCTTTTGGGAGCAGACATTCTATTTGTTCTGGTGATGAAAATAAAAATTGTCTTCATCTCGATGTAAAGGTGGTTAAACAGGGAAACAAGAGTCATGTTTGCCTTTGAACATGACTACTGGGTTTATGTTTCAGCAGAAATGTGTCACTGCAGTTTTGCACATTTGTATGAGAGAAATGGTTTTTATTCTCTGCATATTTACAGAATGTGAGTCTTTATACAATTGTATCTTTTTTGTTGTTGTTGTTTTTGAGACAGGGTCTTGCTCTATTGCCCGGGCTAGAGTGCAATGGCATGATCACAGCTCATTAGAGCCCACCAACCACTCAGGCTCAAGCAATTCTCCCACCTCAAGCTCCCAAGTAGTTGGAACTATAGGCAAGCGCCGCACATCAGTTATTTTATTTATTTATTTATTTATTTATTTATTTATTTATTTATTTATTTATAGTGATGGTGTCTCACTACGTTGCCTAGGCTTGTCTCCAACTCCTCGGTTCAAACAATCCTCCTGCCTCAGCCTCCCAAAGTGCTGGGATTACCGGCATGAGCCACTGTACCCGGCATAATTGTGTCTTCTTGAGGCCTCCCCATTTGTATTCCAGCTCAAACAGTTCTTCACTGGAGATAGAAGCAAAACCCGAATGATTTCAAGAAATAGACACAGACTTGTTCTTCACCTTGAATCAAAGGAGAGATTGGATAGGGAATTGGTCAGGACCTGCTGTGGCTCAGTGGAAAAGGATCTATTGATTAATATACACACATTCCCCCCGCCCAAAACCTTCCTGCTCTGCTGTTTGAGACTGAATAACTCAGGCTTTGGGAAACATGCTGGTGATGGACTATTGTGTCATCTGGGAACATAAAGTTGGGCCAAATCCTATGGGGTAAGGGACTACGTGACTCCTATAATCATATATATTTGTGCAAATTGCAAGAAGGCATGCAGGGAAGGCAGGTGAAATTGTAAAAGGTAGCCTCTCCAGAAAAAGCGGCAGCCGATGGGATGATTTGCACCTCTAATCCCAGCCATTTGGGAGACCCCATCTCTAAATTTTAAAGGACTACTAAAAAAAAAAAAAAAAAAAAAAAAAAACATTCAAGAGGCCATAGGTATATGAAAAGGTGGGAAACTTCATGGAATATCAGGGAAATGAATATCAAAACCACTAGATATAGCCCTGCACCTGTCAGAATGGCTGTTATAAAAAAGACCAGGGATAACGAGTTTGGCCATGATGTGAAGAAAAGAAAACCCTTGTATCCTGCTGGTGGGAATGTAGATTGGCACAGCCATTACAGAAAACAGTGTGAAAGTTCCTCAATAACTAAAAGTAAATTACCATATGATTCAGGAATTCCACTTTTGGGCATATATCCAAAGGAACTGAAATCACTATCTTCAAGAGATAGCTGCAATCCCATGTTTATGGTAGCACTATCCACAATAGCCAAGACATGGAAACAGCCTAAATGTCCACTGACAGACAAATGGATAAAAAAATTTGATACATGTGCACATGTGTGTATGTGTGATAAAATATTACACAGCCTTTAAAATGAAGGAAAACCTGTCATGTGTGACAACATGGGTGAACCAGGAGAATGCCATGTTAAGTGAAGTAAGGCAGATGCAGAAAGACAAATACTGCATGATATCATTTATATGTCATTTATATGTGGAACCAATGGTCAAACTCACAGAGGCAAAGAGTAGAATGGTGGTTGCGAGAGCCTGGGGAAAGCGGGAAATAGGGAGATGTTGCACAAAGGGTACACAGTTTCTGTCATGTAAGATGATTAATTTCTAGAGATCTAATGTAAAACAATGTGACTGTGTTAACAATACTCAGATGTATACTTGAAATTCACTGAGAGGGTAGATTTTAAGTGCTCTGATCATAAAAAAAAAGAAAAAGAAAGAAAATGGTAATTATATGAGGTGATGAATATGCTGATTCACTTGACTGTGGTTATTATTACATATACATGTATATCAAATCACCAAGTTGTACATCTTAAATATATACAATTTTTGTTTGTCAATTATACTTCAATAAGGCTGGAAAAGAAAAAAATTGAAGCTCCAAAGCAAAGGGAATTTGATAAGTTCAGTTATGAATTGAAACTTCTCTTATGTTCCCTGAGAAACACACAGAAAAATTGGAATTATATTTACTTCTGCCTCTTAATGACTAAGTTAGACGTTACAGCAAAGGAAATTGCCAGAGGCAGAGATAAACATTATACACTGATAACCATGTCACTTCACCTAGAAGACCTAAATGTATGGCAATCCTAAATGTATACGCACCAAACAATGGAGGTGCAAAATATGGGAAGAAAATATGATAGAACTGAAATGATAAATAGACAAATTCACAATCATAGTTGGAGACTTCAATAGTTCTGTCTCTCGAAAAATGACAGAACAACTAGACAGAAAATCCGCTAGGGTAGAATAAAAGAATTCAACAAAATCATCAGCCAACAGTATCTAATAAAACATGTATTAAACACTCTCTCCAACAACAGCAAGACACACATTCTTTTCAAGATAGCACTACAAAATATACTTCAAGAAATCTAAAAGAATTGAAATCATATAAACTGTGTCCTCTGACTACAAGGAAATTAAAATGGAATTCAGTAACAGAAAGATAACAGGAAAACCTCCAAGCACTTGCAAACTAGATACTTCTAAATAATCCATGGGTCAACGAAAAAGTCTCAAACAAATTAAAAACTTCAGTGAACTAGATGAAAATCAAAATGTAACATATCAAAACTGTAAGACACAGAAAAAGCAACGCTGAGAGGAAAAGCTACAGCGCAAAATGCTTACATTAGAAAAGACCAAGTCCAGGCGTGGTGGTTCATGCCTATAATCCCAGCACTTTGAAAGGACATGGTGGGAAGACTGTTTGAGCCCAAGAACTCAAGACCAGCCAAGGCAACATAATGAGACCCAATCTTTACAAAAGATTTTAAAAATCAGCCAGGTGTGGTGGTACACACCAGCAGTCTCAGCTACTTGAGAGGCTGAGGTGGGAGGATTGCTTGATCCCAAGAGGAATAGGCTGCAGTGAGCCAAGATTACACCACTACACTCTTAGCATGTCACAGAGCGACTGACACCATCTCAAAAAAAAAAAAAAAAAAAAAATGCCAACAACAAAAAAAAGTTGGGACCTGGGTAAGATGGCCAAATAGTAACAGCTCTGGTCTGCAGCTCCCAGTGAGATCAATGCAGAAGGCAGGTGATTTCTGCATTTCCAACTGAGGTACCCAGCTAATCTCACTGGAACTGATTAGACAGTGAGTGCAGCCCACAGAGGGTGAGCAGAAGCAGGGTGTGGTGTCACCTCACACAGGAAGTGCAAGGGATCAAGGAACTCCCTCCCTTAGCCAAGGGAAATGGTGAGGGACTGTGCCATGAGGAATAGTACATTCTAGCCCAGATACTACGCTTTTCCCATGGTCTTTGCAATTTGCAAACCAGAAGATTCCCTCAGGTGCCTGTGCCATCAGGGCCCTGGATTTTAAGCACAAAACTGAGCGGCCATTTGGGCAGACACCAAGCTAGCTGTAGGAGTTTTTTTCATACCCCAGTGGCACCTGGAACACCAGTGAGACAGAACCATTCACTCCCCTGGAAAGGGGCTGAAGCCAGGGAGCCAAGTGGCCTAGCTCAGTGGATCCCATCCCAATGGAGTCCAGCAAACTAAGATCCACTGGCTTGAAATTCTCATTGCCAGAACAGCAGTCTGAAGTCAACCTGGTATGTACTAGCTTGGTGGGGGGAGGGATATAAGCCATTTCAGAGGCTTGTTTAGGGGGTTTTCCCCTTAGAGTGTAAACAGAGCTGCTGGGAAGAATGAACTGGGCAGAGCCCACCACAGCTCAGCAAAGCCACTGTAGCTAGACTGCCTCGCTAGATTCCTCCTCTCTGGGCAGGGCATCTCTGAAAGAAAGGCAGCAACCCCAGTCAGGGGCTTATAGATAAAACTCCCATCTCCCTGAGACAGAGCATTTGGAGGAAAGTGTGGCTATGGGCGCAGCTTCAGCAGACTTAAACGTTCCTGCCTGCCAGCTCTGAAGAGAGGAGCAGATCTCCCAGCACAGTGCTCAAGCTCTACTAAGGGACAGACTGCCTCCTCAAGTGGGTCCCTGACCCCTATGCCTACTGACTGGGAGACACTTCCCAGCAGGGGTCAACAGACACCTCATACAGGAGAGCTCCAGCTGGCATCTGGTGAGTGCCCCTCTGGGATGAATCTTCAAGAGGAAGAAACAGGCAGTAATCTTTGCTGTTCTGCAGCCTTCTCTGGTAATACCCAGGTAAACAGGGTCTGGAGTGAACCTCCAGCAAACTCCCGCAGACCTGCAGAAGAGGGGCCTGACTGTTAGAAGGAAAACTAACAAACAAATGAATAGCATCAACATTAACAAAAAGGACATCCAAACAAAAAATCCCATCTGAAGGTCACCAATATCAAAGACCAAAGGTAGATAAATCCATGAAGATGAGGAAAAACCAGTGCAAAAAGGCTGAAAATTCCAAAAACCAGAATGCCTCTTCTCCTTCAAAGGATCACAACTCCTTGCCAGCAAGGGAACAAAACTGGACAGAGAATGAGTTTGACAAACTGACAAAAGTAGGCTTCAGAACGTGTGTAATAACAAACTCCTCCAAGCTAAAGGAGAGTGTTCTAGCCCAATGCAAGGAAGCTAAGAACCTTGAAAAAAGGGTAAAGAAATTGCTACTAGAATAACCAGTTTAGAGAAGAACATAAATGACCTGATGGAACTAAAAAACACAGCACAAGAACTTCGTAAGGCATACACAAGTATCAACAGCTAAATCAATCAAGTGGAAGAAAGGATATCAGAGACTGAAGATCAACTTAATGAAATAAAGTGTGAAGAAAAGATTAGAGATAAAAGAATGTAAAGGAATGAACAAAGCTTCCAAGAAATATGTGACTATGTGAAAAGACTACGTTTGATTAATGTATCTGAAAGTGTAGGGAAGAATGGAACCAAGCTGGAAAACACGCTTCAGGATATTATCCAGGAGAACTTCCCAACCTAGCAAGGCAGGCCAACATTCAAATTCAGGAAATAGAGAGAACACCACAAAGAAACTCCTTGAGAAGAGAAACCCCAAGACACACTGGTTAGATTCACCAAGGTTGAAATGAAGGAAAAAATGTTAAGGGCAGCCAGAGAGAAAGGTTGGGTAACCCACAAAGGGAAGCCCATCAGACTAACAGTGGAACTCTTGGCAGAAACCCTACAAGCCAGAAGAGAGTGGGGGCCAATATCCAACATTCTTAAAGTAAAGAATTTTCAACCCAAAATTTCATATCCAACCAAACCAAGCTTCATAAATGAAGGAGAAATAAAATCCTTGACCGATAAGCAAATGCTGAGAGATTTTGTCACCACGTGGCCTGGCTTTCAAGAGCTCCTGAAGGAAACACTAAATATGGAAAGGAAAAATCAGTGCCAGCCACTGCAAAAACATACCAAATTGTAAAGACCATTGATGCTATGAAGAAACTGCATCAACTAATGGGCAAAATAACCAGCTAGCATCATAATGACAGGATCAAATTCACACATAACAATATTAACCTTAAATGTAAATAGGCTAAATGCCACAATTAGTAGACACAGACTGGCAAATTGGATAGAGTCAAGACCCAAGGGTGTGCCATATTCAGAAGCTCACTTTCACTCACAAGGACACAGAGGCTCAAATTATAGGGATGGAGGAGTATTTAACCAAGCAAATTGAAAGGAAAAAAAAAAAGGCAGGGGTTATAATCCTAGTCTCTGATCAAACAGAATCTAAACCAAGAAAGATCAAAAAAGACAAAGAAATGCATTACATAATGGTAAAGGGTTCAGTGCAACAAGAACAGCTAACTATCTTAAATATATACCTGTAGGGAGACCCATGAAACTATTGCTATGGAATAAAAGATGAAATGCTCCTGATTATTGTAAATACAAAATTGCATGCAGGATTGTGTGAAGACAATGCCAGGTCGGGCTGCGAGAATGAGCCAATAGTGCGTGATGTGCCTCACCCTGCAGAGAACCTATGAACGGATGTGCAGTCAGGGAGGTTTCAAATCACCAAGATTCCTATCCCAGAAAAGAAGATGTTCACAACTCTGGGAACGGAATGTGACCCTTGTGGAGAGCCTATAAACGGATGCATGGGGGGTGCCTGTTTATATGGATAAGACAGGGCTATAAACGCCCTCATCTTGCCACGGCTCTTCTAGGTTCTTCTAGGCCTCTTTAGGGTAAAGACATACTCCCTTCTGAGAAGTTCTGGTCTAACTGGTTGTCTAGCTTCACGTCCTGTTTCTATGAATTGTTTGTAACCAGATTTTGCTGCACCTGCTTCTGCTGATTAATATCTTGCTAATCAAAGGTTATGGAAAGATTGTGTTTCTGTTTTAAGACTCTGTTAGAAATTACTGATACACACACTGCATTGTAAATTCTTATCTCTATATACTGTACTTCTGCATACAGATGTTATGTTAAAGAATTACTTCATCCCCATTTGACCATCTCACCTCATAATCAAACAACCATAAATCCCTCACTAACCTACCCCTACCCTCACTAAATTTAGTAATAAATGCTGGTATATCCAGTTCATTGGCAGCATCACAGGACCAGAAGGCAGTGACCCCCCTGGACCCAGCTTTCACTATCTTGTGTGTGTCTATTATTTCTCAACCTGCCGATCCACCTGGGAACGAAGAAAGAGCCCCGTTGTATTGAGGGGTGCTGGCCAGATCCCGCAATATATACCCACCCAATACAGGAACACCTAGATTCATAAAGCAAGTTCTTAGAGACCCGCAAAGAGACTTAGACCCCCATACAATAATAGTGGGAGACTTTAACACCCACTGTCAATATGAGACAGATCAACGAGACAGAGAATTAACAAGGATATTCAGGACCTGAACTCAGCTCTGGACCAAGCAGACCTAACAGACATCTACAGAACTCTCTACCTGAAATCAACAGAATATACATTCTTCTCAGCACCACATCGCACTTATTTTAAAATGGACCACATAATTGGATATAAAACACTCCTCAGCAAATGTAAAAGAATAGAAATCATAACTGACAGTCTCTCAGACCACATTGCAATCAAATTAGAAGTCAGGATTAAGACACTCACTCAAAACCTCACAACTACATAGAAACTGAACAACTTGCTCATGAATGACTACTGGGCAAATAACAGAATTAAGGCAAAATAAAGAACTCTTTGAAACCAATGAGAACAAAGATACAACACACAAGAATCTCTGGGACACAGCTAAAGCAGTGTTTAGAGAGAAATACATAGCACTAAATGTTCACAGAAGAAAAAAGACCTAAAATCGATACCTAAACATCACAATTAAAAGAACTAGAGAAGCAAGAACAAACAAATTCAAAAGCTAGCAAAAGATAAGAAATAACTAAGATCAGAGCAGAACTGAAGGAGATAGACACAAAAAACCCTTCAAAAAGTCAATGAATCCAGGAGCTGGTTTTTTTGAAAAGATTAACAAAATAGATAGGCTGCTAGCCAGACTAATAAAGAAGAAAAGAGAGAAGACTCAAATAGACACAATAAAAAATAATAAAAGGGATTATCACCACTGATCCCACAGAAATACAAACTACCATCAGAAAATACTATAAACACCTCTATGCAAATAAACTAGAAAATCTAGAAGAAATGAATAAATTCCTGGACACATACACCCTCCCAAGACTAAATCAGGAAGAAGTCAAATCCCTGAAAAGACCGATCACAAATTCTGAAATTGAGGCAGTAGTTAATACCCTACCAACCAAAAAAAGCCCAGGACCAGATGTACTCACAGCTGAATTCTACCAGAGGTACAAAGAGGAGTTGCTACCACATTTTCTGAAACTATTCCAAACAATAGAAAACGAGGGAATCCTCCCTAACTCCTTTTATGAGGCTATCATCATCCTGATCCCAAAACCTGGCAGAGACACAATAAAGAAAATTTCAGGCCAATATCCCTGATGAACATCGAGGCAAAAATCCTCAATAAAATACTGGCAAACCAAATCCAGAAGCACATCAAAATGCTCATCCACCACAGATTATCTCAATAGATACAGAAAAGGCCTTCAATAAAATTCAACACCCTTTCATGCTAAAAACACTCAAACTAGATATTGATGGAACGTATCTCAAAATAATAAGAGCTATTTATGACAAACCCACAGCCATATCATACTGAATGGGCAAAAGCTGGAAGCATTCCCTTTGAAAACTGGCACAAGACAAGGATGCCCTCTCTCACCACTCCTATTCAACATAGTATTGGAAGTTCTGGCCAGGGCAATCAGGCAAGAGAAAGAAATAAAGGGTATTCAAATAGGAAGAGAAAAAGTCAAATTGTCTCCATGTGCAGATGATATGATTATATATTTAGAAAGCCCCATCGTCTCAGCTCAAAATCTCCTTAAGCTGATAAGCAACTTCAGCAAAGTCTGAGGATACAAAATCAATGTGCAAAAATCACAAGCATCCCTATATACCAATGATAGACAGAGAGTCAAATCATGAGTAAACTCCCATTCACAATTGCCACAAAGAGAATAAAATACATAGGAATCCAACTTACAAGGAATGTAAAGGACCTCTTCAAGGAGAACTACAAACCACCTCTTAAGGAAATAACAGAGGACACAAACAAATGGAAAAACATTCCATACTCATAAACAGGAAGAATCAATGTCGTGAAAACGGCCATACTGCCCAAGGTGATTTATAGATTCAAAGCTATCCCCAGCAAGTTACCATTGACTTTCTTCACAGAATTAGAAAAAACTACTTTAAATTTCATATGGAATCAAAAAAGAGGCCATAGAGCCAAGACAATCCTAAGCAAAAAGAACAAAACTAGAGGTATCACACTACCTGACTTCAAACTATACTACAAGGCTACAGTAACCAAAACAGCATGGTACTGGTACCAAAACAGATATACAGACCAATAGAACAGAACAGAGGCCTCAGAAATAATGCCACATACCCACAACCATCTGATCTTTGATGAATCTGACAAAAACAAGCAATGGGACAATCATCCCCTATTTAACAAATGGTGTTGGGAAAACTGGCTAGCCATATGTAGAAAACTGAAACTGGACCCCTTCCTTACACCTTATACAAAAATTAACTTAAGATGGATTAAAGACTTAAACGTAAAACCTAAAACCATGAAAACCCGAGAAGAAAACCTAGGCAATACCATTCAGGATATAGGCATGGGCAAAGACTTCATGACTAAATCACCAAAAGCAATGGCAACAAAAGCCAAAACTGACAAATGGGATCTAATTAAACTAAAGAGCTTCTGCACAGCAAAAGAAACTATCATCAGAGCGAACAGGCAACCTGCAGAAGAGGCGAACATTTTTGCAATCTATCCATCTGACAAAGGGCTAATATTCAGAATCTACAAAGAACTAAAACAAATTCACAAGAAAAAAACAAACAACCCCATCAAAAACTGGATGAAGGACATGAGCAGACACTTCTCAAAAGAAGACATTTACGCAGCCAACAAACATCTGAAAGAAAAGCTCATCATCACTGGTCATTAGAGAAATGCAAATCAAAACGACAAGGAGATACCATCTCATGCCAGTTAGAATGGCAATCATTAAAAAGTCAAGAAACAACAGATGCTGGAGAGAATGTAGAGAAATAGGAATGCTTTTACACCATTGCTTAGAGTGTAAATTAGTTCAACCATTGTGGAAGACAGTGTGATGATTCCTCAAGGACCTACAACCAGAAATACCATTTGACCCAATGATCTCATTACTGGGTATATACCCAAAGGATTATAAATAATTCTACTATAAAGACACATGCACATGTATGTTTATTGCAGCACTATTCACAACAGCAAAGACTTGGAACCAACCCAAATGCCCATTAATGATAGACTGGATGGAGAAAACATGGCACATATACACCATGGAATCTGCAGCCATAAAAAGAGATTAGTTCATGTCCTTTGCAGGGACATGGATGAAGGTGGAAACCATCATTCTCAGCAAACTAACACAGGAACAGAAAACCAAACACCACATGTTCTCATTCATAAGCAGGAGTTGAACAACGAGAACACATGGACACAGGGAGAGGGACATCACACACTGGGGCCTGTCGGGGGTTGGGGGGCTAGGGGAGGGATAGCATTAGGAGAAATACCTAATGTAGATGACGGGTTGATGGGTACAACAAACAACCATGGCACGTGTATACCTATGTAAAAAACCTGCATGTTCTGTACATGTATCCCGGAACTTAAAGTATTAAAAAAGAAAAACAAATGTTCAGGGCCAGATGAATTCACAGCTTAATTCTATAAGACATTCAAAGAACAATCAGTACTAATCCTACTAAAACTATTCCAAAGATTAAGAAAAAGGAAATTTTCTTTAAATCCTTCTATGCAACCAATATCACCCTGATACCAAAACCAGGAAAGGCCATAACAACAACAGAAACTACAAACCAATATCCCCGATGAACACAGATGCAAAAATCCTTAATACAATACTAGCAAACCAAACCCAACAGCACATCAGAAAGATAATACAGCATGAACAAGTGGGTTTCATCCCAGGGATGCAGGGATGGCTTAAAGTATGCAAGTCAATATATATATCACATAAACAGAAATAAGAACAAAAGCCATATGATCACGTTGATAGATACACAAGAAGCATTTGATAAAGTCCAGCATTTCTTTATGATAAAAACCCTCAATAAACTAGGCATATAATGGACATACCTCAAAATAATAAAAGCCATATATTACAAACCCACAGTCAATATCATACTGAATGGGGGAAAGTTGAAAGCACTCCTTCTGAGAAATGGAACAAGACAAGGATGCTCACTTTCACCACTTTCATTCAACATAGTACTGGAAGTCCTAGACAGAGCAATCAGGCAGGAGAAAGAAATAAAGGACATCCAAATTGGAAAACAGAAAGTCAAACTATTGCTGTTCATTGATGATATGATTTTATAACTAGAAAATCCTAAAGATTCCTTCAAAAGACTCCTAGATTTGATAAACGAATTCAATAAAGTATCAGGTTATAAAATCAATGTACAAATATCAGTAGCATTGCTATACACCAATAACAACCATGCTAAGAATCAAATCAAGAACTCAATCCCTTCAACAACCACTACAAAAGCAAAATACCCAGAAATATACATAACCAAGGAGATAAAAGATCTCTACAAAGAGAACTATAAAACACCACTGAAAGAAATGACACAAACAACCAGAAACACATTCCATGCTCATGGATTAGAAAAATCAATATCATGAAAGTGATCATACTTCAAAAGTAATCTATAGATTCAATGTAATTTCTATCAAAATACCAACATCATTTTCCACAGAATTAGAAAACAATCTGAAAATTCATATGGAACCAAAGAAAGACCCTGAATATCCAAAGCAATCCTACGTAAAAAGAACAAATCCAGAGGCATCACATTACCTCACTTCAAGTTACACTACAAGGCTATAGATACCAAAAGAGCATGGTATTGGTATAAAAGTAGATACATAGACCAAGGGAACAGAATAGAAAACCCAGAAATAAAGCCAAACACTTGTAGCCAACTGATCTTTGACAAAGCATACAAAAATATAAATTGGGAAAAGGATACCCCATTTAATAAATGGTGCTGGGAAAACTACATCCACATGTAGAAGAATTAAACTGGATCCTTATCTCTCACCTTATACAAAAGTCAACTCAATATGAATCAACGACTTAAATTTAAGACCTGAAACCATAAAAGTTGTAGAAGAAAATTTAGGAAAAACTCTTCTGGACATTGGCCTATGCAAAAAAATTATGACTAGGACCCCAAAAGCAAATGCAACAAAACAAAAAACAAACCAATAGGATCTAATTAAACTAAATGGCTTCTGCACAGCAAAATAAATAATCATCGGAGTGAATAGACAATCCACAGAATGAGAGACAATATTTGCTAACTATGCATCCAAAGAAAGACCAATGTCCAGAATCTACAAGGAACTCAAACAAATCAGCAAGAAAAAAAAGATAATCCCATCCAAAAGTGGGCAAATGAAATGAACAGACATTTCTCAAAAGAAGATAAACAAATGGCCAAAAACCATATGAAAAAATGCTCAACATCACTAATTATCAAAGAAATGAAAATTCAAACTACAATGAGATACTACTTTACCCCTGCAAAAGTGGCCATTATTAAAAGTCAAAAAATAAATAAATAAATGTTGGCATAGGTGTGGTAAAAGTTGTGGTGAAAGGTAATGCTTATACACTGCTGGCGGAAATGTAAATGAGCAAAACCTCTATGGAAAACAGTATGGAGATTTCCTAAAGAACTAAAAGTAGATCTACCATTTGATCCAGAAATCCCACTACTAGGTATCTGCTCAAAGGAAAAGAAGTCATTATATAAAAGAGACAACTGAATACATGTGTTTATTGCAACAAAATCCACAATTGCAAAGACACGGAACCAACCTAAGTGTCCATTGACCAACAAATGGATAAAGAAAATGTGGTATATATACACCATGAAATACTACCCAGCCATAAAAAAATAAGAAAATAATGTCTTTTGCAGAAACTTGGATGGAGCTAAAGGCCATTATTCTAAGTGAAGTAACTCAAGAATGGAAAACCAAATACTGTATATTCTCACTTAAAAGTTGAAGCTAAGCTATGGATAATCAAAAGCATATGGGGTGGTATAATGGACTTTGGAGACTCAGAAGTGGGAGGTTGGGAGGGAGATAAGTGATAAAAAAAAAAAAAAAACACATATTGGATGGTGTACACTAGTTGGGTGATGTGTGCACTAAAATCTCAGACTTCAACACTATACAATTCATCCATGTAACTAAAAACTTTTTTATACCCCAAAAGCTATTGAAATAATACATATATATGTATATGTATTGAAATAAATACATACATATGTATATATATATATATACACAAATAGTTCTTAAACAAAAATTATGCAGTGTTGGATGTACTGTTATACATATGTCCACAAGTTAAAAAGAATCTTCTAGATTCTTACAGAATTTTTTATCTGCTTGTTTTATCAATTATACTAATTCAAATGTAATATGAAGTTTGATATGGTTTGGATTTGTGTCCCCACCCAAATCTCAGGTAGAATTGTAATCCCCAGTTTTGGAGGAGGGGCCTGATGGGAGGTGATTGGATCACGGGGAAAAATTTGCTCCTTGCTGGTCTCATGATCGGGAGTGAGTTCTCATGAGATTTGGTTATTTAAAAGTGTGTAGCATCTCCATTCTCTTTTCCTCCTTCTCTGACTGTGTAATATGTTCTTCCTTCCTCTTTACCTTCCACCATGACTGTAAATTTCTTGAGGCCTCCCCAGCCATGCTTTCTGTACAGCCTATGAAACTATGAGTCAATTAAACCTCTTTTCTTTATTAATTACTCAGTCACAGGTAGTTCTCTTTTTTTGTTTGTTTTTTGTTTTTGTTTTTGTTTGTTTTGACAAAGTCTCACTCTGTCACAAGGCTGGAGTGCAGTGGCACAATCTTGGCTCAGTGCAGCCTCCATCTCCTGGATTCAAGCAATTCTCCTGCCTCAGACTCCTGAGTAGCTGGGACTACAGTCATGTGCTGCCACGCCAGGCTAATTTTTTTTGTGTTTTTAGTAGAGACAGGGATGGTCTTGATCTCCTGACCTCGTGATCCACCCAAGAAGTGGGGCATTGCTATAAAGATACCTGAAAATGTGGAAGTGACATTGGGACTGGATAATAAGCAGAAGTTGGAGTAGTTTGGAGGGCTCCAAAGAAGACAGGAAGATGAGGAAAAGTTTAGAACTTCCAGGAGACTTGTTAAATTGCTGTGACCAAAATGCTGATAGTGATATGGACAATCCAGGCTGATAGTGATATGGAAGTCTAGGCTGAGGTGGTTGCAGATGGAGATGAGGAACTTGTTGGGGACTGGAGCAAGGGTCATTTTTGTTATATATTAGCAAACAGGTTGGAGGCATTGTGCTCCTGCCCTAGAGATCTGTGGGACTTTGAACTTGAGAGTAATGATTTAGAGTATCTGGTGGAAGAAATTTCTGAGGAGCAAAACATTTCAGATGTGGCCTGGTTGCTTCTAGAAACCTATGCTTATATTTGTGAGCAAAGAAATGACCTGGAACTGGAACTTATATTTAAAAGCAAGCTTGTCCAACCCATTTGGCCACATGCAGCCCAGGATGGTTATGAATGTGGCCCAACACAAATTTGTAAACTTTCTTAAACATGATGACATTTGTTTGCAAATTTTTTTAGCTCATCAGCTATTATTAGTGTCAGTGTATTTTATGTGTAGCCCAAGACAATTATTCTTCTTCCAATGTGGCCCAGAGAAGCCAAAATATAGAACACCTATTTCTAAAAGGAAAGCAGACTGCAAAAGTTTGGAAAATTTGCAGCCTGGCCATGTGGCAAAAAATAAAAACCCACTTTCTGAGGAGGAATTCAAGCTAGCCGTAGAAATTTGCATAAGCAAAGAGGAGCTGAATGTTAATAGTCAAGACAATGAGGAAAATGCCTCAAAAGCATTCTAGAGACCTTTGCAGCAGCTGCTCCCATCACAGACCCAGAGGTTGAGGAGAAAATAATAGGCCAGGCCCAGGGCTCTACTGCCCTGTGCAATCTTGGGACACTGCTTCCTGTGTCCCAGCCACTCCAGCTCCAGCCATGGCTAAAAGGGTCCCAGACATATTTCAGGCCACTGCTCCAGAGGGTGCAAGCTGTAAGCCTCGGTGGATTCCACATAGTGTTATGCCTGCAGGTGCGCACTGGTCAAGAGTTGAGGACTGGGGCCTCCGCCTAGACTTCAGAGGATGTATGAAAACGCCTGGATGTCCAGGAAGAAGTCTGCTGCAGGGGTGGAGCCCTCATGGAGACCCTCTCCTGGGGCACTGCAGAGGAGAAATGTGTGGTTGGAACCCCTACACAGGGTCCCCACCAAGGCACTGACTAGAGGAGCTATGAGAAAAGGAATACCATCTTCCAAATCCCAGAATGATAGAGCCACTGCCAGCTTGAATCATGCACCAAAAAAAGCTATGGGCACTCAACTGAGCTTGTGGAAGTGCCCTAGGGGGCTGTACCCTGAAGTGCCACAAAGGCAGAGATTCCCAAGGCCTTGGGAGCCCACCTCTTGCATCAGTGTGGCCTGAATGTAAGACATAAAGTCAAAGAAGATTATTTCAAAGCTTTAAGATTTAATGACTACCCTAATGGATTTTGAACTTGCATTGGGGCCTATAGCCCATTTGTTCTGGCTGATTTCTTACTTCTAGAACATATGTTTTTACCCAATTTCTGTACCTCTGTATCTTGGAAGTAACTGACTTGTTTTTGATTTCACAGGCTCATAGGCAGAAGGGACATGCTTTGTCTCAGATGAGACTTTGGACTGTGGACTTTGAGTTAATGCTGAAATGAGTTAAGACTTGCGAAATTGTTGAGAAAGGGTGACAGTATTTTGCAATGTGGGAATAATGTGATATTTAGGAGAGGTCAGGGTGAAATTATATGGTTTGGATTTGTGTCCCTGTCCAAATCCCATGGCAAATTGTAATCCCCAGTTTTGGTGGAGGAGACTGATGGGAGGTGATTGGCTCATGGGGACAGATTTCCCCCTTGCTATTCTTGTGATACTGAGTGAGTTCTCATGACATCTGATTGTTTAAAAGTGTGTAGTGCCTACCCCTTCATTCTCTCTTCCTCCTTCTCTGGCTATGTAAGATGGGCCTCCTTCCCCTTTGCCTTCTGCCATGACTGTAAGTTTTCTGAGGTCTCCAAGTCATGCTTCTTGTACAGCCTATGGAACTATAAGCCAGTTAAATCTCTTTTCTTTATAAATCACCCAGTATGAGGTAGTTCTTTATAGCCATGTGACAATGAACTAACAAGAAGGTTAAAGTAAAATTTACCCCCCACAAAAGATATGAGAACAATGAAGAAATCAATACATAAATTTAACAACTTAGATAAAATAAACTAATTCCTCAGTAAACACAAACTACCACAACTCACCCAAAATGAAATAGAAAATTTGAATAGCCCTATTAAGAATTATATTAATATAAAATTCATAACTTTTAAAAACTCCCAAAAAGGAAATCTCTAGGCCCAGATAGTTTCAATACAAATTCTACCAAACATTTAAAGATAACTAACATAAATTCTAGGCAATCTCTTCCAGAAAACAGAAGATAAGCAAACACTACCCAAATCATTTTATAAAGCTAATATTACCCTGATACCAAAATCAGATACAAACAGTGCTGAAAAGAAAGGAAAACTACAAAAGAATATCCTTCATAAACACAGATGCAAAAATCCTTTTAAAAATATTAGCAAATAGAATTTAGTGATATACAAAAAGAATTGTACATCACAACCAAGTTGGATTATTTCCAAAGATGCAAGGCTGTTTCAGTATCTGAAAAATGAGCCAATGCCACCTTAGGTAACTAGAGAAAAAAAAGAGCAAATTAGATTCAATGAGAAAAAAATAAATAGTAAAAATTAGAGCAGAAATCAATGAAATTAAAGGTAGAAAAAACAATAACACCAAACGCTAATTATCTTAAAAGATCAATAAAATAAGTAAGCCTTGAGTTAGGCTAAGAAAAAAAGAGAAAGGAAACAAATTCTCAATATCAGAAATGAAAGATGGGGTATCACTACAGATTCCATGGACATTAAATATTGCCCACTCTCAGGTAGTTCTCTATAGCAATGTAAGAACGAACATTTCTCACATGTTCATTATGTGAGAAATATTATAGAATATTATATTATATTATATTATAGAATAAAGAATAAAGGAATATTATGAACAACTATATGCCCCAATATTTGGTAATCTAGATGAAATGAAACAATTCCTTGAATGACACAATCTTTCAAAACACAGACAAGAAAAAATAGGCAATGTAAATAGGTCTGTATCTATTTTAAAAATTGAATCAATAATTAACAACCCTCCAAAAGTAAAATCATCAGGCCCAGATAGGTTCACTGGTAAACTCTACCAAACATTTAAAGAAGAAATTATGTCAATTTTCTGAAATATCTCTCAGAAGACAGAAGCAGAGTGAATTCTTCCTAACTTATTCCATGAGGCCATCAACACCAAAACCAAAGTCATTACAAGAAAAGAAAACTACAGACCAATTTCTCTGATAAACATAGACGCAAAACCCCTCAAGCAAATTGAATGCAACAATGTATAACAAGACATTTGTTCTGCTCCCTGTGTCCTCACCACTCCAGCTCCGGCCATGGCTAAAAGGGACCCAGACATATTTCAGGCAGGACACACCATGTAACACAATCAAGCAGGATTTATCCCAGGTATTCAAGGCTAGTCCAACATTCAAAAATTGATTAATGTAATCCATGACATTGACAGGCTAAAGAAAAAAAATTACATGATCATACCAATAGATGGAGAAAAAATAGTTAACAAAATCCAACACCCATTTATCATAAAATATCTCAGTAAAATAGGAATAGAGACAAACTTCTTCAATTTAAAAAAGAGTACCTCTTCATACTTATGAGAAACTAGAAGCTTTCCCACTAAGATCAAGAGTAAGGCAAAGATATCCTCTCTCACCACTCCCTTTTTTATACCTTATCAAAAGTCCTAGGTACTACAATAAAACAAGAAAAGGAAATATGAGATACACTAATTGCAAAGGAGTAAATAATACTTTGTTCACAGATGACATGAATGCTGTGTAGATAAAAAATAATAATAATAACAAAAAAAAACCTCCAGAAACTAACAGGCCATTTGTGATTATACCCAGCCTTCAAGGACACGAGATTGATAAAGTGAGTTGTTTTACCTTATACCAGCAATGAACAAGAAGTATTTAAAATTAAAAACATAATACCATTTACATTACCATTCTCCAAAAATTAAATACTTAGGTATACATCTAACAAAATATGTACAAGGTCTATATGAGCGAAAATACAAACTTCTGATGAAGGAAATAAAAGAAGAAATAACTAAATGAAGAGATACTCCATGCTCATGAATAGGAAGACTCAATATTATCAACATGTTAGTTCTTTCCACCTTAATCTATAGACTCAATGCAATCCCAGCCAAAATCTCAGCAATTTACTTTGTGGATATTCACAAAATGATTCTAAAATTTATATGGAGAGGCAAAACACACAGAATAGCCAATACAATATGGAAGGAGAAGTGGAGAACTGACACTATTGGACTTCAAGATTTACATTAAAGGTATAATAATCAAGACCACATGGTATTAGTGAAAGAATAGACAAATAGATAAGAAAACAGAATAGAGAGCCCATAAATAGACCAACATAAATACAATCAACTTATCTTTGACAAAGGGGCAAAGGCAATGTAATGAAGAAAAGACAGGCTTTTCAACAAATGGTGCTGAACAAATGAACATTCACATGCAAAAATAATCTAGACACCCTTTGGGAAAACTAACTCAATAAATCTTATATTCTTCAAGAAAATTAATGCAAAATGGATGACAGAGTTAAATGTAGAACACAAAACTATAAAACTCTTAGCGATATAGGAGAAAAATCTAGATAACCTTGTGTCCGTCAATGACTCTTTCGATACAACATCAAAGGAATTACCCATAAAAGAAAAAATTGATAAGCTGAACTTTCTTAAACTTGAAAATGTCTGCTCTGTGAAACACACTATCTAGGGAATGAAAAGACAAGTCACACACCGGGAGAAAATATTTGCAAAATACATCTGATAAATCAACTGCTGTCAAAATATATAAAGAACTCTTAATACTCAACAATAAGGAAATTAACAAACTGATTAAAAACTAGAACAAAGACCTTAACAGGAAACTCACTGAAGAAGATATGCAGATGACAGGCATATAAAATGATGTTCCACATCATATGCATTTCCAGAAAAAATAGGCAATGTAAAGATGAATGGTGAATGAAAGGCAATGGTGAAGAAAATGCAAATTAAAACAAAAATGAGATACCACATCTATTGGAATGGTCAAAATCCAGAACACTGACAATACCAAATGCTTGCAAAGATATGGCGCAATAGGAACTCTCCTTTGTTGCTGGTGAGAATGCAAAATAGTGCAGCCACTTTGGAAGACAATTTGGCTGCTTCTTACAGGACTAAACATATTCTTACCACACAATCCAGCAGTAACACTTCTTGGTATTTACCTAAATGAGTTGAAAACTCTTGTCCACACAGAAATCTGCACAAGGATGTTAATAGCAGTATTATCAATAACTGCCAAAACTTAAAAGCAATGAAGATATCTTTCAGTAGGTGAATGAATACATAAACTGTACATCCAGATAATAAAATATTATTCAGCACTAAAAAGAAATGAGCTTTCAAGCCATTAAAAACCATGAGGGAGCCGGGCATGGTGGCTCACACCTGTAATCCCAGCACTTTGGGAGGCCGAGGTGGGCGAATCACACGGTCAGGAGATTGAGACCATCCTGGCCAACATGGTGAAACCCCGTCTCTACTAAAAATACAAAAATTAGCTGGGCGTTGTGGCGCATGCCTGTAATCCTGGCTACTCGGGAAGCTGAGGCAGGAGAATTGCTTGAACCAGGGAGTCGGAGGTTGCAGTGAGTCAAGATCCTGCCACTGCACTCCAGTCTAGTGACAGAGCGAGATATATTACTAAGTGAAAAAGGCCAATCTGAAAAGGCTACATACTGTATGCTTACAACTATATGACATTCTAGAAAATGCAAAACTAAAAAGATCAGTGGTTTCCAGGGGTAGGAGAGTGGAGAAATGAACAGGTGGAGCACAGAAAATTTTCAGGGCAGTGAAAATATTCTATATGAGAATATAATGGTGGATATATGTCATTTTAAATTGGTCCAAACCTATAGAATGTACAACACCAACAGTGAACTCTAATGTAAACAATAAAGTTTAGGTGATAATGATGTGTCGACATATATTCATCAATTGTAACAAATGTACTACTCTGGTGGGGGATGCTGATAATGGGAGAAGCTATGTATATGTGGGAGCAGGGAGATTATGAGATATCTCTTTACCTTCCTCTCAATTTTGGTATAAATCTAACACTGCTATTAAAAAATAAAGACTTTAAAAAAAAAAATCAATGCAGTCCATCACATTAATAGGCTAAAGAAGAAAAGTCACATGAGCATATCAACCGATGCAGAAAAAGCATTTGACAAAATAGGTCTCAGAAAACCTCCTTGACTTAATAGAAAGCATCTATAAAAACAAAACAAAACAGATACTTAACATAAACAAAATACTAAACAAAAGTCTGAATGCCTTCTCCCTAAGACTGGAGAAAAGGCAAGAGATGTTGCTCTCCCCATTCTTATTCAATATAGTGCTCAAAATTCTAGCCAATGTAATAAAGCAAGAAAAGAAAATTGAAAGGGATATGAAGAGAAAAGAAGAAATAAAACTGCCCCATTGGCAAACGACATTACTGTATACATAGAAAATCCCAAAGAATTTTCTAAAAACCATCTTAGAGCTAATAAGAGAGTTTAACAAATTCACAGTATACAAAGTAAACATATAAAAATTAATTATGTGTTTACATACTAGCAATAAGCACATGAATACTAAAATTAAAAATATAAGGACTTAGAAAATGAGACATTTAGGTGTAAATCTAACAAAACACATATATAGCTAGGATGTTGAAAGCTACACAACACTGATGGAAAAAAATCAAAGAAGATCTAAATAAATCAAGACACATACCATGTTCATGGATTGCAAGACTTGACACAGCAAAGACGACGATTCTTCCCAAACTAATATATAGATTTAATACAATTCCTATTAAAATCCTAGCAAGATTTTGTAGACAAGATTATTACAAAATTTATATGGAAGGAGAAACTAGAATTACTAAAATAATTTTGAAAAAGTGGACTAAAATGGGAGGAATCAGTCTACCTGATTTCAAGACTAATTATATAGCTACAGTTATGAAGACTGTGTGCTATTGATGGAACAGAACCTAAAACTCAGAAATAGACTCACAAAAATACATCCAGCTAATTTTTTACAAAAGTGTAAAAGCAACTTAATGAAAGAAAAACAGACTTTCAACAAATGGTGCTGGAACAATCAGACATCCATAGGCAAACAACAAAGCAAGAAAGGAAGGAAGAGAGAAAAGAACGAAGGAGGGGAGGGAGGAGAACCTCTAAGTCTCATACCTCATATAAAAATTAACTCAAAATAGATTACAGACTTAAATATAAAATATAAATATGAGGTGATGGCAGCAGGAGAGAAATGGGTATAGTTATAAAATGATAACATGAGGGATTCTTGTGATGGAAAAGTGTGTCATCTTGACATCAATGTTAGAATCCTGGCTATGATACTGTACAGTAATGTTGTAAGATGTTGCCATCAGAGGAAACTGGGTAGAGGACATATACCAATACCTCTTTGAATTAGTTCTTACAACTGTTATGAATCTACAACTATTTCAAAACAAAAAGTTTAGCATAAAAATACTAAGAAATACCTCTCAAAAGTTTAATCCATATTTGAGTTTAAAACAAGAAAGGAAATCTCAATGCACCCAAAGAGAAAGGCAAACTTAAGGACAGAGAGTACATGGAAGGTAAAGCTGGATGGCCCTTAAGAGATCCATGACCAGCTATTCAGATTAAGAATTAGAATTTAACTTCCCAGCAGGGGCTGGAATGACAGTTTTTGATAGAGCCAAGAACTGTATTCGCTTTAATAAAGCCTGAGCTAAGAAATGTTATGAACAGGAATTAAATAACGTGCTGTAAGCAGAAATTAAAATTATTAGTTTAACGATCCAGGTATACAGTCCAGAGGGTAAGGGCTTCGCAGAATTAGAATGCCCCATGAAAAATCAGAACCCCAATCCTGTCTTATGCACGAGGGTAGATATTTTGCACTATCCTTCCAGTGCAGACATCTAAACTGAAATACTAACAACAAATTCACTTGGAACCAATCCTGTAGTGCCCCTGGCAATAGCAAAACCAAAATGACCCCCACTGTGACACTCACTCTTGAGGATAAATTCAGAGTCTAGCTGATTAAAGAACACAGTTCCTCCATCAAAAAGCTGAGAATGGAACAAATCAACTAAACTATCAAAATAAACAAATTCCACAATGCCAACATTGTGAAAGTGTTGATGGGGGAAGGGTAGTGAAAATGGTGGAGATGACAGAGGAGAGCTGCTGAGTTGAGACATGGGCTGACTCGGTCTGGGAGCAGCCTCAAAGAGGACAAGGGCTGGAGCCATGCTAGAGTACATTAAATGGCGGAGGGAGGTTGTCCCACAACTTCCCATAGGTAGCTTTTCTAGGGTCCTCAGTATGAAATCATCTTGAGTCTGCTCCAGAGGAGACTAAATGAGCCTCAAATCGTAGACAACTCCAAGAGAACACAGCCTCCAACATCTCATTCAGATGACCACATCTGAAACAAAGAAAGCCAGGTTTGTACCTCAGGAATGACAAGCAGATGCCCTGGTCCACATGAAAGTGTTTCCTTCCTAAGAAGGACTTCCCAAATGCTACTTCTGCCCCTAGAAGTGGAGAAGGGCTTATAGCCAGCAGATCCTAGGTCTGCCATCCTGTGAATTTGAATGTAGGGCCATACTTGGGTGAGAGAACAACTACACTGGATGTCACACCCTAGACACATGATCAGAAGTCAGACACAAGTCCAACCACTATTCTTTTGACTAGGACCACTCTAGGTGGCTACTGGCAAATTTGGCACACAAGCAAATGAACTTGAATCCAGTCAAGTAGTGCACACACAGAAAGGAAAGAAACTCATTTGGCTTTGGGTTTTGTAACCAGCCATTTTTTTTTTTGTAACCATCCATTAAACATCCAATTATGTGTAAAAGGTTCCAAAATAATCCTCCAAGTAGAATGTTTCTTCTGGGAAAATCGTTCACTGATCTGGATGTGAAAGTTTCCCATCATCTTAACTAACATTTTGTGCTTCTGAACTTCATATGAATCTGAAATCTGAATCTGAAAATGCCTACATGGTAGTACCCTTGCTCCTTGGGGACATTTGAAATTGAAAGGGTCCTAGTATTCCATTCCCAAGTCTAGGATAATGCTAAACAATATGCAATTTCCTTTGGAAAGCACAAGATGAAAGTGGGGAGCAATTTACAGCAGTGGTTTCACCCCTGGTTGCTCATTAGCGTCACCTGGGGAGATCTGGTACTTCAGAGTAATATTGGCCAATACCACCCGTTAACACCCACTTATGCTAATCCAGTGGTTGGCAACACTGACTGCACTTTAGAATCTCCTGGGGAGCTTTAAAAAATGCTGATGCCTGGACTCTTCCCTCAGACCAATTAAATCAAAACATCTAGGCTGTGGGTTTGGGGCACTGGTCCATTTTTAAAGCTAGACAGCTGGTCTTAATGTTGAGCCAGGGTTAAGAATGACTACTCTAGTCCAGGGCTTCTCAAACTTCAGTGGGCATCAGAATCTCCTGGAAAGCTAATTAAAACAAAGGTTTCAGACAGGCAAATCTATAGAGATCAAATATAGATTAGCGGTTCCCTAGGACTGGAGGAATGGGGGAATGGGTAAGTGACTGCTGAGGGATATACGTTTCTTTGTGGGCTAACGAAAATATGCCAAAATTTTTGGTGATGGTTGCACAACTCTGAATACATTTAAAGCCACTGAGCTGTAAACTTTAAGTGGGTTAACTGTATGTATGTGAATTATATCTCAATAAAGCAGCTAAACACACACACAGAGATTTTTGTCCATTCCCCAGAGATGCTAACACACTAGGTCTGAAGCGAAGCCCATGGGTTCGTCTTTGTAATGAGCTCCCATTCAATGTGAGGCTGATTCTGCAGGTCCACAGACCATACTGCTCCATCCCATGGAGACATGCTGATGTTTAATGAGCATGATAATGTTCATCATCAGGGGCTCTTTCTTCAGTTCTGGCCATAGAGGATTGGGTGCCGTGATGCTTCCAGGGTTGTCTCACAGGAATGAGAGCCAGGATTGCAAAGGGGAGATGTGATGTGAGTCTAGAGCAAGCCTAGAGGATGACAGCCATGGAACTGGGAAATGTTCTGCAGCTCAACGAAGCCCCTGATGAGGCCCAGAGAGAAGAGGAAAAGAAAAATAGAAAACCATTAACCATTCTTGATTTTGTGCTATGATCTAATTAGGGGGAAATGATAAATACCTAATATGAAAATCCAAATTTACAGAAAGAGGCAAAGCAAGACTTTCCATTTATTGTATAAAGCAATTCATCCCCAGAGGTCCTCTGGAAAACTTACACCGCTGGATAATGTTTTACTGAATTTTCTCACAGTATTCTGGCAAAATCAAACTCTAGAAATACAAGATAAATGCAGCCCTAAATTACAAAGTACAGAAATTCTTAGCAAAATGGTAGTAACAATGGGAGGATTTGGAACAAGTGCCTTTTGCAGGAATGCCAATGCCACAAGAAGTTTTGCTTAGCAAACCAACCCTGGCACAGGGGCCAAAGCCGAAAACGTGGACTCCTCCAAAACCACCTTCAGGACTCTGGGATTCCTTCCCCTGCAGTCACTCACTCCCTAAACACACACCTCAAAAAATCTCAACAGAATTCCTGAGCATTGTTTGCCCTGTAGTTGCTGGTGGGCTGTCACTATTGGCTGCATTTTCAGATACAGCGTATAACGGTAGAAAGACTGAACCCAAGGTAACTTGCACAGTGAATTTATTCAATGTCTCCAAGCTGCCTCATCTGCTAAAATGAGGCAAAGAGGACAATGAACATAAATCACATAGTAAACCACATACTCCAGTGCTTGGTATATTCAAATAATATAACAGCAGCAGCCAATATTCATTGAGTGCTTATTATTTATTAAACACTCTACAATACTCTATTAAAAGTATTGGCAAACTTTTTCTGAAAGACCAGACAGCAAATATTGTGCAGTTCCTCAGCCATACAGTAACTACCCCAACTACTCAGCTCTGTTGTTGCAGTTCAGAAACAGCCATAGACAATCTGTAAACACGTAGCCTATCTGCCTTTCAATAAAACTTTATTTATAAAAACAAGAGGCAGGCCAGATTTGGCCTATGGTTCATAGTTTGCCAAACCTTGCTCCATGAGGTAGATACTACTATTATCTCCATTTTACAGATGAGAAAACAGAGGCACAAAGGGATCAATTGACTGCCTGAGGTTCCCTTATGAAGTCTGATTGTGAAGCACACAGAGTCAACTATTACATCACAGCAGCTGCTATCACCATCATTATTCATAACATTCTCACTCAGGTCAAATTTAAGTTCTGTTCCTTCAAAATATGCTGTCCAGCCAGTCAGTCAACAATACCTTCAGAGCTGCCTCAGAGGCTGAAGACCAAACTCAAATCCTCCCTCTTCTTCCCCCTCCAACCCCGCCCTGATGTTCCTGGTTGGAGTTCTGTCTGCCTCCTCTGAACCCTCGGTGTCCTACTCTTTGTACCTCTCAATTCAATCTTTTATTTATTAGACACGTTCTCGCCAACCCCTTTGGAGGCCAGGATCATCACCTGACAGGGGCTCAACTCCCATACGTCAGTGCATCTGTGAACTTGTTGGTAGTAGGTCTACTGGCTGAGACTCTAGGGGCCAGGGCAGAGGAAGGAGATGCCAGAGCCCACACTCACCAGTCCATGGCAGGCACTGAGGGCTGCTGTCCCAACTCTGGTGCCCTGCTGTAGAACCGTGCCAATGAGATGGCAGAGCGGGGCAAAGGAAGCCATCATCTTAACTCGGGAGAGGTTCCCATATCTCTTCTCCATGATGTAGCTATTGGAAAGAAATCCTCGATTGACCGTCAAGTTAAAAAACAGGTCCTTCTCCTCGTGAGAAATTCTGTAGTACACCCAGTCCTCTGAGCCATCCAAATCTCTCCTCCTCCTGCTGCTCGTGATGGGATAGTGCAAGCCATATGACAAAAAATGCCCACTGGCGTCTACTCGGACTGGACCCACCACGTGGTATTCTGGCAGGCCCTTGATAAAATGCTCTGAAAGAAAAAGAGAAATGGAAGAACAGTGAGAGAGACTGGTAGTAAGGCAAAGCCACTTTTGTTTGGAACTTGGATGCTAGCTTTCTTCTTTTTTTTTTTTGGAAATGAAGTTTCACTCTTGTTGCCTAGGCTGGAGTGCAATGGCATGATCTGGGCTCACCGCAACCTCCTCCTCATGGGTTCAAGCGATTCTCCTGCCTCAGCCTCCCGAGTAGCTGGGATTATAGGCATGTGCCACAATGCCTGGCTAATTTTGTATCTTTTTTAGTAGAGACTGGGTTTCTCCATGTTGGTCAGGCTGGTCTCGAACTCCCAACCTCGGGTGATCCACCTGCCTCGCCCTTCCAAAGTTCTGGGATTACAGGTGTGAGCCACCATACCCAGCTGCTAGCTTTTTAATTATACAATCCCACTGTTGAATTGAAGTTTAGAGATCCTTTCCATCATACAAATACTGTTAACATTAAATTCCCAGAACAACTTAAATTTACCTGGTGCCTCCTCCTCAGTGACATGATATCAGGTGTTTTACCAGAGACAAATTAAGATGGGAATTAATCCGTGATGGGCACTGTTAGAAAAGGGGCAAGGTCTGCATGAGGAACGGGAATCTTTCAAGTCTAGAGTTCAGTAAAACAAATTACAGAGCTTCACTGTGGATTATAAGGTGCTTCAATACATCAAGAACTTCCTGTTAAAGTCAGATTAGAGGGAAAAAAACAAAATCATGGCGAACTCATCATATGCACGCTGATCACACCAATTACAGCATAAGAGTGCTCCATAATGTAGCAAAGAGTGCACAAAAGAAGATGGGTTTTAAAAAAATGTTTACCAAATGCATATGATAAAGGGATATATCAGGATCCGAGGCATTGGCTCAAAACATAAAAACTGCCACTTTAAAAATGCAAGACTGGAACACTTGCTCCTTCCCCACACAAGAACACATACACATTTTGACCTACTCAAATTTGCCTCCCTACCACTACCTCCTTATTTTGATGTTTGAGAATAACAAAGGATCTACCTAGCAGATAATTTATCATCACTCTGGATTATAGACTTCTTTTTTTTTTTGTTTGGTTTGGTTTTGCTTTGTATTGTTTTCTGAGATGGAGTTTTGCACTTGTTGCCCAGGCTGGACTGCAATGGCATGATCTCGGCTCACCGCAACCTTCGCCTCCCAGGTTCAGGCAATTCTCCTACCTCAGCCTCCTAAGTAGCCAGGATTACAGGCATGCGCCACCACACCCGGCTAATTTTGTATTTTTCATAGAGACGGGGCCATGTTGACCAGGCTGGTCTTGAACTCCTGACCTCAGGTGATCCACCCACCTCGGCCTCCCAAAACCATTAACCATTTAGTAAGATGAACTAGTATGTTGCTAAAAAAAAAAAAAAAAAAAAAAAAACTTCTACTTGTCACTTCTTAGTTGTAGTTTTGCACTTTGTAACTTGTTTTACTTTGCTCATATAACTTCTGCAACTAGAATGTCTTTTGCATTCTATCAAAATCCTGTTTAAACGTTCAAGTCTCAACTCAAATCCTTCCTCTTTATTCTCCTAGTGTCCCTGGCTAAACTTCTCTCACCTTTCCCTGAACTCTCATGCCCTTACTTTCTGTACCTCCCAAAATGACTTTATTTTATATTGCCTTTTATTATACAATTTATCCCCAAAACTGCCAGAATCTTACACATCACAGGTACTCAGTTCTTATGTGTTGATGTATCAGTAAACACTATCGTAACTGGTTAATTAAAATAACTGGACTTGATGGGCTACAATTATAAAATAGCTTTTTTTTTTTTTTTTTTTCTTCCAGGCAACTACCTCCAAACCCTTTGTGGAATCATTCTTGTCTGCCTTGGATTAAATATGGGGCAGAACACAGAGTTTTCACTATCAGGCACTAGCAAATGGTCTCCATTTTTAGGCATATAAAGCCCGGCCCCATTATTTCCGACTGCAGCAGCTAGGCACAACAGACCACACGGCAACATGGGCAAATCTTCACAGCAATGCTCCATGAAAAACAAGAAATAAAACAAGCTAACGCAGAGCTATTTACATTCATGGAAAATACACACACATGAAAACAATAGTACAAAGTTTTCCAGAACACATTGGAACAAGAAATACATATGGAACCCATTAAAATGGTTTTCCATGGGGAAGAATTGAAGTAGGGAGTGGGAACAGAAATGCACAAATATATATAAGAAAAAAAGCTTTTTCGCAAATTCATGATACTAGTGTGCCATGAACTGAAGTGTATAACTGACTCAGTCCTCTCTCCTGCCCACTCGCTCCCTAAGAAATGTCTGCTCCAATCTAGTATTGGAGGACCTTCCAAGTCTAGACCTACCAAAGAGAGAAACTGTGGGTGGGTGAGGCGGATGCAGTCAGCTCCTGTAGTATTTCCCTCTGGCTGCTCTTCTCCTCTGCTATTCACAGTGATGCTTCTGGCTCCTCCAGGGCTCGAACAGGGAAGGGAGTTAGGGGCAGAAAATATCTTATTCAGCTGGGTATATAGCAACGGTATCATCTAGCAATGGTGCCCTGTACGTAGCCAGTGTCCACAGGCTGACTGGTGCCTTCTATTAAGAGAAGCTCTGTGGCCACTGGGGAACCTCTGCTCCCTTCAGGTCCCTCAATGTGGATAATTCCTCCTCCAACTGGCCACCCACTGCCTCCCTATCTTCTACCCCTTTACTGAAACCACATCACCCCTGCAGGGCATCCTCTTTGGCATCTTTTCAAGATGATCCACATCTTGTTGCCTTTCATGAGGTCCAAATCTGGCTCACAAGAAGCAACCATGATCCCTGCCATCCCCTTCACCCCCACCCCACGTCATGAAAATCAGGCCACTCCTGGCCGTGCTCTTGGTCAGCTCTGTCACCAAATGTCATTCCAGGCAGTCTTTTGCCTATCAGTATTTTAAGGCTAAAATGCTAGTGGCCATGCTCCCCAAGCCCATAGCAAACCCTCAAGATCTCTAGCTGTCCCATCCCTTGCCTTGAGTTGGGGCACAGTAGGGGGAATGAATGCCCTAGCATTCTCATCTCTCCTGAAGGAATTCTCTCTGAAATCTCTCCACTGGCCTTTAAGCCTCTCCTCACGTGCATACTAGGAGAGTGAAGCAATTAGAATCACACCATCCCCCTGCAAGTCCCACACACATGGTCTGAAATTTCTCTTTAAGTATGTGTAGAAAATTAATCTTTTTTTTTCTTCTCAGACTTAAGGTCTTGGCAGAAACTGAGACAAAAGGAAGAGTCCCATTTGAATACCCTGTTACACATGCAAGTCACCGCATCTTTATCAAAACAGAAAATAAGCATCTTTTCTAGCAGATTATTTTTTCAAAAAGCCAGATTGACTGATTTAAGGGGAGCACGAACGAAAAGCAACCACATTTTGAAAAATGAATTCTGAATAAAATGTTATACCCTTCCAAGTCAAATGAGCTATAACCTATTGAAAAATTCTGAAAATAATTGAAAATATCTTATTTGCTATACATAGAAAATATACTATTTCTAAGTATAAACAACTACATATATATGTTTATATAGTATAAACAACTATAATAAAATTTAGGTTGTCATGAAACAGAAACCAACAAGTGTGATTCTAAATCAATCTTACATTATTAAAAATTACTCTAAATTTTTATGTAAGTTGATATATCAAAATAATTGTGGCAATTTTACAGAAATATGGAAACAATAGGATATAATAAAGGGGCAATAAATGTATAATTGCATCTCTACTATAATTGCAACTGTGAGACATATTAAAATATATGCATATGAATAAAGCGTTTGAAATAATGGGTAAGAGTGCATATTTTTATGATGATGAGATTTGGGGTGTGGTTTTTCCTTTTAAAATTTGTAGTTCCTGTGTTGCTTTTCCCAGTTAAAAATAAATAGGTGAGAAGGATTGAATGGGGGAGTGCTATGCTGGCTTATGAGAGAACCATATAAAATATCCGGTAGACAAGATAAGTGAGGCATGCCTGTGCCCCATGATACAAGGCTGTCTGACACTGGTCACTCCCGATGCCCTGCTGATGGTACCCATTACAGCTGGCTACATCCTGAGGGAAGAATTCACCTTGGAAGATGCATCCCTTGACTGAGACTGCTGGAGATGGGGACGGGGCAGCTAGAGTAGAGCTCGAGGTCTTCTCAGGCAATAGGAAAGCAAAATGAGTTTGGAGCAACAGATCCACAGGAGTGTTAGCAGGAGACAAGGGTGTGAGAAAAAGCAGGCCAGGGTAGAGGCAGGCTTAAATGGCAGGCTTGGTATTCTGCCATCAAGGCCATCCAGCAGAGAGAAGCAATAATCCCAGATCTGAGTTAGAAGAACTGCAATGGGAAGAGTGTGGAGGAAGCAAACTTAATCTAGGAGTTATCTCAATTTATCCAGAAAACAACATTTTTTTCTCATAAATTTTCTGACTTAAAATATTCTTTATAGAAACTGCCTCTGAAGATACATCTCACAAATTTAAATACGATTTTTGAAAGTACAAAATGAAAGATGAAAGTTTGCCTATGCCCTAGCACCTATTGCCCAATAAATAAAAGAGCAAACACATTTATAAATTTTGACCCAGTTGCTTTTGATCTAATGACTTTTTAAGAGAGCCAATCTAAGTTGGCTATAGAATAATATGATAATAATTATAGTGTTTCATAAGCGCTTGCTGTGAGCCAGGTACCATAAGTCTTTCCTCATTCAATACTCACAACAACCTTGTGATAGAGATTCAGTTGTTATCCCCATTTCACAATTAAGGAAACTGCGTGTAGGAAGTCACTATGCCACATTATATAACATTCCTTGGATTGAAACGCTGTGCCTCCTATTTCAAAACCATGCTCTAACCACCACACCTCATTAGTAAATAAAGAAAAGCAGCTGCTCTTGGCAGAGAGTGTAATAGGGTTAGAGGTAATAACACTGCTCCTAGGGACGGTGATCTGACCAGACAAGAAGCGCTTCACTTCTTTACGCCTCCATTTTCTTAGCAATCAATGGACATAGTAATTGCCTCTTTGTCGGGCAAAGTGATGGGGGATAAGATCGGTTTTCCCTCCTGATCTGATTGTATAGGAGGCAGCTAAACCATGGCAGCCCATAGGTGTGGATGGAAATCGGGGGTCACTTACAAAGTGTGGTTTGTGTTGGTGACCCAAGCTCAGCTACCTCAACTATACAATGGTCATAATAATAGCATCTACCTCCTAGGCTGGGAGTGAGGCTCCAATGCATTAATATACTTAAAAGATTTTAAATTGTGCTTGACAAATAACATTCATTAGTTAAACTCTAGCACTGTTGGTTTTAAAGGTAGAAACTTGGCTACCAGGGATCACTGTGGACACAGACATGTATAACCTCCAAGCAGAGACAGGAGAGAAACCCACACTCATCTTAGCCTCCTCTCCGTAGGCTAAGATTAGTTTTGCAGATTTGTTAGCTATAATCTCGGCCAGTGAAAGCAGAACTCAGAGGAGATATGATAGCAACAGAGAAATAGGTGTCAAGAAATAATAATAGCTCCTACTTTTTATCATTTCTATGGTCAAGTACTACATTAAGAGCATGCCAGCTTGGTCTTATCTAATCCTCACAATTCTGTGGGTAAGCATTATTAACTGTATCCGTCATCTGGGGCTCTACTGCCATCTCTGTAAAGTGACAACAATGAGGGATGAGGATTTGTTCCTGGGTAATCTGATCCCAGAGCACACACTCCTAAGCTCTGCCCTCACTGCGTGCATCACCAGGGTCCGTTACCCAGCACAGATGTCAAGGCGGGTTATCAATAAGGTGTGGGGTTGGGAGGGCCAGAGGCTGAGATACACGAAAATTACATCACAATCTATACAAGGGTGTGTAGAAATACATTATAAGCTCCTAATACTTTGATTTGTCTTGTTTACAATTATATTGGAAGCCTCAGTCCACAAGTTTCAATGGTACTTCATGAGAAGCTCTTGAGTAAAGGCTGTTGGCATAAGCGCTTTTTAAAATACAAAACGAGGCATCTTTTACCCTCAGCTTAGAAAGGACAGAGGTAAGAGTATTTATTAGCTTTGTACAGTTCAGGCTAAATCTATAGTATTTTTTTTTTTTCAGACAGAGTCCTGCTCTGTTGCCCAGGCTGGCATGATCTCGGCAGACCACTATAACCTCTGCCTCCAGGGTTAAAGAGATTTTCCTGCCTCAGTCTCCCAAGTAGTTGGGACTACAGGCGTGCACCGCCACACCTGGCTGATTTTTGTATTTTTAGTAGAGACAGGGTTTCACTGTGTCGACCAGGCTGGTCTTGAACTCCTGACCCCAGGTGATGCACCCGCCTTGGCCTCCCAAAGTGCTGCGATTACAGGCATAAGCCACCGTGTCCAGCCTATTCTTTTTTCTTTTTAATGGAACGCTTCGCAGATTTGCATGTCATCCTTGAGCAGCGGCCACACTAATCTCTGTATCCGTACAATGTTAGTATATGTGCTTCCAAAGCGAGCATTATCTGTACTTATTCTTTATATTTATTTCTATCTTAGAAAGAATTGAATTTCTAAGACCCCTTTCTAAAAAAAGATTATGAAATTCCTATAGTAGAGGTTTTTTTCATAATTATCTTCCATGTAAGGTAACTGTAAACTTGCAACGCTATTTTTATTATAGAAATTTACACATGTTGGAATGTTGTGAAGAACTGTGTTGGTCTCCTCAAAATTGTAAAGTATGCCACAGAAGGCTGGATTTGCTCATCAACTCTATGATAACTAATGTGCTAACTATATAGATTATTATAATCAACACAATATATCAAATCTGTGAACTCTCTTCTTACATTAAGAAAACAGCTTAAATCCTTTCCTCCTTGCAGAATTTTTAAAAAATAGAATACATAAATAATTAAAACTCTTATCTGAAAACACTGCAACATTCCTTCTGTTTCTTGCACAAGCCTAAAGCTCATCTCTAATATGGAATAAAGTGCCTGTCCTGTTGATTTCACAGAGATGTCAGGAGCAAAAGAGGTCATGGAACAGACTGGCGCTTTGTAAACAGCATAGGGATAAACAACCCAAAGGGGATATGATTGGCTGTAGAAGAGAGGCAGTATGTTGTGTGCGAGATTAATATTTCCTGTTGTTCTGATACTTGGTTGTGAACCAAGAAATCCTGTGTAAGTCACAGCACATTCCTATATCACAACTGAGCAATGTGGAAAGAATACTGGGCAGTTAGTCAAATAGCCTATTTCTATGTTTCTAGTCCCAGAAAGGACTGGATTTATCTCCATACTCCTTCCAACGACTAAAATCCTGATTTAGCCCAACTCTGAGAACTAGAAGGAACCTAAAAAGTTATGTAGTATCTGAGTCTGGAGACTCAGTCTCCAACCATGGAACCCTGTGCAATTCCCTTTACCCTCCTTGTGAAGGGGCATTTATTAGGTGCTCAATCATATATGCTGACTAACTGATGCCCTAGACCTCTCATTCCTTATCTGTAAAAGTAAAAAGGGGGCCAGGCATGGTGGCTCATTCCTGTAATTGTAGCATTTGGGGAGGCTAAAGTGGGAGGATTGCTTAAGGCCAGCAGTTCAAGATCAGTCTGGACAACATAGCTAGACCTCATCTCCATAACAAAATAAATAATTCAAAAATAAGAATGGGTGAGATGATCTCTGAAGTAATTTGTAAGTTTAAACGTTCAGGATTTGAGTGCATTCAAAAATGCTATCAAAGTGGAAATGGAAGTCTAAGGAAATTGGTTATTTGTGAGGCTGTAGGTAGGTCATTTGGAAGGAAAACCCAGGCTATCCTAATCCCAGATAGCCTTAGAATTTCATTCTCTATTGGTTTGCCCTCATCCATCCCTTCCTCCTTCTTTCTGACTCTCCTTCTTAATTCTAAGTATAAGTCTGCTTGGAAATTTCTCCTCTGAGATATGAACAGAAACTTCTCAAAAGAAGACATTTATGCAGCCAACAGACACGTGAAAAAATGCTCATCAACACTAGCCATCAGAGAAATGCAAATCAAAACCACAATGAGGCCGGGCGCGGTGGCTCAAGCCTGTAATCCCAGCACTTTGGGAGGCCGAGACGGGTGGATCACGAGGTCAGGAGATCGAGACCATCCTGGCTAACATGGTGAAACCCCGTCTCTACTAACAAAAATCCAAAAATCTAGCTGGGCAAGGTGGCGGGCGCCTGTAGTCCCAGCTACTCAGGAGGCTGAGGCAGGAGAATAGCGTAAACCCGGGAGGCGGAGCTTGCAGTGAGCTGAAATCCGGCCACTGCACTCCAGCCTGGGTGACAGAGCAAGACTCCGTCTCAAAAAAAAAACCACAATGAGATACCATCTCACACCAGTTAGAAAGGTGATCATTAAAAAGTCAGGAAACAACAGGTGCTGGAGAGGATGTGGAAAAATAGGAACACTTTTACACTGTTGGTGGGACTGTCAACTAGTTCAACCATTGTGGAAGAAAGTGTGGTGATTCCTCAAGGATCTAGAACTAGAAATACCATTTGACCCAGCCATCCCATTACCGGGTATATACCCAAAGGATTATAAATCATGCTGCTATAAAGAAACATGCACATATATGTTTACTGAGGCACTATTCACAATAGCAAAGACTTGGAACCAATCCAAATGTCCATCAGTGACAGACTGGATTAAGAAAATGTACACCATGGAATACTATGCAGCCATAAAAAGGATGAGTTCATGTCCTTTGTAGGGACATGGATGCAGCTGGAAACCACCATTCTCAGCAAACTATTCCAAGAACAGAAAACCAAACACAACATGTTCTCACTCATAGGTGGGAACTGAACAATGAGAACACTTGGACACAGGAAGGGGAACATCACACACTGGGGCCTGTCGTGGGGTAGGGGGAGGGGAGAGGGATAGCATTAGGAGATATATCTAATGTAAATGACGAGTTAATGGGTGCAGCACACCAACATGGCACATGTATACATATGTAACAAACCTGCACGCTGTGTACATGTACCCTAGAACTTAAAGTATAATAAAAAAGAGAGAAAAAAAAAAGAAATTTCTCCTTTGCACCAAATGTGGATTATTTGTAAATCCACTAGGAAATTGATAGTGGTTGGTGAAATGCTTTTAAAAACTGAAATTATTGGCTGGGTGCAGTAGCTCACACCTGTAACCCCAGCACTTTAAGCGGCCAAGTGGGCAGATCACCTGAGGTCAGGAGTTGGAGACAGCCTGGCCAACATGGTGAAACCTTGTCGGTACTAAAAATACAAAAATTAGCCAGGCATGGTGACACACATCCGTAATCCCAGCTACTCAGGAGACTGAGACAGAAGAATCACTTGAACCCGGGAGGCAGAGGCTGCAGTGAGCTGAGATCGCACCACCACACTCCAGCCTGAGAGAGAAAGCGAGACCCGGTCTCAAAAAAAAAAAAAAAACTGAAATTATTTTTAAACCTAAATAAATATAGATCACCGATAAGCTTGGAGGACGTTATAGGTTTTTTTGAACAGTGGATACTTTCAGCACATAGCTCTAGATAGAGGTGACTAGGGAAAATAATCATATCTCACTTTTCAGATAGTAAAAACCATGGCCCATGGCCCAGTGGTGTCTGCTTCACACCAAGCTGAATTCCCTTACAATGAACATGTGGAGCAAGCAGAGCTGAAAACCAACCCAGGAGAATGTGTGTCTTTGAACGAAATCATCTCCAAATGCCCTGGGAAGTGCTTGCAGGCTTTGTTTGTGCTGCCCCAGAAGGGAGACCTTTCACAAAGGAACTGTTTTTCAAAGAACAACAAGGCCTGCTATTTTAAACTTGGGGGTGGGAGATTGTATCTGGACCGTTTACACAAGTGAGTGCTGGCTGACTGACATCTAACCCCAGTGTTTGCTGGCTCCAGCTTTCCAAGTAAAGCAAAGAGAGGGACTTGCTTCTGACACGTCTTGAAGCCACAGCAGATGAGTTGTCCAGCAATATTTGAATTTTACCACATGGGCAGAAAACCCTGCTTAGAAATCCTAAACAAGGACAGGCTGGTGATGTTTATCAACCAACTGACCTTGGGAATTAAAGGGATGTCAGAAAACTATGCAGGACACTTCCCGAAGCTTCAGCACAGTCAGCAAACACAGGACTTAGTGCATGCTAACCCAGTGCTCTGTGTGCATGTGCATGCGTGTGTGTGTGCGTGTGTATCCTTATTATTGCTACAGGACAGTGTTGCATGATTCTAAGAGTCAGACTATCTGGGCTCAAAACCCTGCTCTACATTAGCTGGCCTCATAAGCTCTCCAAGCTGCAGCATCCTCATCTGTACAGCAGGGACAGCAACACTGGTACCTGCACCCTGGAAGGCTATTGCCAGTGGTGGGATGGGCTGACACAGAGTGCCACGTGGGCCACTGCTGCTGCTAGGACTGTCTACCCCCAGAGGTACAATGAACTCCCCACCAAACATGAAGGTGCCTCTGACCCTTCCAAGTCCAATAAACTGCTGAGTGTTAGGCTTAAAAGAATAACAACAACAACAAATTGTCCATCAGAACGCTTCCAGTGCTTTCTACAATAACATGAGTTCAGAAATTCAGAAAGAGAAGCTGCCAGCTGTGGTCAGTGAGACAGGACAGGAAAAAGTGCGCCCTTACGGAGGTATAGTTCCCCCAAAAGGACTATTCTTTTAAAAACACAATCCTAAATCTTTCCAGGAAACCAAAACACAGCCAAGCCTGCTCAGCAGGGGGGAAGAATCACATTTCCCCTTTCCTGACCAGAAGTTTAAAACTAACTAGAAACACTGCAATGACTGCCAGTAGCCAGTTGGCACTTAAAAAAACGATAATTTTCCATGTTTAGAGTCTGAAAAAATAGGGGATCGAAACAGTACAGCATTTAAAGAGGAGACAAAAGAGAAAAAGTTACCAGCTACCTCTTGGGTCTTTCAAAGACCGCAGTGTCATCCCTGTAAAAGAGAGAGCAAGGTACTCACCTTTCTGTAAGAATGAACGACTCATCACCTTAAGCACTGAATTCTGAGAAAGCCTAGGTTCCTGAGCTCCCAGCCCAGATTTCCTTACAACGCAGCCAAATGGCTTTGCAGAGTTCAGTTCTGCCGGGTGGGGGAAGGGAAAAAGGAGCAACAAAGTTCCTGCATGTCTTACCACCACTGTTTTAAAAAGAAATGAAGAAGAGTCACTAACCTTGCCTCCTGTCCGGGAAGCGAACCGGGCCTGGCTGAGGCTGTCTCCCACAGCAAAGCGCCCCAAAGTTAAGGAGCTGGGCCACCACAGAAAGGTTTGCAAGCCAGCTCCTCTGGGCACATGGCATGATTCAGTTGTTGGGGAGAAGAAAAGTCAGAAAAGTTTTAGCCCTCAGCTCCAGAAATCAAGTGCTCGCCTGTGGCCCAGCAGGAAGATGCAGGGGTGCATGGTCCAGGCGCGAGAAGGCAGCGACTGCAAAGCTGCCCGAGATCTCCCTGTGCTTTTTTAAGCAGAAAGGGGCTAGACACCTTTTTCCCCTCCCTCCTCCTGAAAGGGGAGTGATCCAGCTGACAGTGTCCGCTTTCGGTGGAGTGTGGAATGGGCCGGAGCGGGAGGGCGCAGTCCACCCCGGTCCCCACCCCTCCGCCTCCCGCATGCCCACTTGGTGCATCGCACTTGGTGCATCTTCCTCTGGGACTCCCACCCCCGCGCTCCTCCGGCCCCGCCCCGAGCGCCGGGCCCAGCTGGCCTAGCCGGCCAAATAGGGGAGACCCGGGAGAACCGCCCTGGGCGGCACTTGGGAAGCTGCGAGCGAGAGGCCCCCAGGCCACCCCCACCAGCGTGCTTAAATATACGCTCAAAATCATGAGAACAGAGTTGGGGCAGAGGGGGGCCCCACTCCCTTCATCCTTCCGCGCTCAGCGCTGCCCCCTCCCATACTGTTCTCCTCCAAGTTCCTGAACTTTTCCCAACATCTCTCTATCAAGACTCCTCACCCACTCGGACCGCTCTGGGATTCTCTTCCACTGGAAAACCAATACGCGATTTTTCTCTTTGCCAAGTCACACAAAGGGAAATGGGCTGCGCTAATCTGCTAATGTGACCTCAGGCAAGCCCCCTCATCTGTGCGATGAGGTGACTGCAGCAAATGCCTGTGGGCCCCTCTGAGTCTGCCGGTCGCTATGTGGCTTTTCTGCTTTTAGAACCACATCTTTCCTAGCCCATCTCCATTCACTCAAAAGGAAACCAGGAGAGTGGAGGAAGTAAGTCAGCCCAGGAAGGTGTTAAGGTATCTCCCCAGTTTCCCTGAACTGGCTACCCTGGAGGGGGCGTCCATCCATTCAGAGGCTCAAGCTTTTACATCGGTGAGAGAATGCCACAATCCAGGATGCTTGCCAGGCGTCTTGAGAATTTACTGGGCTAATCCAGCCAAGATTTTTCACCTCTGAGCTGAAACAGGCCTCCTTACTCCATTCAGGAAGAATTCGGCCCCAATATTGAGTTTTCCCTGGCTGCCAGCCAACCACGTGTTAATCAATTAACCTCTTGTTAACCTTGTTAATCAATTAACCTCTTGTTAATCAAGAGGTCTAGGATACCAACCTACTCAACCTCACATAGGGACAGAGCCGCCAAGGCAAACTCAGTGGCCCGAAAGCAAAGTGGTCCTCTCAGATCTGGAACACATGGGCACCAAGACTTTTAGAGGTATATGCTAGTTTCCTATTATTGCTGTTACAAGTTACCGTACATTCAGTAGCTTGAAACAACTCAAATTTCTTATGTGACAGTTCTGGAAATCAGATATCTGAAACTGGTCTCACTGGGCTAAAAAAAAATCAAGGAGTTAGCACAGCTGCATTCATTTCTAAAGACCCTAGGGGAGAATCTGTTGTCTTGCCTTTTCCAACTTCTAGAGGCTGCCTGGATTCCTCAGCTCATGGCCCTCTTCCCCCATCAAAGCTAGCAATGGCCCTTTGAGTCTTTCTCACATCATATCACTCTTCTTCCTCCCTTTTCCACTTATAAGGACCCTTGCTATTACATTAGACATATCCTGGTTATCCAGGATACTCTCCTAATTAGCTGATTTGCAACCTTAAAACCCCTTTGCATGTAACAGAACATGTTTTGTCGTCACGAGCAAGTCAAAGAACTACTCTGAGCCTTTTTTTCTGTTACATGAGCATTAGGCAGCAGGATCACAACTGGAATTAAAAGATATTCAGATAACACAGGCATGATGATCTGCATTTGCAAAGGCATTGAAGAACCACTTTGGGCTAGAATTCTTTTTGTTTCTTTTCCTTTCTTCCTCTTCCCCTTCTTTGCTTCCCTTCACCCTTTTCTTGTTTCTCTCTCCTCCTTGTACTCCTCCTGTTTCTCTTCTTCTTCCACCTTTTTTTCTCCTGCTGTTCCTTTTAATAGCAAGCAAGATCTTGTCCAAAGGGCAAGATCACTCCTAGCTCCCAGGTCCTAGAGAAGAGATTTGTCTCTCAGGCAGAAACCTGAAGAACTCTGGAGAACTGCTGAGTTCCACCAATATCAGGGATGATACATTGAACACTCTAGCTTCACAGGTTAGCCTCTTCAACTCTAATGGCATTTCTCTTATTCTTTCTCCCATCAAGTCTCAAGATCATAACCAGGAATATCCATTATCCATAAGTCAACCAAGACTGAAATATTAAAATTATAAAATGCCATTAACGCTATGTATTCTGCCAGTCCTTCCAAACCTTTGTACCCAGTACTTTGGATCTTCAGCCTAGTAGGAACTTCTAGTCCCTTGATCTCCCATCTTTGGTTTTCTAATAATCAGCATCTCTCTGGGCTGACAACTTTTTCTGCCCAGTCATATTCTTTGATCCACCTCCTTAAACCAGTACATTCAACATCTCATATCTTCTTCATCAAAATCTGACTTTGTTTTACCCCAGCTGCTGATTTTCTCTGCTCTTGGTTTCCAAGTGCTGTTGAAAAAACTCACATAATTGCATCTAATTGTGCAACTATCAATTCGTGTCTCCAACTTTAGCAAGTTCTCAACATGACTTAGCACAAATACACATTCTGCTACTATTCTAACGTTCCTCCTAGTCTTTCCAGAATTTACAAAATCTCTCCAAAGCTTGGAGTTACCTCAGCATAGAGAGACTTAATCCTCCTCAACTTTGCTTCTGCTTAATGAGAAAAGGTAACAAATCCCTTGATAACCAAGGTTGGTAGCAATAAAAAAAGCCAACTACCTTTCCTGCCCACTGTAGATAGCAGAACTGTGAATCACTGCATAGTATCCAAACTACCCCTGAGCTTATACAAACATACTGCCCTTGAGGAAACACTGTAAAACCATGCAAGATTCCAGAGTTGAATGATAGCTAAGAACAGCAAGCATTTATTACATGCTGACTATACGCTTGGCTCTGTGCTAAAGACTATATGGGCATTGCTTTACTTAAACTTCATAAAAAACTTATTACGGGGGTACCATTAGTATCTTCATTTTATAGATGAGGAAGCAGACACTGAAAGGTTAAGTAACTTGCCTAGGATTAAACCTAGGATTAAATGGCTATGAAAGTAAAATCAGGATGAAGCAGTAAAGTTCAGAGAAGATGTAGCAAAACCACTAAGTCGATTCAAGTATAGGTCTGTTTTACTTCAGGCCCCTAGTAATGTCCTCATCCACAAAGAGTGAAGAAGATTAGAATACTGACATATGGACATCATTAGAATGCCTTGTGTGGTAGTTTAGTCCATTATAGTATTTTCCAAGTAAAAATGCAGTTGTGACCCCAGATCTAAGATACCTCACAAAGAGCTCCCTCTGTTTCATTAGCAAATAAGGCAGAAAAAAATGTTCATACATTCCTAATAAACCCTTAGGGTCACAAGGGATGGCTGAAGTTCAAGGAAAATTAGCTCAATGCATCTTTCAGAGCTGTCACTAGCATTGGAAACACAAAAAATAAATTGACAGTGGCCCAAAAAACCCTGACTTAGCCCTAAGAATCACAAATGAATGTGCCACAAAAAGAGACTTTACATCTGTTAATTCTGCCTAAATACCACAATCATCATCTCATAATAATAATCATTGTGTTGAACATTACAGTTTTTAAGGTGTTGCTGCTATGCAGGTCAAAGGGTAGAAGGGAGAAAAATCTTCATCTGACGTTTTCAAGAGTAGTTAGACCTTAACTCCATCTCAAACTCAAAAAGTAGTGACTTTGAACATCATATTTAAATATTGTTGCCACATGTATTATATTCTTTTAAATCTTTCTGCAACCAGATCTCACAAGAATTCACTCAAGTTACTGAGACCACAAAAGTCTCTTTTATTTTTAACTCCACTTCCAACTTTGCTGTAAGTTTGAGATTATTTCCAAATTTTGTTAAACTATCAAATGTCATAGTCTGTTCTCATTCTTTATAATGATTGAAAGCTTGGTAGAGATGCTGTAGAAATTTTTGGAAATTAGGGAGGCCTATAATGACATGTTTATCTTTTATATTCTAGAACTTAGCCAACTAAATGCCTATGTATGGTAGTTTTTGGTGCAACTGGGTAAAAGTGTCCATGCTGACAGCTGTGGATCTTACCATTATCATACTGGTCTCATGCTGGTCCTGAACCACATGGCCACTATCCCCTTTCTTTCATTCAACCTTAAAGATTAAATCTGAGTTAAAGAATAGTGTGCCCATTTTTTCCCATGGAAAGGAAGAAATTAAGGATGAAATGTATCAGGAACACTTTCAGTACTACCCATTTAGCAAAAAGACAATACTCCATTTATTTATTCAACAAATATTATTGACTGTCTACTATGTCTAGGTACTGAGAATGGAGCAATGAATAAAATAAGAGTCTCTTTTCTCATACATGCATGCATACACTCTAGTGTGGGCTTGTGGGAGGTAGAAAATAAACAAGTAAATAGAGAATATGTGCTATAGTGATAAATGCAATGGATAACAATAAGCAGACTAAGGAGAATAGGGAGTGATTGAGAGGGATAGGTTACAATTTTATATGAGGGGGTCAAGAGCGGTCTCTCTAATAAGATGATATTAGCAGCAACCTGAAGCAAGTAAGAACCTGAGCAAAATAGATATCTAGGAGAAGAATATTCCAGGCTGGGAAAATAGTAATAGCAAAGACCTTCAATTGGGAATAAGTAGAAACATGCTTGGAGAGCCCAAGAAAGCAAGGAATTTGGTGTGGCTGGAGTGTGTGGGCAAGGGTAGAACGATGGTAGAAGTGGGGAGGTTGTGTATGTTCTTAGAGACCATAGCGAGAACTCTGAATTTTACCCTGGACAAGTTGAGAAGCACTGAGGATTTTGCATAGAGGAGTGACAAGAACTCACTTAGGAGTTAAAAGGATCTCTTTGGGTGCTGGGTTGAGAATGACTGCAGAGAGGTAAAGGCAGATGCACAGAGAGCAGTTAGGAGGTTGTTGGATTAATCCGAGCAAGAGATAATGGTGGATTAGATCAGGTGGTAGCAAAAGACAGGGAGAATTAATCAGATTCTGGATTTATTCTGAAGGTAGAACCAACAGGACTTTCTGATTATTTCGATGTGTGGCACAAGAGAAAGCAAGAAGTCACGGATAACTAAAAGGTTTAGCATTGCCAGTAATTAAGATGGGGAAGATGGTAAGTAGAAAATATTTGGTGGGGAAAATCAGAAATTCAGTTTGAGACGTGTTTAGATGTCTCTTAGATATCCAAATGGAAATGTCAAGTAGATTGTTGGATATACAAGACTGAGCTTCAGATAGAAGTCCAGGTTGGAGGTATCCTTTTGGAAGCCATAGTAGTCACATGGATGAGAGTACCTATGAGTGAATTCAGCAGACAAGAAAGTAGACATGGGGACTAAACTGTGAGGTACTACAATATTTAGAGTTATAGGAAATAAAGAGAAATCAGTAAAGACCAAGGAGTGAGCAATGAGATAAGAAGAGACCCAAGACAGCACGTTTTCTTTGAAATCAAGTGAGAAAGGAGCCGTTATTCAATAGTTCAAATGGAGTAAGAGCTGGAAAGGAGTCCTGGCTCTTCATACTAAGCTGCATGGAAGACAAAAATGGAAGAGTGACACCAAAGACTGAGTCTGATCAGTTAAGAAACAATAACTCCACATACCAATAAATGCAGTGCGATCAATGTCCTTGAAATCTGTCCAGATTAGAAATTCCCTCATGGCGAGTGTTGTCAGGAAGAGATGAGAGTACTAAGGAATGTCCACAGTCCTAGTTTACCCCATTCTTTATGTTCTCTTAACTCACTGAGTTCAACCAGAAGCCTAAGAGAGCCTGGAGTGTGCCTCTCCTCCTCAGAGCGGGAGACCAGCTGAAGGTCAGGGAGTTCTGCTGTGATCTGAGAGAGCCACTGCCTCTATTTTTCACTGTTCTTTGGTGTCCTCCTGGGATCACTGAGAGGAAGACATCAGCTGCGCCCTCAAGAAAGTTAGAAGTGAGTACATTAGATTAGTTCAGGTAGCAGTAACAAGATATAGTCATGCGTCACTTGATGGAGATGCATCATGTAAAATGTGTCTTCTGTAAGTTATTTTCATCATTGACAATGATCAAGTCACCTAACAACTTACAGAAACCTAGATGGCATTGTCTACTGCACACCTGCGATACATGATATGACCTATGACTCTTAGTCTACAAGCCTATTTAGCACGTTACTGTACTGAATACTGTAAGCAATTGTAACACAATGGGATGTAGTTGTGTATCCAAACATATCTAAATATAGAAAAAGTACAGTTAAAATACAGTATAAAAGATAGAATGTGGCACATCTTTGTAGAGCAGCTCCATTATAATCAAATGAGACCACTGTCATATATGCAGTCCATTGTTGAACAAGTTGTTGTTATGCAGTGAATGACTGCATCATACTAGTACCCACTCTTTTTTTTCACCTTCTTTGAGGTATAATTTAACATAGAATAAGCTGAACATATTTAAAGTGTACACTTTTATAAAAACTGAGATGAATACACCTGTTAAATAATCATCACAATACATTTTGACATATATATATACCAGAAATTTTCTCCTGCCCCTTTGTAATCCCATTCTCCCATTTCTACTTGCATCACCACCAACCACAGTCAGCCACTGTTCTGTTGTCTGTTACTGTAGATGGGTTTGCATTTCCTACAATTTTATGTAAATAGAGTCTACAGTATGCACTTACTTTTGTCTGCCTTCTTTAACTTGGCATACTCACTTGAGATCTGTGGATATTGTGTGCCAATACATTGGTCCTTTTTACTTCTGAGTTGTATTCTACTTTATAGATATACCACAATGGGTCTATACATTCACCTCCTCATTAAATATCTATTGACCATTAGAAAAAGTATGGAGGGAAAACATGGTCAAGGATGCCTAGCCTAGAAGCAAGCAGATGCATGCATACCACTATTCATGTTAAAGATCTTTCCCTGGAGTCGAGGAGGCAAGGACCCCAAGTGCTCCAACAACTGCATGTCAATGGACAGTACATGTTTCTCCTCAGGATAAAATGATGTTGGGCCAGATGCAGTGACTCACAACTGTCATTCCAGCACTTTGGGAGGCTGAAGCAGAAGGATCACTTGAGCCCAGAAGTTCAAGACCAGGCTGGGCAACATACGGAGATCCTTTCTCTATCAAAAATAAATAAATAAATAAATAAATAAATAAATAAATAAATAAATAGCTAGGCATGGTGGTGCATGCCTGTAGTCCCAACTACTCAGGAGGCTGAGATGGGAGAATTTCTTGAGCCTGGGAGTTAGAGGCTGAAGTGAGCCATGATCGCACCACCGTACTCTAGCCTGAGCAATGGAGTGAGAACTTGTCTCAAAAAAAAAAGGTGACTTTAAAAGATACACATTAACAAAAAATCAGCTTTGAAGTTAACCCTAGATTAAGATTAAAGATTTCCTACGGCTTTGTTGAGTCTCAACACAGCTTGACCACACTGCTAGAGAGAAGTGTAGGTTATCTCCACAACGACAAGATGAGCATTTGCAGCACTTTGATTCTTTGGAGCACAGAAATACAGACTCTGTGGTCTCAGGCATTCCTGCCTCTGCTAACGCCTTTATCCATCTCTGCCATGCTCTACAAATGGTGCCCACCTTGCCGGGGGCGGGGCAGGGAGGCCTCCTTTGTTACTTTATAGCCCCTCTGTGTGTTACAGATAACACTTGACATACTATGAGTTACTTGTTTCGCTCTCACCTGAAATCTGCACCAAGTCTCTTGGGAGGCCTCCAAGATCAAAGGATTGTACTGATTTAGCCACTACTTCCTAGAGTAAAGCAGTAGCCAGAATCAGATTAAAGTGTTGTGATTCAGCTATTGAAGGCAAGAGTGGCGATATATCTCTGAATAGCCTGATGGAGTCTTTGAAAGCCAGTGTGAGAAAATCAGGTACACTGGTTATGTTGATTGAATACACAGGTTACTATGTAAGGCAGTGGGAAGTCTGTGAAGAACTCACAAAAAGGAGTGATGCCACCAAGTAGGGAATTAGAAAGCAGGCAACTGAGCTGCCTTTCGTACAGTGAGATTCGAGTTCATTAGATGCTGATGATTGATTTTCTACTGATTATAAACTGTAGGTACAGAGAATATGTTTTATTCATTTCTGCATTTCCCTCAAAGATGAGCCTGGTGAATAAATACTTGATTAGAGGATGGCTGTGTGGGAGGACGACCTAGTGGGGAACATTCTGGGGAAGGATCTGGGCTTTGAGGCCCCCTATTAAAAAAAGTTGGTTTCCTCGCCGAACTCCCACCTGACCTTGGGAAACAGATTCTGGAGTTAGTGTTAGACTATTCTCTCCTCTCTTTGCCTTCAGGAATAAACTACTTTGCAGATTTTCTCAAAGCAAAAGTACCTATTTAAATCATCAGTCACTTAAGCAAGAAGAGGTTTGTGAGTATTGACCTAAGGGCCACTTGTTATAACAGACACCTCCACAGAAGGTGAGGCATGGCTGCTGCTCAGGAGCTCAGGAGCTTTTGCACTGTTCTAGATACACCCTCTGTCATTTCTACATGTGGGTCTGGCTCCAGTATCTAAGAGTATAGATGAGAAAAAGTAGCCAGTGGCGGGGGCTGTGCTGGTAAGGATGTGGCCACTGAGACCCAATATCTCATGTACTAACAGTTGTTTTGGGGGAAAGGGTACAATATCTATAATTTACTTCAAAATATTTTATTGTCAATTATTCTTGTGTGTTACTTTTACACCCTAGAAAAAAGAGCCCAGGCGTAATGGGTCACACCTGTAATCCCAGCACTTTGAGAGGCCGACGTGGGCAGATCACTGGAGCCCAGGAGTTTGAAACCAGTCTGTGCAACATAGCAAAACCCCATCCCTACAAAAAATACAAAAATTAGCCAGGTGTGGTGAGTCACACCTGCAGTCCCAGCTACTTAGGAGGCTGAGATGGGAGGATCACTTGAGCCTGGGGAGGCTGAAGCTACAGTGAGCCATGATCACACCACTATACTTCAGCCTGGGCAACAGAGTGAGATCCTGTCTCAAAAAATATATAAATAAACAAGTACATATTTTTTAAAAGAATATGGGCTGGGTGTGGTGACTCATCCCTGTAATCCCAACACTTTGGGAGGCCAAGGCAGGAGGATCACTTGCACTCAGGACTTTGAGACCAGCCTGGGCAACATAGTAAGACCTTGTCTCTACTAAAAAAAAAAATTTAAATTAAAAAAAAGAATATGAACCCAGAGAATGGTGAAGTAATATGTAATCAAGTTTATGCTACAAGTCAGCAACTGAAAAATACTTCAACTATCTTTATCTCTGATAAGTACCAGATGTTTCTTAACTAGAATGTTTAAGATATCTGGCTTGACTGAGATATTATAGAGACAATCCCCAAACTTACATAAACAGGATATAAAAAAAGGGATTTCTGCTTTTAATCTTAATGGAGTAATAGGGATGCAATTTGCCCTCTCAACTCAAACAAGTAAAAAACAATGGGCAAAATACATAAAACAACATGTTTCAGACATTGGGCAACTAGCAGCACGGGGCAATAATTCCTGAGAAAAGGCAAACAAGTGATGTGAGACCAACAATTAACCAGCTTACTTTCTAGAGAGACTTTCCAGGTTGTACTGCTGGGAGAGAAAGGTAGAATCCCAAATGGCTCAATGGTATCTCTGAGTTGGAGTCAGCTAAGAACCGGAGGAGGCCAAAATGGCTAGGAGTTTGCACAGGAGACTGCAGAAAAGGAAGGACTTGCCCAGAGAGGAGAGAGCTACATACACAAAGAGTTCCAGAAATGTCTAGAGGGTTCCCTTCAAACCTTTAACTGAGCATTGCTCACCCTCTGCATGTGTAGAAACTACCTGAGGCAGGAGGAAAAAAGGAAACACTAGAAAGCTTCAGGTGGAATAATGCCAGTGATTACACAGGGCCAGAAACAATTTGTTGTCCCACCAGCCAAACTGGAAAAATCATTGTAATATACAGGCATCAGAATATTGCTTCAGTAATGAGGCAAAATTAGACCTGGAATAAAAGTTGCTCTAGTCTCACATTTTACAAAAGCAAATCTTCAAAGGACCAAACTTCATAAGTAATCAAAATGTGACCCAAAGTGCAAGAACCAAGGGCAAGAATATTTAAAGAAATTTTTTAAATATCCAGCATCCAACATGGTAAAATTTACTGTGTGTCATTCAATAAAAATAATTGCCTGGCATAAAAAGCAGAAAATACAGTTCAAAATAAGGAGAAAAGCCAGTCAACAGAAACTGACCCAGAAATGACACTGATAAGCATCAGTAGCTAAAGATATTTTTAGAGTTCTAACAATTTTATTCTATACGTTTAAGAAAGTAGAAGAGCATATTGAGGAAAGACATGAGAGATATGAAAAAGACCCAATTCCAAACTTCTAGGGATGAAGAAAACAAAATCTGAGATGAAAACTGCTCTGCTTAATATTACACTGGTATTAATAGTTGATTAGACACTGCAGAAGAAAACATTAGTAAATTTGAAGACATAGAAACTATCCAAAGTGAAATACACAAGGAAAAAGACAAAAAAACTGCATCAAAGAGCTATGGAACAACTCCAAGAAGCCTAATTTGTATGTAATTGAAGTCCACAAAAGGGTTAAGGGGGAACAAAGACTGTTCAGAGAAATAATGGTCAAAATTTTTCAAACATTGAAGAAGGCTATAAACCCACATATCCAAGAAGTTTAATGAATCTCATGCACAAGAAACAAAGAAAACTACCCCAAAGAGCATCACAATCCAATTGCTCAAAACCAGTGATAAATGGAAAATCTTAAAAGCAGCCAGAAAAATAAGACATATTACATGTAGAACAAAAAGAGAAAATGAAAGAAATTTTCACTTAAAACATTACAACCAGAAAACAGTGGAGCAACAGCTCTGAGGTATTAAAAGCAAAAAAAAAAAAAAAAGTTAAAATTCTATAATCAGTAAAAAAATACTTTCAGACTCTAAGATGAAATACGTTTTCTCGGACACACAAAAGTCAAAGTAATTCAAACAAAAACAGACTTACACATACATTATTGTCTGCACAGAGTACTGCGTCGTGAACCATCTGTGGGTCTCTCAGCCGTGAATACCGAATACCAGCACCTGTTCCGGTGGAGGTGGCAGGGGAGTGAAATGGACTCTGTGAGGGTCCTTAGTTTTGGTTGTTTAATCCACTATTTTTGTGCTGGTTGCCTCCTGCCAGGAAGTGGTGCTTTCCAGAAAGCATCGCTGTGGTAGTGTGGAGAGGGACCGGTGGTGGGCGGGGCTCTAGAACTCCCAAGAGTATATGCCCTTTGTCTTCAGTTACCAGGGTGGGTAGGGAAGGGCCATTGGGTGAGGGCAGGGCTAGGTGTGTCTGAGCTCAGACTCTCCTTAGGCTGGTCTTGCTGCGGCTGCTGTGGGGGATGGGGTGAGGTTTCCAGGTCAATGGAGTTATGTTCCTGGGAGGATGATGGCTGCCTCTACTACGTCATGCAGGTTTCCAGAGAAGTGGAGGAAAGCCGGCCGTCACAGGTCTCACCCAGCTCCCATGCAAACCTAAGGGCCTGTCTCACTCCCACCATGCCCCACCTCCCCGCGACAGCACCGAGTCTGTTTCCAGGCAGTGGGTGAGCAGGGCTGAGAACTTGCCCCAGGCTACCCACCTCTCAGCTGCAAAAGCAAGCATGGCTCTCCTTCTTCCCCAGCCTGTGGAGTCTGCACACTTGATTCATGCCCTCCCCTGAGTTCTGGCCAAGAGGCTTCTCAATCAGTTCAAATTGTTACAAAGTTCAGCTGGAGATTTCCTTTTCCCTGTGGCCTTTTCCCAGTGTCACCCTCCCAAAGGACCCCTGTGAGGCCAGGCAGAAATTGCTTGCTAGAGGACCCACCGAATTCACAGGGCTTTCCCTGCTGCTTCCTCTACCCCTGTATTTCACCCTGCTTTCTCAATTGACTCAGCTCCAGGTGAGGTCAGAATCTTCTCCGGTTATCTAGACCTTCAGTTTCAGGTGTGTGTTTGGGGGCAGATGAGCTCCCTTTCCCACTTCCACAGTTTGGGCACTCACAGTATGTGGGGTGTCTCCCACATACTGAGAGGTCTGGGGATCCTCTCAGGTTTTCTGATTTATTCCTGCAGTTGTTCTGGAGGAAAAACTCACATTGGGAGCCTCCACATGCTACTCTGTCTGTCCGAGTCCAGGCTGCACTATAGTCCTGCCTCTCATCTGCCATGATCCAGATTTACACATACATTGTTAATTGACTTTAATAAATAGTACTAAGTCAATTCAATGGATGAAATAATCACTTCAATAAATGATGCTGGAACAACTGGGTAATTATATACAAAAATTTACCTTGATCTTCAATTCACACCAAATTCAAATATGAATTTAAAAGGGATTATAAGGCTGGCCACGGCGGCTCACACCTGTAATCCCAGCACTTTGGGAGGCCGAGGTGGGCAGATCACCTGAGGTCAGGAGTTCAAGACCAGCATGGTCAACAAGGTGAAACCTCATCTCTACTAAAAATACAAAAATTATCTGGTCATGGTGGAAGGTGCCTATAATACCAGCTACTTGGGAGGCTGAGGCAAGAGAATCACTTGAACCCAGGAAGCAGAGGTTGCAGTGAGCCGAGATTAAGCCATTGCACTCCAGCCTGGGCAACAAGAGTAAAATTCCATCTCAAATAAATAAATAAATAAATAAATAAATAAATAAATAAATAAAACGGAGGAGGGGGGATTATATTTATTTTTCAAGAGAAATTTAAGAGTTAAATATATGCAACATTAGAATAAACTTTAGCAGAAATTCTGAATGAACCTGGGTTTGGAAAATATTTTTAAAATATAACCCAAAAACTTTCATAGTTTCTAAAGATAAGTAAGAAAAATATATATATGCTAAAAGCACAAACTCTAAAAAAAAATAAATTACTTGGACTTCATCAAAATTAAAAGCTTTTGCTCTTGAAAAGACACTGCTATGAAAATGAAAAGTTGATGCCTGGGCATGGTGGTTCACATCTGTAATTCCAGCACTTTGGGAGGCTGAGGTGGGTGGATCATGAGGTTGAGTCTGAGACCAGCCTGACCAGCATGGTGAAACCCTGTCTCTACTAAAACTACAAAAATTATTAGCTAGGCATGGTGGTGCATGCCTGTAATCTCAGCTACTCAGGAGACTGAGGCAAGAGAATCACCTGAACCCAGAAGGCGGAGGTTGCAGTGAGTCGAGATTGTGCCACTGCACTCCTGCCTGGGCAATGGAGCAAGACTCCATCTCAAAAAAAAAAAAAAAAGTGGGGAGGAGGAGAGGAGGATCAAGGACTAGAAAAAACTATTTGCAAAACATGTATCTTAAAAATTATGTAAATTGTTAATATGTAAAGATCTCTCACTGCTAAATGAATAAAACACAACCAATAAAAATGGACAAAATATTTAAATGGACACTTCACCACAAAAGATTTATAGATGCCAAATAAACACATGAAAAGACTGTTAACATCATTAGTCATTAGGGAAATGCAAATGAAAACCACAATGAGATATTGTTATGTAGTGGAAAGGCTAAAATTTAAAAGGCTAACCATACTGAGTATGGATATCTTGATATGTAGGAACTGAACTCTCATACACTGCTTGTAGGAATGTAAATGGTATAACTACTTTTGAAAATAGTTTGGCAGTTTCTTGAAAAGTTGCATATACGCCTACCATATGACCTAACCATTCTACTCTTTGGTATTTACTGAAGAGAAATGACTGCGTATATCCACACAAAGATTTATATACAAATGTTTATAACAGTTTCATTTGTAGTAGCCCAAAGCTGGCAATAATTCAAACCTATCAACAGTTGAAAGAATAAACAAACTGTGATATATCCTTATTGTGGAATAACACTCAACAATAAAAAGGAGTAAACTATGTTGCAGGAAATCAGGGACCCCAAATGGAGGGACAAGCTGGAGCCATGGCAGAGGAACATAAATTGTGAAGATTTCATGGATATTTATCACTTCCCTGATAATAGTCTTATTATTTCTTACGCTTGTCTTACTTTAATCTCTTAATCCTGTTATCTTCGTAAACTGAGGATGTATGTCACCTCAGAACCCTGTGATGATTGCATTAACTGTACTAATTGATTGTAAAACATGTGTGTTTGAACAATATGAAATCAATGCACCTTGAAAATGAACAGAATAACAGTGATTTTAGGGAACAAAGGAAGACAACCATAAGGTCTGACTGCCTGCAGGGTCAGGCAAAAAAGCCATATTTTTCTTCTTGCAGAGAGCCTATAAACAGATGTGCAAGTAGGAGAGATATCACTAAATTCTTTTCCTAGCAAGGAATATTGATATTTAATACTCTGGGAAAAGAATTGCTTTCCTTGGGGAAAGTCTATAGACAGCTGCTCTGGGAGTGTCTGTCTTACGTGGTTGAGATGAGGACTGAAATACACCCTGGTCTTCTGCAGTACACTCAGGCTTATTAGGGTGGGGGAAAAAACACTCCCTGGTAAATTTGATATCAGACCAGTTCTCTGCTCTTGAACCCTGTTTTCTGTTGTTTAAGATGTTTATCAAGACAATGAGTGCACAGCTGAACATAGACCCTCATCAGTAATTCTAATTTTGTCTTTTTCCCTTTTATCTTTGCTTTTGTCCTTGCCCTATTTCCTCAGAAGCATGTGATCTTTGTGACCTACTCCCTGTTCGTACACCCCCTCCCCTTTTGAAATCCCTAATAAAAACTTGCTGGTTTTGCAGCTAAGGTGGGCATCATGGACGTACCAATATGTGATGTCACCCCCAGTGGTCCAGCTATAAAATTCCTCTCTTTGTACTCTTTCTCTTTATTTCTCAGATCAGTCAACACTTAGGGAAAATAGAAAGAACCTATGTTGAAATATTGGGGGCAGGTCCCCCCAATAAAACTATACTCAGTAGCATGGATAAATTGCAAAATAATTATGCTCAGTGAAAAAAAAAGCTAGATTTTTTCTAAAGCACAAAACAAGGATATATATGATTCCATTTATATGGAATTCTAGGTTAAGCAAACTATAGTGACAGAGGCAAATCAGAATGAGTGAGTCTGAAAGAGAGACAGATTATAAAGGGGCAAGAAAAAACTTCAGGCATGTTAAAATCAAGTGTTTAAAAGCATATGCACTTTATTATGTGTGAATTATATTGCACTTTTAAACATGTTTTTAGAATCTAGAAAGTAGTCCATCTTTGTAACTGGCACCATTGACCTGATTGATATATAGATTTATGTCAAGTCTGTGGTTTTAGAATGTTTTTACTATTTGACTGAAGCTATATCACTAGCCATATCTTGCTGATAAAACATTGTCGCATTTTTCTGAGGTAAATCCTTGATGCTAGATGCTAACTAGATTCATCAAACCTGCAGAAGAATGGTTTTGGTTTGCACTTCCCTAATGATTCATGATATTGAGCATTTTTTCACACACCTGTTGGCCATTGGTATGTCTTCTTTTGAGAAATGTTTATTCAGGTCTCAATTACCATATCATCCAGCAATCTTATTACTGGGTATATATCCAAAGGAAATGGAATCAGTATGTTGAAGAGATATCTGCACTCCTATGTTTGTTGGAGCACTATTCACAATAGCCAAAATATGGAATCAACCTAAGTGTCTAATAGCAGATAAATGGATAAAGAAAATGTGATAGATAAACACAATGGAATACTATTTGGCCATAAAAAAAAAAAATGAAAATTCTGCCACTTGGTACAACATGGGAGAACCTGGAGGATATTGTGTTAAATGAAATAAGCCAGACCAAAAAGACAAATATCATATGATCTCATTCATATATGGAATCTAAAAAAGTTGATCTCATAATAGTAGAGAGTACAATGAAGGTTACCAGAGACTAGGGTTGTTAGGGGGAAGAGGGGATGGGAAATGTTGGTCAAAGGATGCATAACTACAGTTAGACAGAAGGAATAAATTTCAAGAGATCTACTGTATGGCAAGGTTTTTATACTTGATGATATACTATATTCTTAAAAGAGAGTAGATGTTATATGCTTTTTCCACAAAAATGATAAAATGAGGTAATACATTTGTTAATTATCTAGATTTAACCATTCCACAATGGATAAATACTTCAAAACATCATATTGTATACAATAAAAGCATAAAATGGTGCCAATTTTTTAAACTTTTTAAAAAATACATAGTAAAAAGAACTTAGAAGCTATACATAAAGAGTCAGTCTAAGTTAGTTTGCAATGATGGAGGTGGGAAGAGTGCAGGGGCTGATATTCAAAAGCACTCCTCAATGACTTTGTAGTGGTTAGACCTATGTGCAAATGCTACAGTCGTTCCTCTGATCATTGTAAACAAGCAAGAAAAAGAGTGGGAATGTGAGCTCTTGGATGGAATATGAGGCCACTGGAAGCATCTAGGATTGGAGTTCCCAGTCCATCTCTGATTGAGTCACACACAGGCCTAGGAGGTAACAGGGAGTTAAAATTTCTTGTGTCATTCTTAAAAGACAGCAGAGGATCTGGGACAATGCTTTTTAACCTCAGCTGCATATTAGAATAACCTGCAAAACTTTGCAAAAATAACATCTGGATCTTAATCCAGACCTACAAAATCCAAATTCCTAGGGGGAGGAACCCAGAGCTTGGAATGTTTTTAAACTCCTCAACAGCTGTCCTTAAGATAGCTAAGAAAACAATGCATCAACAGTTTATTCTGTGGCAGAATAATCAATTGGAAAAATTTTACTGTATTTTGTTTTTTTCTTAAATGGATATTTATAACCTTAGAAAGGAAAAGCAGCCAAGGCCCACACCGGCTCCCCTCCCCCTAATCCCTCACATCCTTACATCCTTATTGTCTTTTGCCTGAACTTTATTTAAGGGGAAGAGTAATAACTAATTCCTTCCTTCCTTCCTTCCTTCCTGTATTTCTTCATTCTTTCTCAATGTGTTTCAGAGTGGGAGTTGGGGAAAGGCTACTTCTTTGTTTTAGAACAGTGATTCTCAAACTTCAATATATCAAAATCACCTGGTAGTCTTGCGAAAACCTAGATTGTTGGGTCCCAGGCCCAGAGTTTCTGATACAGTAGATATCAGGTATGGCCAGAGTGTGCATGTCTACAAACTCCCAGGTGATGTTGATGCTGCCTGCTAGGAGCACATTTTGACAACCACTATTTTAGAGGGTTTGCCATGATTAGGTTGAATTATTTCTCAATGGTCGAATGGACAAGTTCAATAATTTAAAAAGGAAGTGCTAAAGTCCAAGAGGTCATGAACTGTAGGGACTGGGATAGGAGAGAGGTTGGAGACTTAGAAGAGTTCAAAGCTTGCCTCCATGCTTTCCTGAGTGAGGAGGCCTGCATGGGTGTCAATAGCAAGTGGGTCTGCATGGGTGTCAATAGCAAGTGGGTCTGCATGGGTGTCAATAGCAAGTGGGACACTCAACAGAGGTGACCAGGGCTGAGCTCAGCATAAAAAGAAGCTGCCGGTGGAGCTGCACAATTTGTTAGGCCATTCAGACGTGACATGCAACAACATCAGCAGGGTCCCTGCATGGCACCAGAGCCAGGGTCCTCTCTCTCTTTCCGACTGCATGAGCCCTAGGGTACAGCTGAAGAGGAATAGGCTACCAGAGATGATTGGTCTTGATGTCTCTCCAACTTAGTTAGAGGAGGCTTAACCCAGCCTGAATTTAATTTAGAAAAATAATGAAATGTGATAAATGTCCTCTGAACACTATGGAGTAGTCAAGACCTGTTTTAACATCTTCTGTTGAAACAAGACCCTATTAACTCTTTGACTAGGAAGCATGGTTGTTACCCTGATTACAGAGGCCCCCTCAGCTGGGGCAAATTTCAGGTGGGATATTGCTTCCCACACATGGAGAATGAAAATTGCCAGGTTGTGAGCATGCGGAATGTGGAGAGGACCAGAGAAGCATTTGAAATGGAGCTCACAGGTTACTGCAGGGTATTCTAACTGTAAATGCATTCTCTGTGTTAAGTGGGTGTTAGTGGTTAGGAAAGAAATGGAATTAATGTCTCATTCATAGGTTCAAGCTGCATATGATTTTCTAGGCATATGTCAGGAGCTGGGGATACAAAGGTGGATGAGATGTGACCACAGTTCTCAAGAGGTATTCGGTTTAGAGAAGGGGTGGTCATTTATTATTGTGTATGTCTAAGGCAGTAATAGGTACTATAATAAATATTCATGCAAAGTTCAATGGCAGCACAGAAAGAGTAATTCATTCTGTCTAGGGAATATTGGGAATAAGAGAATCCTTCAAAGAAAAAACAATGTGTGAGTTGAACCTTGGAGAACAATTAGTAGTTTACCAGACAACAGGGACAGAGGAAAAATATCTATCTGAGCAAAAAGAGTGATGGGGCAGGCAAAGAAGAGAGGGAGATTGCTTCAGAATGTAGGGAATGACCAGTGGGCTAGTGTCAGCACAATTCAGTGTTTCGGTATTGCAGCTGGTGGGGAAAGGTTGACAAGAGGATATAATAGAAGGTGGGACCATATTGAGAAGACCCCATATTCATATTCCACTGGTATGAGGGAATTTAACAGTATTAGTTTAAAAAAATGTTTATATGTCTTCATACTTACAGGTTAACCACTGTCCCAAGAGCACTAAGTAACCCCTGTCCCAGGCTGCTCTCATCCTCTCCTGAGATCCCCTTCAAGCATCTATCATCTGGCAACTAGAAGGTTAATATTTGACATTGCAGAAACTCTCCATGTATTACTCTGCTCCTATCTTTAAAATTTTCATACTTCTTTTTTTTCTATGTAAGTAGTTTATTTGTCTTCCTACAGTATTTTGATTTGGAAGATTAGATGTTTAACCTCTCACCTTTTTAAAAATATGCACATACAACTCTACACTTCCCTCTAAGCACTGCTTTAGTTGCAACCTACCAATATTGATGTTTCACATTTCTATTATGATTTAGTTTAAAATATTGTTTAATTTCTCTTGTTAAATTTTTCTTTCACTTATAGGTTGCTTAAATGTGTGGCTTAATTTCAAAACATTCGAGGGATGTCTAGTTATCCTTCTTTCATTGATTACTAGTTTAATTCTACTGTGCACAAAATACATACTCTGTCTGATTTCAATCCTTTGAAATTTTTTGAAACTTGATTTTGGCCGAGCATGTGATCTCTTTTGATGAATGTGCTATATATCCTTGAAAAAAGTGTATATTTTCTGTCTGTTGCGAGTAGGGTGTAGAACTTACCCTTAGGATGTGTTCCTTCTGGAGTTTCAACCAAAAGCTTAGACAAATTACTTGTGTCCTTCCACTTTACCAGGTTGGAACTTCAATCTCTGTTGCCCCAACACTGTGTAGTTGTTGAAATATCTGCTCCAACTCCTGTTTTCCACAGGTTATCATGATATCCTGCCCTGCTGTGCTACACAGCATTTAAGATGTTGCCCGTGACCCACGCACTCTTGTGTGGCCCTCTCCTCTTTGAGTGTGGACTCTCCTTTAAAGAAGAAGATATGGCAGAAGTATTGGGAGTGTCTGTGCTGATAGGAGGTTATAAGAAGGAGGTTATAAGAAGACTATAGCTTCTATGCTAAGCACTGTCTCCCTATCACATCACACACTCTGGTGGAAACCAGTTGCCATGCTGTGAGGCAGCCAGAGGAGAATCCCACGAGGTGAAAGATGGAGACCTGCCATGTGAGTGAGCTTAGAATTAGTTTCCTCTGCCTATCAGTCAAGACTTCACATAAAACCATAACCCTAACTGATAGTTCAACTGCAACCTCATGAGAGAGACATTAAGCTAATGACATTATGCTGCACCTGGATTCTTGACTCAGAGATGTGCAATAATAAATGTTCATCGTTTTAAGCCATACAGTTTTCATGTAATTTGTTATTATGCAAACAGTAACTAATACAAAGTATTACCAGTGGAAATGGAGAGAAGTAAATAGATTCAAGAAAAAAGAATTTTTTGAGACCATGCTAGCAGAACCTACTAGGTCGGGTTAGATTTGGTATAAAGGAAAATGAGAAATAAAGAATTATTCTTGGGATTTTAGCTTACACAGATAAGGAAATAGTAATGCCACTAAGCAAGATTGAGAAATCTGAAGGAAAATCAGCAACCATGTGGGAATATCAAGTAGCAATTGAATAGACAACTCTGGAGTTCTGGAGGTAAAGGACTGCAAGTATAGATTTGGGATAATAAGGGTATCAGCCTCACTGGTTGTGATCATTAGGTGAGCTGATGAAGATGAAACCCTTTGCACAGTGTACACAGTTGTTACCTGTGGTAGGTAGAATTGTGCTCCCCAAAAAGATATGTTCAAGTCCTAACCCCTGGTATCTATAAATGTGACCTTATTTGAAAATAAGGTCTTTGTAGATGTAATTAGTTAAAATAAGGTCATACTGGATTATCGTGAGCCCTAATTCAGCTGATGGCCTCATATAAAGAGAAAACAGAAACACAGAGATACACACAGAAATGACTATGTCATCTGAACTCAGAGACAGAGATTGGAGTGATGGGATGGTATGATAATCTGTTTTGTGTTTCCATAAAGGAATCCCTGAAGCTGGGTAATATATAAAGAAAAGAGATTTATTTGGCTCACAGTTCTGCAGGTTGTACAAGCATGGCACTAGGATCTGCTTGGCTTCTGCGGTGAAGCCTCAGGAAGCTTGTACCCATGGCAAAAGAAAGGGGGAACAGGCGTGTCACATGGCAAGAGAGGGAGCAAGAGAGATAGAAGGAGGTGCCAGGCTCCCTTAAACAACCAGCTCCGTCATGCATTAACTGATCAAGAGCTCACTTATTACCATGGCATGGGCACCAAGCCATTCGTGAAGGATCCATCCCCATGACCCAAACACCTCTCACCAGGCCCCACCTTAACATTGGAAGTCACATTTCAGCATGAGATTTGGAGGGGACAAACATTCAAACCATATCAGATGGGTTCTCCCTGAGGGCCTCCAGAAGAAATCAACCCTGACAAAGCCTTGCTTTCTGACTGTAGTTTCCAGAACAGTGAGAATAAATTTCCATTGTTTTTAGTCACCCAGTGTGTAGTAACTTGTTACAACAAGGCTATAAAACTAATAAAGTGTCCCAATAAATGTGAATGGTCATCATGGTTTCTATTATTATCCATATTGTATCATTGTTGTCATTGTTATATGTCCAAACACCTAAGACATTACTTTGTATATATAAGAACTCAATTCACAATTATAGTAGGATAAAAGATTTGTCATATGGGTAGATTAAAAAGAAGTAATGCAGTGTGAGGGGCAGCCACACATACTCCAAAGGTGTCTTGAAAGAATAGATTCTTTTCCCTCCTATCTGAAAACCCACTTTGCCTGTAAAATTTCAGGGTGTAGAAGTTCTGATTATATATCTCCTCTTTAACTTGACTCCAGGAGTGATTTTCTGTCCTCTAATCCAGATCCACCTAAATTATTCCTCCGTACTACAGTCTTCCAAAACAAACTATCCATGTGACTACAGGCTCCTCCAAACCTACATCCTAGCCTTTACTAACACATTACTTACATATTACATTTTTTGGATTGTAACCTTATATATTCACTCAACTTTTCATGTCACTTTATTTTCTCTCTAATTATAAGTACCTAAAGGTCAGAAGAACAGTCTTTATCTTTAAAAATGCCACAGAGTGCTTTTTCTTAGACATAATGGTTATTCCTACATTTTTAACAGACATATCTCCTGATCACAACATCTTGAAACTATAAGATGAGGACTTTTTGGTATTTTTTAAAAATTTCAGTTGGTTTGGGGGGAACAGGTGGTATTTGGTTACATGTATAAGTTCTTTAGTGGTGATTTCTCAGATTTCAGTGCACCCATCACCTGAGCAGTGTGCACTGCACCCAATGTGTAGTCTTTTATCCCTCACTCACTTCCCATCCTTTCCCCTGAGTCCCCAAAGTCCACTGCATCATTCGTATGCCTTTATGTCCTTATAGCTTAGCTCCCTCTTGTAAGTGAGAACATACAATGTTTGGTTTTCCATTCCTGAGTTACTTCACTTAGAACAATGGTCTCCAACTTCATCCAGGTTGCTGCAAATGCTATTATTTCATTCCTTTGTATGGCTGCATAGTATTCCATAGTATAATTGTACCACATTTTCTTTATTCACTAGTTAATTGATGGGCATTTGGGCTGGTTCCATACTTTTGCAATTATGAATTGTGCTGCTACAAACATGCATGTGCAAGTATCTTTTTTGATAATGACTTCTTTTGCTCTGGGTAGAAACCCAGAAATGGGATTGCTTGATCAAACGGTAGATCTACTTTTAGTTCTTTAAGGAATCTCCATACTGTTTTCCATAGCAGTTGTACTAGTTTATATTCTCACTAGCAAAAATTACCAACAAAAAAAGTCCCTGACCAGATAGAATTCAGCTGTGAATCTATCTGGTCGTGGACTTTTTTTGTCGACAATTTGTTTTACTACCATTTCCATCTCACTGCTTGTTATTGGTCTGTTCAGTTTCTATTTCTTTCTAGTTTAATCTTGGAGGGTTGTATATTGCCAGGAATTTATCCATCTCCTGTAGGTTTTATTTTTTTTTTTAAGTTTTTTGAGATTAGTGTTGTTGTTGTTGTTGTTTTTATTATACTTTAAGTTCTAGGGTACATGTGCAAAACGTGCAAGTTTGTTACATAGGTATACATGTGCCACATCGACTAGTCATTTACATTAGGTGTTTCTCCTAACGCTATCCCTCCCCCAGGCCCCCAACCCCCACAACAGGCCCCAGTGTGTGATGTTACCCTCCCTGTGTCCATGTGTTCTCATTGTTCAACTCTCACTTATGAGTGAGAACATATAGTGTTTGCTTTATGTCCTTGTGATAGTTTGCTGAGAATTATGATTTCCAGCTTCATCTATATCCCTGCAAAGGACATGAACTCATCCTTTTTATGGCTGCATAGTATTCCATGGTGTATATGTGCCACATTTTCTTTATCCAGTCTATTATTGACAGACATTTGGGTTGGTTCCAAGTCTTTGCTATTGTGAATAGTGCCACAATATACATACGTGTGCACGTGTCTTTATAGTAGCATGATTTATAATCCTTTGGGTATATACCCAGTAATGGGATTGCTGGGTCAAGTGGTATTTCTAGTTCTAGATCCTTGAGGAATCATCACACTGTCTTCCATAGTAGTTGAACTAATTTACACTCCCACGAACAGTGTAAAAGTGTTCATATTTCTCCATATGCTCTCCAGCATCTGTTGTTTCCTGACTTTTTAATGATCACCATTCTAACGGGCGTGCATCTCCGCTAGGTTTTCTAGTTTGTGCACATAAATCTGTTCATAGTAGCCTTGAATGATCTTTCATATTTCTGTGGTATTGTTTGTAATATCTTTGGTTTCATTTGTAATTTAGCTTATTTGGATCTTTTCTCTTCTTTTTATGGTTAATCTTGCTAATGGTCTATTGATTTTGTTTATCTTTGCAAAGAACCAGCTTTTTACTTTATTTATCTTTTGTATTTCATTTGTTTTACTTTTATTTAGTTCTTCTCTGATCTTTGTTATTTTTTTTCTTCTGCTGGGTTTGGGTTTGGTTTGTTCTTGTTTCTCTAGTTCCTTGAGGTGTGACCTTAGATTGTCTACTTGTGCTCTTTCAGCCTTTTTGATGTAGACATCTAAGGCTATGAACTTTTCTCTTAGAACCACCTGATATGGTTTGCCTGTGTCCCCACTCAAATCTCATCTTGAATTATTGGCTCCCATAATCCCCACATATCATAGGAGAGACCTGGTGGGAAGTAATTGAATAATCAGGGTGGGTTTTCCCATGCTGTTCTTGTGATAGTGAATAAGTCTCACAAGATCTGATGGTTTTACAAAGGACAGTTTCCATGCACAAACTCTCTTGCCTGCCACCATGTAACATGTGACTGCTTCTCCTTCACCTGCCACCATGATTGTGAGGCCTCCTCAGTCATGTGGAACTGTGAGTCCATTAAATCTCTTTCTCTTCACAACTTATGCAATCTTGGATATTTTTTTCATAGCAGTATAAAAATAGACAAATACAGTAAATTGGTACTGCAGAGAGTGGGGTGCTGCTGTAAAGATACCTAAAAATGTAGAAGTAACTTTGGAACTGGGTAACAGGCAGAGGTTGGAACAGTTTGGAGGGCTCAGAAGAAGATAGGAAAATGTGGGAAAGTTTGGAATTTCCTAGAGATTTGTTGAATGGCTTTGACCAAAATTCTGATACTGCCTTAGATGATAAAGTCCAGGCTGAGGTGGTCTCAGATGGAGATGAGGAACTTGTTGAGAACTGGAGGAAGGGTGATTCTTGCTATGCTTTAGCAAAGAGACTGGTGGCATTTTATCCCTGCCCTAGAGATCTATGGAAATTTGAACTTGAGAAAGATGATGTAGGGCATCTGGCAGAATAATTCCAAGCAGCAAAGTGTTCAAGGGGTGACTTGGGTGCTTCTAAAAATATTGAGTTTTATTCATTCACAAAGATATGGTTTGAAATAGGAACTTGTGTTTAAAAGGGAAGCAGAGCATAAAAATTCAGAAAATTTGCAGCCTGACAATGCGATAGAAAAGAAAAACTCATTTTCTGAGGAGAACTTCAAGGTGGCTGCAGGAATTTGCATGAGTAAAGAGGAGCCAAATGTTAATAGCCAAGACAATGGGGGAAATGTCTCCAGGGCATGCTAGAGGTTGTCATGGCAGCTCTTCTAATCACAAGCCTGGAGGCCTAAGAGGAAATAATGGTTTCTTGGGCTGGATCCAGGATCCCACTGCTGTGTGCAGCCAGAGGAACTTGGCGCCCTGTGTCCCAGTTGCTCCTGTTCCAGCTGTGGCTAAAAGGGGTCAAGGTACAGCTCAGGCCATAGGTTTGGAGGATACAAGCCCCAAGCCTTGGCAACTCCCACATGGTGTCGAGCCCACAGGTACACAGAAGTCAAGGATTGAGGTTTGGGAACCTCCACCTGGATTTCAGAAGATGTATGGAAATGCCTGTATGTCCAGGCAGAAGTTTGCTGCTGGGGCAGGACCCTCATGGACAACCTTTGCTAGGGCAGTGCGGAAGAGAAATGTGGGGTAGGAGTCCCCACTGGGACACTGCCTAGTGAAGCAGTGAGAAGGGGGCCATTGTCCTCCAGAATGGCACCTGGAAATGGCACGACACTCAATGCCAGCCTGTGAAAGCAGCCAGGAGGGGGACTATACCCTGCAAAGCCACAGGGTCAGAGCTGCCCAAGGCCATGGGAGCCTGTCTTTTGTATCAGCATGACCTGGATGTGAGACATGGAGTCAAAGGAGATAATTTTGGGACTTTAAGGCTTAATGACTGCTGTATTGGATTTCAGACTTGTATGGTGCCTGTAGTCCCTAGATTTTGGCCAATTTCTCCCATTTGGAATGAGTGTATTTATCTAATGCCTGCACCCCCATTGTATCTAGGAAGTAACTAACTTGCTTTTGATTTTACAGGCTCATAGGCAGAAGGGACTTGCCTTGTCTCAGATAAGCCTTTGGACTGCGGACTTTTGAGTTAATGCTGAAATGAGTTAAGGCTTTGGGGGACTGTTGGAAAGAGATCACTTTGAAATGTGAGGACATGAGATTTGGGAGGTGTCAGGGGTGGAATGATACGGTTTGGCTGTGTCCTCACCCATATCTCATCTTGAATTGTAGTTCCCATAATTCCCATGTGTTGTGGGAGGGACCCAGTGGGAAGCAATTGAATTACAGTGGCAGGTTTTTCCCATGCTGTTTCCATGATAGTGAATAAGTCTCATAAGATCTGATGGTTTTATAAAGGGGATTTCCCCTGCATATGTTCTCTGGCCTGCCTCCATGCAAGATGTGCCTTTGCTCCTCCTTTGCCTCCATCATGATTATGAAGCCCCCCCAGCTATGTGGAACTATGAGTCCATTAAATCTCTTTTTCTTTATATATTACCCAGTCTTGGGTATTTCTTCATATTTATATAAAAATGAACTAATACACTGCCTTTGCTGTATCCCACAGGTTTTGACAGTGTATGTCACTATTATTGTTCAGTTCAAAGAACTTTTTAATATTCATCTTGATTTCATTGTAGACCCAATGATCATTCAAGAGCAACTTATTTAATTTCCATCTATTTGCACCATCATGAGGGTTCTGTTTGGAGTCTATTTTCAATTTTATTCCACTGTCATCTGAGAGAATATTTGATGTAATTTCAATTTTCTTAAATTTACTGAGACTTGTTTTGTGACCTTTTATATGTTCTATCTTGGAGAATGTTCTATGTGTGGATGAATAGACTGTCTGTTCTGCAGTTATTGGGTGGAATGTTCTGTAAATACCTGTTAAGTCCATTTGTTCTAGGGTATAGTTTAAGTCCATTATTTCTTTATTGACTTTATCTCTATGACTTCTTTAGTGCTGTCAGTGGAGTATTGAGGTCCCTCACTATTATTGTGTTGCTGTCTATCTCATTTCTTAGGTCTAGTAGTAATGTTTTATAAATTTGGGAGCTCCAGTGATAGGTGTGTGTGTCTTTAGGATTGTGATATTTTCCTGTTGGACAAGTCCTTTTATCATTATATAATGTCTCTCTTTGTCTTTTTTAACTGCTGTTCCTTTAAAGTTTGTTTTGTCTGATATAAGAATAGCTACTCCTGCTCGCTTTTCATGTCCGTTTGCATGAAATATCTTTTTGCACACCTTTACCTGAAATTTATGTGAGTCCTTACGTGTTCGTTGAGTCTCTTGAAGACAGCAGATACTTGGTTGATGAATTCTTATCCATTCTGCCATTCTGTATCTTTTAAGTGGAGCATTTAGGCCATCTACATTCAATGTTAGTATTGAGATGTGAGGTACTATTTGATTCACTGTGCTAGCTGTTGACTGAATACCTCTTCGTGTGTGTGTGTGTGTGTGTGTGTGTGTGTGTGTGTGTGTGTGTGTTATTGTTTCATGGGTCCTATGAGATTTATGCTTTAAGGGGGTTTTGGAGTACTTCAAGGGTTTAAGATTTAAAGCTCCTTTTAGCATTTCTTGTAGTGCTGGCTTGGTAGTGGCACATTCTCTTAGCATTTGTTTATCTGAAAAAGACTGTATATTTCCTTCATTCATGAAGTTTAATTTTTCCTAGATACAAAATTCTTCCCTGATAAAGATAGGACCCCAATTTCTTCTAGGGCTTCTGCTAATAAATTTGCTGTTAATCTGATAGGTTTTCCTTTACAGGTTACCTAATGCTTTTGCCTCGCAACTCCTCATTTTTCTAAGTTCCCAGCCCACACCATGGTTGCCTTACAATCTTTCATCATACAGCAATTAGTATGATCTTTATACAGTTTCAATTGGATTCCACAATGTTCCTGCTATCTTAATTTGGACTGTCCCCAAATCAGATCCAGAACCAAAAATTCAAGTGAAAGTAGTTTATTTGGAAGATGACCTCAGATAACACTACAAGTGGAGTGGAGAAGTGAGATAGAGAAGAAATCTAATAAAGGGTGTATTGTCAAGCAAGTTTCCACTCCACCAACTAAAGGTTTATCTCTAAACTCTGGGAAACAGAGCAAGCACACATCAGAGTTGCTCTGCCAAAGAAGCAAGGTAGCCAGGATATTTATACCGCAATTCCCATCATAAACTTCCCTGAGAGTTGAGAGTGGAGGGTTAAATTTCCACCACCTCTAGGCTGCCCCACAGCATGCAAGGAAGGTTCTGACTGCCACAGAAAGGCCTTGGGGAAAACAGTCTCCAGAGCTGGTACTTGAAATTCAAACTAGCAAACAGGGAAATGGCATGTGCTGAGGTGAGAGGTGCAGGGTACAAAGAGCATCTACTGCACCTATATGTATCCCTCTGGTGGCTTCCTGTTGTGTTGTAAGTGCAATCCAAATTCTCAAGCATGGCCTCCTAGGCTCTTTCCACAGTCTTTTCATATGTCTCTCCGTCTCCCATGCACAGCTGACTTTGGTTCTTTGCTCTTTGCCTGCTAGATGGATCTGCCTAAATCTATCAGCCAAATGTTCTTTGGAGTTGGAGTAGAAGAACCTTTAGTCATTTTCAGGCATATTCACTTGCCCTGTCTTCTTCTTCTTTAAAAACTGTTCTTCTGCTGGAACCCATGAAGACAAACTTGAATTTAGTAAAATCCCTCTCACTACCTCCAGAACTCACAATGCAGATGACCTACAGAAGAAGCTGGTACCTTTTGCTATAGAGCTGCACATGTGCCTGGCCCAGGACTCAAAACAAGCTGAAGAGAGAGATATGGTAGAAAGTGGAAGAGCTGAAATCCCAGCTGCTGCCCAATGCCAATAAAGTAGCATGGAGGTTACTTAAAATGTGAGCAAGATACAACAATGCCTCTTGCCATACACAGAAATGGTTGCCGTTTCATTTCCACCTCTACACCCCTTAAGTCCTTGATGATGGCACTAACTTCTGCAGGATTTCTCCAAGTATGTGGTATGACTTTTGGTTACTATTTTGGTGGGGAGAAGCCACTCTACTAGCTTCTACTTGATCTTTCCTACCACAGTAGCCCTCACTCCATGGACCAGGGAACCAATAGAGGAATTCTACCCATTGTTGAGTAATTCAATTATTCATTCTGTAACTGAGTAAATAACTACAATGTGGTTTAGGGGACACACTAAGCCCACCATGTGACAGAGCTTAGCCAAAACTTCATTGATCACCTGATGTCCATAAGCTTCTGCTCTGATTAGTGGCCCACAGTGCAATGTTGGGTCTTTAGGAATTAGTGTCAATTCACAGCCAAAGTCTAGCTATTTCTTCTCCTCTATTCCAAGTCACACTGGCAAATGAATGCAAGTTCTTTTGGTGAAAGCTAAAGAGAATGATTACAATACAAATTTGTGGCCATCTTTCACAGTTCTTCCTTGAAGGTACCTGGCCTCCCCTTCATCCAAGGGACTCCACATCTATAAACTGATTCAAGTCTGGTAATTATTTGAGGAATAACATCTCTGTTACCGTGATTCAAGTTAGGCCTCTGTTCACAAAGTTTAGTGATGTTTTGCTTGTACATATCAAGTGAGACTTTACAACGTTGCCTCCCTATTTCAGTCCTAGAAACAATGGTCAATTAGCACTGAAATCATAGGTCAAACCATTCTGATCATTGCTTCCACTTTGCTGCATACTGTCACGCCTTTCCTACTTCATCTTTACTAATTCAGAGCCTCCACTAGGCCCCTGCCACCCTGGAATACCAATATCTCCATTGAATTCGAGGAGTCTAGTTCAATGACAGCAGTTCCCATTTGCATTCCTGGCCTACTGATAACAACTCCACAGAGGTCTTCAAAGATGCCCAGGGTCCCCTCATGAATGTATTTCTTGCTGCCTTGTTGAAAGAGTACACACAGTTAAGGATGAGTAAGCAGATATTACATGGTAAATCTACTTTACCATGCCTATCTTCCTAAGCCTCTGGGTAGTGTCCCTTGTAGTGTACTGAGACATTTCTAAAATTTCTGGCATTTCAGTTTTATTTTGTCTAGAATATTTCTAGATCCATGTTTCAGCCAACAAACAAGTATACTGTTAGAGCCACTTCCTATAGCTTGAACTAACATACTAAACCTAGAATCTCTGCATGCCGTACTCATATTAACAAACGTGACCAGACCAACATTATATTTCTTCCACCATAATCCAGCACTCTTAGGATCCATTTCCATAAATGTTCTCAGTTTCCATCAATAACATTGATAAACTTGCAATTATTTTGGTGTATACTATACTTTCTTCACGTGTCACACTAAAGTATTCCCAAACTCCCTGGGGCCTGCCAGGACTTGGTCTGATTAGACAGTGGAGGTAGTCCTTAGGATGCCCAAAAGCCCTTTGCAAGGGCCTAACCTCAGGGCAGAACGTCATGGTTCCTTTAGGCAAGGAGAGGCTAACATCCTCAAATAGGGAAGAACCTAATGTTTTTTTTTTTCTTAGAACCTAATGTTTTTTAAGATATGGAGAAAAGATTTTTCACAGTTCAAAGACAGTTTGAGGATACTTTAGTGATCATTACATTGAACAAACCAGGATAATTGCTAATTTCAATGGAAACAAAACATTGTGCAAGAAAATAAAACAAAAAAAATTGCTATATACTGTATGGCTTAATCGTTAGTAAAGTCATTACAGTATAAAGGCTAGATATTGATCTTTCAAAAGTACAACAGAACCAAATGGGGAGGTGTTAGAATGTTATTAGAAGTGAAAGAGCAATGTGTGAGAAAAAGGGCTACTTACCTTCCACAGCAGGAAGTGAAAAACAATGCCTAAAATGAAAACATAGAGTAGCAATATAAGCATATCAACTAGAGTTATTGAGCTATATAGCAAAAGAATTGGTTAAGATATCTGAATGTGCCTATGGGCAGAAGAAATATAGAGGACCCAGCCATTGGGGAACTGCAAATTTTCATATTTTACTCTTCCACAAGTGCTTCTGATTTAATTGTTTTAAGATTGGCACTGGGCATCAGTATTTTAAACGGTTTCAATTCACCCTTGCTTTAAAGTACAGGTGGCTTTAAGCTAGATGCAGGTATAGGTTAGGCAAAAATAAAATATTTTAAAATGTCAATTCCCCTAGCGTTACACTTGGATATTCTACATGAGTGGATAGTTAGGGGAAACTTGTAAGTTATCTTTTACGGATTTTTGGATTGCCTTCCTAAGAGTATACCACCTGAATGTAAACTCCAATCAACAAGCCTGTTCTGTGCTCACACACGTGAAAGATTTGGGCACAGCACTAAGAGCAAGCAACCACAATGATGATACATGGCTTGTCCACAAGAGGATGACACCCTTTGAAATGAGATGAGAAATATACCAAAAGAGCCACAGCACTCCTTACATAGGGACGTCTGCCTTAAGAGACATGCTAATAGAGTGTTCTAAGATTGAGAGGGGGAAAAAAGTCGTGCCTGTTTCTTTCTTTTTTTTTTTTTTTTTGAGATGGGGTCTCTCTCTGTTGCCCAGGCTGGAGTGCAATGGCGTGATCTTGGCTCACTGCAACCTCTACCTCCTGGGTTCAGGCAATTCTTCCTGCTTCAGCCTCCCAAGTAGCTGGGATTACAGGTGCCCGCCACCACACCCAGCTAGTGTTTGTATTGTTAGTAGAGATGGGGTTTCACCATTTGGCCAGACTGGTCTCTAACTCCTGACTGACTTCAAGTGATCCACCCGCCTTGGCCTCCCAAAATGCTGGGATTACAGGCGTGAGCCACTGCCCCCAGCCTACCTGTTTCTTAAGAAATTAGAAAAGGCTTCCCAAAGAAGGTAACATTTTGCCTTAAAGTACAGGTCAGATTGAAACACATTAAAATGAGGGAAAAGAGAAAACATTCACAGGAACATTTTTAACAAAGGCACTAAGCTGGGAAAACAGAGATTGACATGTGTGCATCCACAGTGATAAAACTTGACAATCAGATTAATGAGTGAGGATGGGGAAGCAAATGGTGGCTGATTTAAAACCAGATGATCGTGGACTAGGTGCAGTGGCTCACGCCTGTAATCCTAGCACTTTGGGAGGCCAAGGCGGGTGGATCTCTAGGTCAGGAGTTCAAGACCAGTCTAGCCAACATGGTGAAATCCCGTCTCTACTAAAACTACAAAAATTAGCGGGGCATGGTGACAGGCGCCTGTAATCCCAGCTACTTGGGAGACTCAGGCAGGAGAATCACTTGAACCTGGGAGCAGAGGTTGCAGTGAACTGAGATCACACCACTGCACTCCAGCCTGGGCGACAGAGTAAGACTCTGTCTCAAAAATAACATAAAACAAAACAAAACAAAACAAAACCAGACTATGGAGAAAGAAACCTTCTTTTTTTATTTTTCCACAAAGTAGATCCTCCTGAACAATACCATCAAATTATCCACCAGCCTAATTTTTCAGTAGAAATTTATACAATAAGATTTTGGTAATATTTTAACAGTACACTGACATGGTATTTGACCATGACTGTGATGCCTCACTCCTTGAAATTTTTAGATCCTGTTTGAGTAAACCATGGCCCATACTTTTAAGATAAGTGATCTAAAATATCTTTAAGTGTTTTTGGAAAAGAAGTCGTTTGAAAAGGGATTTTTTAGGCTGGGCATGTGGGCACAGTGGCTCTTGCCTGTAATCCCAGCACTTTGGGAGGGTGAAGTGGGCAGATCACGAGGTCAGGAGATTAAGACCATCCAGGCTAACAGGGTGAAACCCTGTCTCTACTAAAAATACAAAAAATTAGCCAGGGGGGTGGCACACACCTGTAGTCCCAGCTACTCGGGAGGCTGAGGCAGGAGAATCACTTGAACCCAGGAGGCTGAGGTTACAGTGAGCCAAGATCACACCTCTGCACTTCAGTCTGAGCGACAGAGGAAGACTCCATCTCAAAAAAAGGAAAAAGGATTTTTTTTTGGTTCCATAACACAGGCTTAGTTAAGCAATAGTATAAATTCTTGCACATGATCTTTGGTTCATTGTCAAGAACAGATTCAAAAAAATCAAGTACATTCAATGTGTGTTAGCATTCCAGCAGCAGTCTCCAAGGGTCACACTTGGGAACAGGTTCTCCTGGGGTACTGTAACCACTCAAAGTGTTCACCTTGCCTACCGCCTAGACAGAGCCAATTTATCAAGAAAGGGAAATTGCAATGCAGAAAGAGTCATTCACGCAGAGCCAGCTCTGCAGCAGAGCCAGAGTTTTGTTATTATTCAAATCAGTCTCCCTGAGCATTCAGGGATCAGAGTTTTAAAAAATAATTTGGTGGGTAGGGGCTCAGGAAGTGGGGTGTGCTGATTGGTTAGGTTGGAGATAGAATCATAGTGGGGGTCAAAGGGAGATTTGCTTGCTGTCTTCTGTTCCTGGGTGGGATTGCAGAACTGGTTGAGCCAGGTTAAGTCTGGGTGGTGTCAGCTGATCCATCAAGTACAGGGTCTGCAAAATATTTCAAGCAGTGATCTTAAGTTTTACAATAGTGATGTTATCCCCATTAGCAATTTGGGGAGATTCAGACTCTTGCAACCAGAAGCTGCATAACCCTTAAACCATAATTTCTACTCTTGTAGCTAATTTGTTACTCCTACGAAGGCAGACTAGTCCCGAGGCAAGAAGGGGTTTTTTTTTTTCCCCTGGGAAAACGCTGTTATCAATTTTGTTTCAGAGTCAAATCATAAACTGAATGCCTTCCAGAAGCTAGTTCAGCCTATGCCCAGGAATGAGCAAGGACAGCTTAAAAGTTAGAAGCAAGATGGGGTCAGCTAGGTCTGATCTCTTTCACTGTCATAATTTCCTCAGTTATAATTTTTCAAAGGCAGTATCAGTTTCAGCTTGGGTCTCATGTTGGTTCGTATTCATGGCCTGAGGTACCTCCAGAGCAGGTGACCCTCACAGTTCAACAGTGAAGAGAGATCACCTGTCGGGCTTCAGTATCCCCTTCTCTGTATCTCTTTTACTTCCAATTGCAGTGTACGACAAACCATCATTGCAGATTAATTCTTTGAGTTTTAAAATTTGTTTACATAGTGTGTTAGAACTAGAATAAAAGTTAGTCCAGAGATTCTCAAACTTAAAAAAAATAGTATCACCTGGAAGAATGTTTGAAATGTAGATTCCTGGGCTCCTTTCCAATCCACCGGAATCAGAATCCGGGGTCTGAAGAGCGATGCAACCCATATTTTTTAGCAAGCTCTGGTTGATTCTGATGTCACCGACTCAGTGTCTATCCCAGAATATTCAAGAACCTCAATTCCTTCATTATACAAATGAGGAACCTGAGACCCAGAAGCATTGTTCTGGGACCAAACTGAGGGTCAGGCTTCTATCTCTCATGGCATAATAATGAGATGCAAATGAACTAGGGAAGAAGAGAGTTTTTATTTCTGTAACCGGTTAACAGGGAGAAGGCCTGGAAATTATCACCAGATCAATTCAAAATTACAAAGTTTTCCAGAACTTATATACCTTCTAAGCTATTTGTCTACTTGTAAGTGTGCATTCATCTAAAGACATAAGTGATTAACTTCTTTTAATCTATAACTAAAGTCTGAGTCTTGAAGACCTTTCTGTGGAGCCTCAGTAATCTTACTTAATCTAAATGGAGCCAGGTGCTGGGGTGATTACCCTTATCTTGTCTCCTGCTAAATTACGGAGGCTTTTTTGAGGAGTTTCTTCAGATCCCCAAACAAACTTATTGGAGGCCTGGGGAGTGTCTTCAGCCCCACGATAAAACTTGTTTAATCCTAAGTGGGTCCTGTTAAGAATCCCTTCATTATTTTGTCATGCTTTAAGGCCCAGGAAAGGCCTAGGCAAAACTCTTGATGGGCTTTTGTTACACACCAGCCTTTGTATAAGGGCACTAGCTTTTCATTTGAACTTAACCACTCAGTCAGTACTGAAAGAGTCGCTACGGAGGCCTGTGTTTGGTGAGACTTGGCCTTCTACACTGCCATTTGACTGGGGTATCGTTATCTGGTTACTTGGTGTCAGACCCCAGATTTCTTACTTCCAAATAAGAATGCCCTATCCCTGGGCTTCTCTTTTCAATATTCAAAGTCCCTATTAAATTAGAATGCCTGTTGGAGAAGTCTAACCTGCATCATAGTTGGGAGACATCTTAGTTGGGAGAACCTTTGAAAACAAAGTTCCAAATGTGCAACACATGTCTGTTTGTATTTTCCTTGACTTGCAGAATGGGCTCGGGAGGACCAGCAGCACAATGTTCTCAGGCTGTGGACAGACCCCTGAGTGCGCCAGAGCCTTCCTTAGCACAGCAGTGATGGAGGTAGCATCCAGCAGCCACAGGACTAAACCGTTCCACTGAGGGTGGACATCAGAACCTCCAATGTGCCAAGGTCTGGTTTTCCTGAACTTCTCTTCCATCCAGGCAATGTCAGGGAAGTCTTGGCCATACTGTATGAGCCAGAGCCTCTGAAGTTTCCCAAGGGAGGTTTGCTCATCTATTTAAAAGAAATTAGCAAGCTCTGCTTTAGCTTAACTGAAGAGCATCTAGAGAAAGGATGGGGATTTCTAGTTAAAAGGATGCATTGCACCAATGCTCAGAAGGGTGTGTATGTAGCATAAAAAATATAACATGCTGTTCTGTGTACACACTTCCAACTCCCACCTAAAGGGGAGGTCCCTTGAATTGTTTTCCTAGAAGTGAGAATGGGTTAACAAAAGATTCTTTCACAGTCTCCTGCCATTTCCCTTTCTAACGAATGGCCCATGTTTAGCCCAGTGGTTCGCAACCTTGGGGAAGGAAGAGATATTTGCCTCCAGGGTATGTTCGGCAATGTTTGGAGACAGTTTTGATCATCTTGACAAGACAAAATCTGGGATTGCTACTGGTATGTAACAAGTAGAGGCCAGAAATGCATACAATAGAGGCCTTCCCACATAACAGTGAATTATATGGCCTAAAATGTCAATAGTTTCAAGGTTGAGAAATTTTAATTTAGACTAAAGTGACTGCTTAGGTTAGCTGTTGTGCCTGAGGACCCCAAAGGCTCAAACTCTTTGATTTGTTAGGCAGTTAATGGACTCAATTAAAGAGTCAGTTGACTCAATTAAAGAGTCAGTTAATAAACCAAAGGGTGAAATGTTAGTCAATATCTCTGTATCCCTTTCTAATTCTGTCACTGACTTGCCAGTTGAACTGAGACAAACTTTTGTCTCTCCTGTTGACTTAGTTTCTTTGGTTGCTAGAAATCAATGAGAATAGCTTTTGAGTTTCATTGCTATCTTCTCTCCCAGTGTCTGCCTCCTGAAATAGTGCCCCAAGGTTTTCAATGGTCTCCATGTCCATAAATCCAATGAACATTTCTCCTTTCTTGCCTTCCTTGGCCTCACATTAGACACAGCATTAGATACAGCCCCTGCTTTTTTTACCCTACATTTCTTTTATTTCTTGGCTTCTATGTGTGATACCTTGGGCCCCCAAAGGCACTAAGGAAAACTCAAGCTGGAAACTGCTTGAGCAAATCTGCCTCCCTTTCTATTCGAAGTCACCCCTCTGCTCACTGAGATAGATGCATACCTGATTTACCTCCTTTGGAAAGGCTAATCAGAAACTCAAAAGAATGCAACCCTTCGTGTATCACCTGTCTGTGACCTGGAAGCTCCCTCCCCACTTTGAGTCTTCCTGCCTTTGCTTCAAGTTGTCCCGCCTTTCCAGAATGAACCAATGTACTTCTTATATATATTGATTGATGTCTCAAGTCTCCCTAAAATGTATATAACCAAGCTGTGCCCCCACTACCTTGGGCACATGTCATCAGGACTTCCTGAGGCTGTGTCATGGGCTGGTGTCCTCAACCCTGGCAAAATAAACTTTCTAAATTAACGGAGACCTGTCTCGGATTTCAGGGTTCACATGTCACAGGCTCCTAGTTTTCCTCCTTTCTAGCTCTAATTCTCATTGTCAGAAACAGTGAGAATAGTCATTAAATATACATGTAGCAATGATCATCAACAGGCTTTCCCCCCTCTGCCAGACAGTCCAGTCTCAGAGTTCCCCTGGGTTTAACCAGAGATTTCTTCTCACTCTACACTTTTTCTCTAGACAGTCTCATCAATGTTAAAGTTTCAATTATAATCTATATGCTGCGGACCCACATATTTTTATCTTCTGTGAGTCACTGATTCACATATTCAACTGTCTTTTTGACATCAGAATTTGATTGGGGCGTTCACAGTCTCATATGTCCAGTCTGAATGTGTCATCTTCCCCCACGTCACTTGCTCTGCGTATCTACCTACCCACATGCTCAGGGTAAAAACTTGAAAGCTTTTAATTTCTCCTTACCTTCACCCTTTCTTTGTATGTAGTCCACCTCCAAGTACTGTCAAGTCAGTCTCTTAAATGCCTATTTAAATCTTACTCTGTCCCGCATCCCTGTAGACTGAAGTACAATCATCTCTCTCCTGAACTATTGCTATAGCTTCCTAATTGTCTTGATTTATATCAGCTCTGCCCCTTCCAGTCTACTCATCACACTACATCTAGAGTGATGGTTTGATGCAAAACTGATTGCATTGCTCCCCTGCTTAAAATTTTCCAATGTCCTCCATTACTCCAAAGTCATAGATCAAATTTCTGCAGTTGGAAATTTTTTGACACCTGCCCATATCACTAGACTATCTAGTACTGTTTACTTTGTCTCCCTGTGTTGTAGGCACTTCAGCTTCTTTCTGTCCTACAAAACCATCATGCTCCTTCCTGCCCAGTGCCTTCACTCAGGCTGTTTCTTCTGCCCCGAGTCCTCTTTCTTACCCTTTCCTTACGCCCACCCCACCCTCATTTAACCTTTTGTTTACAGCTTTCTAGAGAAAAAAATATTATTAATTAAATATATATGTATAAATATAAATATATACATATAGCAATTGGAAATCCATATTGATCTTAAAAATCTTTAATTGAAAAGACGTGAATCTTATAATTGGATAAATATGCTTGTAAATAGTTGAAAGTTAGTTGCTTGCACATGGTTTTATAACTTTCTATTTTACTCTGTTTTCCTTCTTATAGTAATTATAATCATACAATTTTTTTGAATTTTTTTTTTTTTATTTTTTGAAATGGAGTCTTGCCCTGTTGCCCAGGCTGGAGTCCAGAGGTGTGATCTCAGCTCACTGCAACCCCACCTCCTGGACTCAAGCAAGTCTCCTTGCTCATCATCCAGAGTAGCTTGGACCACAGGCATGCACCACCACACACAGCCAAGTTTTGTATTTTTAGTAGAGACGGTGTTTCACCATGTTGACTAGTCTGGTCTTGAACTCCTGACCTTAAATGATCTGCCTGCCTCAACACCCCAAAGTGCTGAAATTACAGACATGAGACAACCCAGAATTCAAATTTTTAATATGTGTCTCTCATCTGTTAGAATGTGAGTTCTGGTAGATAGTATTTACCACTAAATCTCTAGTACATGACACAGTATCTAGCACAAAGTTGGTGTTAAGATTAACCAACATGTTCAAATCAGAATTGCTCCATTTCCCATTAGGTAATTGATTTGTTTTTTCTAAGACCAGCCGAGCGGGCACAAAAGAACCAGCGACTAGGCAAAGGGTAGGAGCAAAACTGCACATTTATTTTAGTAACCTAAGGTGTGGAGAAGAAGTCTGTCCGCCTCCGGCAAAGGAGGCCGGCAGAGTCCCCCGGTGGGGCTCTCGGACGGACTTCCCACAGTCCCGACATCCCGACAGCAGCCGAACTGTGAGAAGGCCGCTGGGGCTGTGAGAAGGCTGGGTGGCTCACTGGCCAAGAGTGGCTTTTCTAGGAGTGGGAGGGCAATAGGCGGGGCACGGGCGTGTCGGGGGGTTCCACAGGTGCGACCAGGTAAATCTTGGTCTCTTCAGATTGACGTCACCTGGCGCATGCCCAGTTGGTCTGCACCCTCCCGGGTCGCAGGCTGCATTTTCGCGGGCGTGGGAAAAGTTGGGAGGGGGGGATGAAGAACCCGGAAGTGCACCATCTTGCCTCCGTTCGTCCAAACAGTAATGTTCAAGCCAGACTTGTGTGCCCACCCTGTGCTAGTTTCCATTGCTATTATAACACATGACCACAAATGTCGTGGCTTAAAAGAAGGCACATTTATTCTCTTACAGTTCTGGAGATCAGAGGTTCAAAAACAGTTTCACTAGAGTAAAGCCAAGATGTCAGAAGAGCTGGTTTCTTCTTGAGGCTTTAGGAGAAAATCCATCTTTTTGCTTAGTTTAGCTTCTAGTGGCTGCAAAGTTCCTTTGGCTGTATAAAGTAACACCCAAGGGCTTGGGAAATGGGATGTGGACATATTTGTGTGTGTGTGTTGGGGGGAGGCATTATTCAGCCTACCACCCACCCCTTTGTTGAAAAACAAAAATGTGGAAGACTTAGATCCAAATTGGGAAATGGAGCATGGATCAAGAGACATCACATAAGAGTCAAGACCATGTTTTAGACCTGGTATGGCTCCTTCCTAGTGGTGAGATCCTTGGTAAACTCCTTCATTTCTTCAAGCCTCCTCTGCAAAATGCTGGACCAAAGCAGGTGATTTCTTCCCTTCTCATGGGCTCCCAGTGGTTACATGCTACAGTATGATTTTATGCTATCCTCATGGCTTCCCATGGCCCACGTGGCTTCAGGAACACAAAAGAAACCCAGAAAAAGGTTTCAAGTTCCCATACTCTTCCACTGTGAATGAGAGACAATTTCTTGCTGCTGATTTTCCTCCAGGCCCCCATCACAGCCTGGTTTCAATTTTGGTAAGAAGGAGGACAGAGAAACAGACCACATATGTAACATAACAAGCTCTGCACCCTTCCTCCTTTATGGTTTCTTTAAATACCAACGTAGAAAACTCCCTCCCCAAACACCTAAAACTGGAATATCCCATAAAAGTATAACTATTTATTACCTACCCACTCCTTAAAAAATATAAAAGGAAAATAGTAAAAGAGCTAAAATTATTGTCCACTCATCTGGCATGAATCATTAAATTCTAGATAACTTAGTCATGCACAAAACTAAACAAAAAAATACAGTCTTAGACACTTGTAGATTGCACACTCATCTAGATTAAGAATCCCAGAGAGGATCAAAATAGAGGATTTATGACTTTCAGCCTATCTCAGTGCCTGGCAAGAGTAAGTGGCCAATGAATGTGAGATGAATTGAATCAGGCCCCTATAATTTTTTCACAAAGTATGAATATGTACATGTGATTTGGAGCAGATCAAGTAGATATATTCCTGGATGTGTCTAGAAGCACTGAGAAGCTGTGTATGTGTGGGATGGAGATCATTGGTGTGAACATACCAAAAACTGAACAGCAGAGAGCTTTCAGGGTATGCCCCAGCTTTTCTTGTGTTTCAATAGCCCCTTGAAATATTAGAAAAGAGAAATAGAGACAAAGATGAAGAGAGATAAATTTTATGGAGAAATAACTAGTTAAAAATAAAGTCAAAACTGAGTGTGAAAGTGAGGATACTAAAATCAGGGTAACAGTCATCCATAGAAATAACTTGTGCTTTGGGAGGAATCCTCAGGGAAGGGGTCATCTCCAGATAAGAACTGATCAAAGGAGATGGTTTGCATTTGGCTAGGTTTTTACTAAAGCCCTGACTCCCTCTAGTGGGCAGGCAGAGCAGTGCAGCATCCGTAGCAGGGTGTGTGCTCTTTACAGGGCTAAAAGTCCTTTGGAATCAAGATTCTTTTTCTTTCTTTTCTTTCTTTCTTTCTTTCTTTCTTTCTTTCTTTCTTTCTTTCTTTCTTTCTTTTT
>NC_045437.1:33319418-33323585 GCF_002776525.5 Piliocolobus tephrosceles
TTTCTTTCTTTCTTTCTTTCTTTCTTTCTCTTTCCTTTCTTTCTTTCTTTCTCTTTCCTTTCTTCTTTCTTTTCTCTCTTTCTCTTTCCTTTCTTCTTTCTTTTCTCTCTTTCTTTCTTTCTTTTCTTTCTTTTTCTGTTTCTTATCTCCTCAGCTTGAAGGTTACATCCTCTTCATCTCCTTAAGTAAAGCTGGGAGTTCTGTAGTACTCCAGGAGTGAGGACAATTATGCTTAAGACACTTTGATTTCAGTTTAGTCCCAGACCGAGGGAAAACATTTCAAAATTTTAAAGTAAATCCTTAAAAGTGTAATTTACACCAGAGCGATTGACCTAGCATTTATGTAGACTGCAGTTTGAGAAGTAATTCAAACGGTTTCCACTCATTCCCTTGGAAGAGTCCTTAGAATGTGCTTCCATTGGTCTGAAAAATGTCTGAAAAAGAATCCTGATGCTAACAGTACTGGAAATAGGCGCACTGGTAGTTCACGATCAGCCCGGTGGTATCCTCTATTCTATTTGCATCTAGGTAAAGAGACTGTGGGCTGTACGTGATCAGACAATTTGTTGAAGCGCTTTGGGCCTAGGGCATTTAATTTCTGTGAAGTAGGCACATCAGTTATTTGCTCTGTTTTTGTGTCACCTCTCAGAATACATTAAAGTAGGGGCAACCATTGAACCCAGACTTCTGCCATGTGAAGACCCTTTGAAAATCCTGACTAACACAGGCACTGCATAAGTGGTCAACTAATTAAAGAGGGGAGGTGGAGCTGTCCTTTGTGTATCCAATAAGTACCCATCATCTCATTTGAGCATGAAAAGAGGCCACTGTTTTTACTTTAAGGAAGGAAAGTAAGCAGGATAGCTCATATTTTTGGAATCATTTCTCACCAAATGGAATAATTCCAGTGATAAAGTGGGAGTGAGGAAGAAAGAAAAAAAAAACTTCTACTCATAATGTTTGGGAATAAGAAAGAGGAAACTCACGTCAAAGTCGACTTTCTTCTGCGGGTGCAAAATAAAGGCTTAAGACTGCTCCTGCTGAAACTTTGGGGAGGAAAACGGGAGCTGGCGGGTGGGCTTTGCCTGCCACTCAGCTCTCCCTCGCGGCGCGGGCGCGGCTGGATTCAGCACCTCGGAAAGCGCCCCTCGCGGCGCCCCAGGATTACGCATGCTCCTTGGGGCCCGCCGCCTCAGCCGTGCAAGTGCCACTGTAACTGGTGAGCACCGCTGGCAACCCACCCGGAGTTGACAACCGCAGAAAGACGCAGACACCCACTGACCTCCAGGCAACAGAGCGAGATGGATGCAACTCTACGATCTCCTTCTCTCCAAGGACGGAAACCTCATCCAAACAGTCCCAGAGGAAACCGACAAAGGTATTTGAAAGGGAGCGAGCGGCCCCAAATCGCAAAATTGAGCGACTGTGGGAGTTATGCGCCAATGCCCCAGTGACCGCGGGACACGGAGAGGGGAAGTCTGCGTTGTACATAGGACCTAGGGACTCCAAGCTTGGCCTGAGAACCCTTGGACGCCGAGTGCTTCCCTTATGGGCTGCGCTCCTCAACTCTGCTCCAAAGCAGCCACTGAGCTCAACTCCTGCGTCCAGGGAGGTTCGCTGCGCGCCAGGAAGCGCTTAGTACCCAGTTCCTGGGCTCTCTCTTCAGCAGCTACTTTGAAAGCTCCCACTCACGTCCCGCAGGCTAGCCTGGGAACAAAACCCGGGTAAACCGTCCCCAGAACGTGACCTAGAGGTACCTGCGCATGCAGATGGCCGATGCAGCCGCGATAGCCACCATGAATAAGGCAGCAGGCGGGGACAAGCTAGCAGAACTCTTCAGTCTGGTCCCGGACCTTCTGGAGGCGGCCAACACTAGTGGTAACGCGTCGCTGCAGCTTCCGGACTTGTGGTGGGAGCTGGGGCTGGAGTTGCCGGACGGCGCGCCGCCAGGACATCCTCCGGGCAGCGGCGGGGCAGAGAGCGTGGACACCGAGTCCCGGGTGCGGATTCTTATCAGCGTGGTGTACTGGGTGGTGTGTGCCCTGGGGTTGGCGGGCAACCTGCTGGTGCTCTACCTGATGAAGAACATGCAGGGCTGGCGCAAGTCCTCTATCAACCTTTTCGTCACCAACCTGGCACTGACGGACTTTCAGTTTGTGCTCACCCTGCCCTTCTGGGCTGTGGAGAACGCTCTTGACTTCAAATGGCCCTTCGGCAAGGCCATGTGTAAGATCGTGTCCATGGTAACGTCCATGAACATGTATGCCAGCGTCTTCTTCCTCACTGCCATGAGTGTGACACGCTACCACTCGGTGGCCTCGGCTCTGAAGAGCCACCGGACGCGAAGACACGGCCAGGGCGACTGCTGTGGCCGGAGCCTGGGGGACAGCTGCTGCTTCTCGGCCAAGCCGCTGTGTGTGTGCATCTGGGCTTTGGCAGCGCTGTCCTCGCTGCCCAATGCCATTTTCTCCACCACTGTCAAGGTGATGGGCGAGGAGCTGTGCCTGGTGCGCTTCCCGGACAAGTTGCTGGGCCGCGACAGGCAGTTCTGGCTGGGCCTCTACCACTTGCAGAAGGTGCTGTTGGGCTTCGTGCTGCCGCTGGGCATCATTAGCTTGTGCTACCTGCTGCTGGTGCGCTTCATCTCCGACCGCCGCGTGGCAGGGCCCGAAGGAGGGGACGCTGTAGCCAGAGGAGGCCCGGTCGGAGCCAGCGCCCGGAGACTGTCGAAGGTGACCAAATCAGTGACCATCGTTGTCCTGTCCTTCTTCTTGTGTTGGCTGCCCAACCAGGCGCTCACCACCTGGAGCATCCTCATCAAGTTCAATGCAGTGCCCTTCAGCCAGGAGTATTTCCTGTGCCAGGTATACGCGTTCCCTGTGAGCGTGTGCCTGGCGCACTCTAACAGCTGCCTCAACCCCATCCTCTACTGCCTCGTGCGCCGCGAGTTCCGCAAGGCGCTCAAGAGCCTGCTGTGGCGCATCGCGTCTCCTTCGCTCACCAACATGCGCCCCTTCACCGCCACTACCAAGCCGGAGCCCGAGGATCAGGGGCTGCAGGCCCTGGCGCCGCTCCGCGCGGCCAGGGAGCCGGACCTGCTCTACTACCCACCTGGCGTCGTGGTCTACAGCGGGGGGCGCTACGACCTGCTGCCCAGCAGCTCTGCCTACTGACGCGGGCCTCAGGCCCAGGGCACGCCATCGGGGCAAGGTGGCCTTCCCTGGGCGGTGAAGGAGGCGAATGGATTAAGGAGGGTTTGGGGCAGAGTCGAGGGCGGGAGGAGGGGGAGCATTTAAGAAGTAGGTGGGAGGAGGATGGACATAGCATGGAGGAGGAGCCTGTGGATAGGCCGGAGGACCTTCTCTGGAGAGGGGATGCTTCGAAACCAGGTGGAGAGAGGAAGCTGGCAAAGGGACAGAGATGAGCCCCACGGGCCAGACCGCCAACCTCCGCTTCGCACCCACAGCCTCTACTTACTCTTCCCACGCTGGGCAGTGGAAGGCGCCCAGAAGCGGAGAGAAGCAGCAAAAATGTAAAGAAATTGGCACAGGGAGCGGGGCTTAGCCAAATGATGCGCAGACAATTGTGCCCTTTTATTCCTGCGACTTCTGCGAAGAGTGCAGCCGCCGCCACAAACTCTCCTTTGCGCCTTGGCTAACCAGACTGCAGCAGCACCAAGGTCCTACTTGCTGCGGGGCTGCCCCAGGAATCTAGAGCTGGGAGGCAAGAAACGTTTTTGGAGTTAAGAAAGAGAACTGACCATCCTGATCCGTCCCCAGGAGAAAAGGCAAAGGAAAGCCACCTCCCATGGAGTCATTATGACGATTATCATTCCGGACTGGGCCAGCGGGAACACGCTGAGCCCGACCTAGCTGCACAGCCCCGGAGCTCAGACGTTAGTAGGGGGATAACACCTGTCCCCAGCTTGGGAGAGCGATTCTCTGGGGAGTGGCGTCACTGAGGGAGGGAGCGGACACAGTGTAATTAGAAGGGCTGGTTAAGGAAATTTCTTCAGGTTGCTACCCCAAAAGGTAAAAGGGGGCTCATATGCTCACTTGGTAGCAGAATTGGAAATGCAGTGCTGGAGCGTTGCAAGGAGGAAGCCGAGCGCTCCAGTTCTTCTGAGAGCAGCCTGGGTGCCTGTAGGCGCTCTGATCTGCGTGCTGC